>NW_009969339.1:1172467-1178560 GCF_000747805.2 Chaetura pelagica | reverse complement strand
TTCTTTTCTCCCCTCTTTCCCCAGTGCTCTCCCACCTCCCCTCTCCCTCTTCCAATGATGCCTTGCACCACACCATGCCACGGTGTGGAGTGTATCTCTGAGCCTCTAATCAGGCCAATGCTACAGGCTCCTCAGGGTGGCTGTGTGTGCTGGGGCTGAAGAGCTGTGTTCCCTGAAGCAGGAGGCCCTTCCATCAACACCCTGTACACCAGTGAGAACACGCTGTTGCTTGGGGCAGCTTGTTCAGCTGATGATCACAGAGATGAAGCAAGACATAGGTCATCTCATGTCAGCAAAGCAGCCCTGCAGCAGCCAGGAGCTCTTTGCGCATGGGGAGAAAAGCCCTTCTGAGCAGACCACACATGCTACTCAATTGTAAAAGGCAGCCAGAGAGGGGGGTGCCAGGCCCGGGGCTCCTGCTTGTGGATTTCTTGTTGAATGTGGGAGAGCTGCCTTTTTTTATTGCACATTAAAGGAGCAAAGTCTTGAGCCTCCCCTGAAGATGTGTGTGTGCTGTCAGTGCTGGTGTGGGGAGGGAAGGACCCTGTGGGGGAGAAAGGAGGTGCAATCATGCAGCCACATTTGCTCTTCACAAAAAGTTAAGGGCACTGTGGTGCTGAGCTGAGTCATAGCTGAGGGTGCTCTGAGCCATGGCAGGTGCTCACTGCTTTTTAACAGTCTCCTGAGGAGGTGACTACAGCCCACCTCAAAATAGCAAAACGGAGAGCTACCTCCTCTCCCTTCCTACTCTGCCTTGTGACTAGATCCTAATATCCACGTCGTCACTGCCCATAAATCCCTTAAAGACATGCAAGAAATACAGTTGCTATGAAAGGACTCTCTGGTATCCACAGGGTGTCCTCAAGTTGCCCCCACACCATCCTGTGGTGTCCAGCTAAGTGGGAGTGAGGGGAAGGATCCTTAAAAGGAGGTTGAACAGGTTGAAAGTGTCACCTGAGCCCAAAACTTGTAGGAAGGAGTTAAATGAGCTGAAGTTGTCCAAACCTCAGCACTTCCCTCTCCCTGTGCCAGCACTGCAGTCTCAGCTGTACCAAGCTCAGGCAGAGGCTTGAAAGTAAGAACTGTGAGCAAAGCTGGTCTGCAGTTGGTGGCAGCAGGGTGGGACAAAGCAGGGTGCTGGGTTTCCTCTTCTGTAAGCAGTTGTGGGATGGGAGGAGACTCTGTGTCTTCTTCAGCTTGCCAAGATGGGCAGCACATAGTATCCCTGGACAGTCTGTCCCTTGGCAAAATTAATTGTCATTTCCAATTCCATTGCTTTCCAAATGCCTCTGTGTGAAGACCTTTCTGAACCAGATGGTATTATATATTTAATGTGATCCTCTTCAAGCAGCAGTCCTTAAACCAGGGTGTGTATGCCATCCTCTGAAGGTGGGAGGGAGGGAAATCTCCAGCCTAAAAGCTTCCTGTCCTGCTTCCTCATCTTGCTGATGAGTCCAGGAGTGGCTCTGTTGGAGGCTGACTGAAGCTACACATCTGTGGCTTCATCCGTGAGCTACTTACCCTCCTGCAGACAGCTCTGCAGCAGGACTTCACCATGTCACAGGACCCCACTTTCCTCACCTAAGGGGTTTAAATCAAATGAAGTGTGCAAAGCACTTTGTCTCTGAAGAGCGTGGCCTAAGAGCTGCAGGTTTCTGCCTTACCAACTGTGTGAGGATTTCATGTGTCAAGGACGGGTACACACTGGGGAGCAGGACAGCTGCAGACCTCTATCACAGCTCCATTTTTACCACACTCAGCTTCCTGAAATACCCTTTTTTTTTTTTCTTTTTTTCTTTTTTAATAATCTCCAAAGCATCCTTGTCCCAGCAGATGCTAGAAGTCAAACCTGGGTGGAGAGGCTGGATTTGCCCATGAAGCACTGGCTCTGGCCTCTGCTGTCAACCCTGTAGCCAACCCAGAGCCAAACTCAGCTCCCTGGAGAGTACCTCCCCAGAGAGCACCTTCACACAGAGCTTACACCAAAGGCTCTGTGCTGGGAGCTTGGCCTGCAGGAGGACACTCAAAGTCAAAGGACCATGAGGGCTCATGAGCTACAAGCCAGCACAGCATCCCCCCAAGTGTTGCAGACCTTCAAGGAAAGGTCCCTCCTGTGAGACAAGACTCTGAGTTGAGGCACCAGAGTCTGAGAGCCCCCCCAGCTTCCCTCCTGCAAGTCTCAACAGAAAAACTGAGAACAAGGAAGAAGGGTGAAAGGGACAAATGCTGAGCATTCCCTCCTGGAGCACCTATAGGAGAGGAAGCAGGAGCAGATGCATAATGCAGCCCAGGCTGGCAGATTTTGCAATTAGGGGGCCAGAAGGGCCTCTGGAGCAAGAGGCCCAATGCCCAGACCCTCTTGCCAGTGCCTGGACTTGGGCTGCCTGGCTCTGCTGGGAAGGAAGGGCTTCTGGTGCCCAGTCAGCATTTGTGAAGGACACCAAGTTGTTCACAACAGTGATGCTTTGAACCCTGGATCATGACTCAGTGAGCACTTAGAGCTCTCAGAGCCCCCAACTCCCTTGGTGCCTTGCCAGGCTTCCCCTGAAAGAGAAACGAAGCCATCTCCGAAAGCAAGCCCTGAGCTTGGGGAGTTCAAGCTACTCCTTGCTGCCCCTAAGATGCCCTGAGCCCACCTCAGGGTGAGGACCCCTTCTCCACCCTCACCTTCTTCCCTTGTTTTCTGGCTCCCCTGACAGCCGACACAGGAGCTGGGAAAGCTGCGTGGGGACTGTCCCCAAGCAGAGCCTGAGCATGGAGGAATTTGCTTGCTGCTATTTTCGTCACAGGGGCGAACAGGTGGGAAGGGTTTTTGGTGGCTGCCAAGTAGGGTCAGTGTGAAACGATGACCAACAGGTGAAATTGCAGAGTGTTACTGTGGCAAGCCTGTCCCCTCCCCACCATGCAGCCAGCCATGGTGGCTGTACTCTTCCCTGTGGGCCACCCAGTGCAGAGACTTACCCTACAGGGACATCTCATTTTTTCAAGCAACTGAAGATATGAAGAATGGGGACAAGGGCACTGAATTTTTCCATGTTCAAATTAGTACTGTCATTTCTGTTACAGATTATACCAGTAATAGCTTGAACAATTTTGCAAGGTTTTTTTTAAAGAAACTTAGAAAAAAGAGCTGCCAGAACCGCAAAGGGATTATTTTAAGCAGTGCCCAGGAGCTCCTGCATTGGCAAAAAAACTGCTTTATGATTGCAAAGTAAATAAATAAACAAACGAACGAATAAATAAATAGATTAATACAGCACCACTAGGATTTCCTTTAAACGCTATTCTCTTTTTATAAGTGTTTTCTAATGTTGCTGTGTTAAAAAGAAATACCGTTGCCTGCTCACTTCTGACCACCAGATGGCTGTGGTCCCTCGCACACTCAGCCTAAGCTCCACCAGAGGGCAGAGGACAACCTCTCCCCTCGCAGTGACCTGCTTAGCAAGGGTTCGCAGATGCTGGAAACAAAACAAACCCAAGTTTTTCCTTATTCTAAGTATTATGCTGCTAGCTCAGCGTGGACTCCCAGGGTGATGGTTCTACAGCACTCGTTGAGGCTTTGCCACTGCACAAGGGCTTGGGAGGAGAGCACTTGCACTGTGTCTAAGCATCCACTAATAACCACGCCAGGAAAAGGATTGTAACCTGGATGGATATTTTGCATGTCCCAGAACAGTTGTTTCTATGTAAGCTGAAGAAAGGTATAACTTCCTTGTACTGAGTCGGAGTTGCTCCACAGCTCTAAAAATCAAATATCTGCTAAAAGTTAACGAGAATTTCCATGATGCTTGGGTTGTGTGTTTCTTGGCATACCAGCACTGCTTGTGCAGAGGCAAAAAAATACATGCTTCTCTTTTACCCACTACTAAGCTCCAAATATTATATGAATTTATTTTCTTTAAAGAGTCGTTAACAAAAATATCTCCTGATTTCCCAGAGCATTGTCTCACAAATCAGAACTGCAGTGTCCCATAGGGTTGGAAGGCTCTTTTCCATCCCCCAGGACTTTCATGTTGCTCTGTCATGTCAAAACTTCCCCAAAGCTTATTTTGGGTAACAAAATTCCCCTTGCCTTCACAAAATGAGAATAAAGCTCCTTTCCCTTCCCTTCAGATCACTGTTAGTGGTGCAGCTTAGGGCAGATGGAGATGCTGGGAAAGGGTGTACAGTGGGGATCCAGCAGAGAGGGGGCTTGTGAGGAAAGAAAATGTTTCTGTAGGTAGTTCATTTTTATCTGTGTGGGGGCATAAGCAAAAGGAAGCACAAGAAGAGAGGAAAAAGAAAAAAACAAACAAACAAAACCAAACCAAAAACAGTAGGTGCCCCAATGCTCAGAAGCAAGGAAATGAAGGTGACCAGTGGTCACCAGTGCAACACAAGGTGTTGTACTGTCAGCCAGTCTGTTGGGTTTTTTCTGTTTCTCCTGAAGGTATTTCACAAACCACACAGATAGAGGTGACTTCTTACACCAAGGTGATCCCAAGGTATCCCTGAGGAGATGTCTCTTTCCTTGACTTGCCTACTCTCCCCTGGCTTTTAGGGCACTCAGAGCATCCTGCACGGCACCCAGCAGCTCTGCTGTGTGTTGGGTGAACAAGTGTCCCTGTTGCTTTGTGTCAGAGTCTGGCGATACCTGAGCAAGGGAACGGGGACTCAGAAGTACAGGCTCACATGTAAAAGTTCCCTCTTCCCCATCTGCCGTTGTCCTTGCAAAATCTTATCTGTGTGAGGGTGTACAGAAAGCACAGTGGGTTCACACTGCACAAGAAGGAAGATTCACTTCCCCCTCCCAGCAGGGTTGCCAGTGGTCAGAGGACAGAGATGGGCGATGGGGGACAGGATCACTACCCGTGGGCAGAAGTTCGTTGTTGTCTCCAGCAATGTTTCTGCAGGGTTGGACATTGGTCCCTGCCAGGAGCCAGGGGGCACAGGAGTGTTTTGCTCTGCAACAGTGAGGCTGGGGGCTCAGCCCTGGCAAGGAGACCCCTGGGGGGACAGGCTCTGCAGCAGGGCTTTTTTCAGGGGAGGATGAGTAATTCCCTTCTGGCACTGAAAAGCTCACTCACTGAAAAATGAAAACATGTACCAGTCTTCAGGCAGTGTTTTCCTGGCCAATCTTGGCAGAAAAGTGTGGATCAGGCACAAGGTGAATTTGACAGTGGGGTGAAGCAAGGACATGGCTTTCCTCCAGCTTGAGGGGAGAATATTTCTCCAGCACAGAGCAGCAGGAAAATCTGTGTTTAGAAATATTTCTGTGAGGCATTTCAGTGGTATTTTTAGCTCCTTGACCAAAAAAAAAAAAAAAAAAAAAAAAAAAAAAAAAAAAAAAAAAAAAAAAGAGCTTTAAATACCAGGCCAGTCTCAGTGAGGGATAGGTGCCAGTTTCTCTGAGCTTCTTTGTACAATTTCTGTGCAAATAAAAAAATAAATGAAGGAAAAAAAACAACCAGAGTGCAAGTGATCAGCTGCCAGCAGTGCCCCTCTGCCTGTCCCTGCTGCTTCCAGGCAGGAACACAATTCATAGAGCAATTCACACCATCAACCACCAGCTCTGGCAGAGCGATAACGGGGTGGCTCACCCCCTGCCAACCACCTCTAGTCCCTCTCATCTCTGCCAGGCCACACCTGGCAGCTGAACACATTCACTGAAATTGTACATTGCACTGGTGATCTTGTTAATGATCATTTAGCTTAAGAGCCTCAGCCATGGTCCCAAGGTCCTGCTGTGCCAGGCGCTGCGCAGGAAAAGGGGATCTTGGCCACACCAACTGACAGCTCTGGCCCCGCGGTGCCTGGGATGCTATGGAAGACCTCCCTGAAAAGGGAGATGTTCTTGCTCTTTTACACTAGCAGCTGCAGTCCAGAAGCACTGCAGTGCACAAAGCTTTTTCTTCCAACACTGAGCACACCCTGCTCCCAGAAACATCTGCCCGTGATAATCCCCCTTTTCTTATTCCTTCTTGTTAGCATGTAGTGTCATGCTTCTAAAGCAGAGCTCTTCCAAACAGCAGCTCAGGCAGGTAAATACAATCTCACGTGCCTGCCCCAGAGTGATTTTTTGTAATGAATGAGGAGAAAAAAAAAAAAAAGGGG
>NW_009969339.1:1172055-1172261 GCF_000747805.2 Chaetura pelagica | reverse complement strand
TGATCCCCCCTGCTAGGGAGCAGAGACTGTCCCGGTCCCAGGGCAACCAGCCACACCATTCTCCATGTCCCCAGGTCAGCAAGGTGGGCAGCTTTCCCAACATGAGACAACAAGTCTTCTGGCCTTTCCCGGCCCTTTCACCCCCCACCCCGCTGGCCCCCCAGCACAGCTATAGAGTGCTGGGAAGCACAGCTGGAGGGTGGAGC
>NW_009969339.1:1154965-1167028 GCF_000747805.2 Chaetura pelagica | reverse complement strand
GGGGGGAAGAAGCGGGGGGCCAGGCTGTGCTACTGACATATGTATGGCTGTGGGTAAGCAGCTTACACTAGGCACACCCCGCATGCCAGCCTCTAAAATAAACTCCTTCCCCCCCCCAAATCCCCTGGGTTTGCTGTTTTCCACCAGCACAGGAGAAGCCAGGTGCCCACCCAGCACTGCAGAGAGCAGTGTTCCTGTGCCTTGATTCCCCCTGCTATGGAGCAGAGACTGTCCCGGTCCCAGGGCAAACAGCCACACCATTCTCCATGTCCCCAGGTCAGCAAGGTGGGCAGCTTTCCCAACATGAGACAACAAGTCTTCTGGCCTTTCCCGGCCCTTTCACCCCCCACCCCGCTGGCCCCCCAGCACAGCTATAGAGTGCTGGGAAGCACAGCTGGAGGGGGGAGCATTTTGCCTCTGCCAGTGATGCCCCATGTCCTTGGTGGGACTCCCCACTCTTGTGTGAGCCTCAAAACCCCACAGCCTGCCTCCCGATCATACCGACTCACCCTTTCCCCAGCGTGGGCGTCCTGCTGAGTCAGGGTCACGCCGGGGCACAGCATATTGCTGAGTCAAGGTTTAGCCTTATGGCTGAGGGGCTCTTCTGCTGAGTCACGGTGGAGCAGGGTCCACGTGAGGCTGTTTTTTGCTCAGGGGCTGCTTCCTCTGCTCTGCTTTGAGATTGCAGCTGCTGTTCTTGGCCCCGGTCCCTGCTTCTCTGGACAATCGGAGAAATCTCTAGAAATAGCCCCGGCTGTGCAGCCCCGTGAGGGAGGAGGACACGCATCTCCCACACCGCAGGGGCAGGGACCCATGGGGGGGTGATGTGGAAACCACGGTGGGTGGTGTTGGGGGGGGGTGTGGGTCTCACTCTCTTTGCAGAACTTGTTTTTCAGCTCCATCTCCTCCCATCCTCTGAGTAAAAGGCGTGAGCTGTGCCACAAAGTCGTACTTGTTGCATATGTGTGACTTTCAAATCCAGATTTTCAGTTTGTCCAGTCTCCCAGTCACGGCACACTTTGCTTTACACGCTGTAGCACTGAAACAAGGGAGGCGGCTTGGTCTGAAACATTTGCCCAAATGGTACTTTGCCCTGCTCATTTCAACACCTCCATTTTGCTCTCAAAGCAATTCCCCAGCAGGGCACAAGCTCCATCCCTGCCAACACTGAGACTCTGAGGAGTGAGGTGGGCTCTATGCAGTCTTCCCTACAATTTCAGCCCAGTGCACCTGTAACCTGGAGACCTTCTTCACACTTCATGTCACTACCTGACCCTGGGTCTCTGGTTGCAAAGCAGGCATGTGCCTTGCAGGGTTCTCCCTGCCTGCCCTGCTCCCAGCCAGCCCAGAGCTCTCCCCTTGCTCATAGCCATGTGCTGGAGACGCATGCATCCACACATCTATAAAAATATGTATTGCAATCTGCACTTCCTATTTTTTTGTCATGCTGGTTCTCTTAAGCCTGAGAAATCTGCCTGCACCTCCATTTCCCCACCATGCCGGTCTACGGGCTTCCCACATACGGGGTTTGCCTAGCACACCCATGTATGTCTATAGGGCTCTTCCAATGGTACCAGCAATGCCAGCCCAGAGGACACTTGCAGTGCCTGTGCTCCCCATGGGGACCTGCAGTGCCTTGTACTCCTGACCTCCTTTTTTCCACCTGCACCTTTGATCTGGGCTTGGATGGCTCAATGCTGACTGCAGCAAGCACAGGCAGTTCTGCCCTTTGGTAAACACAAACTAACACATGACACATCCCTGTGTGCTCCTGCACGGACTCCCTTCTTCAGCAAGTGGCCATAGCAACTTCTTTTTTTTTTTTTTTTCCCCATTACACAGCAAATCCTGCTTACTGAGTCAGCTCTCCGAGTGCACACCAGGCGGCTGGATTTTGCTGTGTCACGGTACATTTCTGTGTCACTCTGTTTGAGAGAGCCCATTAACCCCTGGGAGCAGGGAAGGCTGGTGTTCCCGGGGTTGTGTCTCCCCTGCGGAGCTGCCAGGAGCTGCTGGCCTGAGCCCAGTGTCTGAGGGCACTTCCCACACGGGTTCAGGAGAGCTGACTTGGCAATCCATGACTGCCTGTGTAACGAGACATTTCTGACCATAAATCTGTTGGCAGAACATGCTGTTAAATCTATAAAGAGGAGAAACCTGCCCACCCCTTCCCTTATCCCATATGCAACACTAACTTCCTGCTGTTGTTAACCATTTATCTTCACCATCTGCTGATTAAGCATTTTCTCAGAGGTTGGGCTGGGCAGACAGAGGCTTTTAAGCCCAACAGGAACTATTACAACTATCTTGCCTGAGGCTACTTGGTTCACCTTTGCTAGAAATCTCCTGGGCAGTTTCACTGGTGGCTGTAGCACCAGTCAGCCACAGTTCTCTGGAAGGATAGGAGATCATAGGGCTTCTGGTAGGAATGTCAGAGACCACAGGTCTGACGCTTCAATGAGGTCCAAGCAAAATCTCCGTGGGCGTCCTGCTGAGTCAGGGTCACGCCGGGGCACAGCATATTGCTGAGTCAAGGTTTAGCCTTATGGCTGAGGGGCTCTTCTGCTGAGTCACGGTGGAGCAGGGTCCACGTGAGGCTGTTTTTTGCTCAGGGGCAGTTTCCTCTGCTCTGCTTTGAGATTGCAGCTGCTGTTCTTGGCCCCGGTCCCTGCTTCTCTGGACAATCGGAGAAATCTCTAGAAATAGCCCCGGCTGTGCAGCCCCGTGAGGGAGGAGGACACGCATCTCCCACACCGCAGGGGCAGGGACCCATGGGGGGGTGATGTGGAAACCACGGTGGGTGGTGTTGGGGGGGGGTGTGGGTCTCACTCTCTTTGCAGAACTTGTTTTTCAGCTCCATCTCCTCCCATCCTCTGAGTAAAAGGCGTGAGCTGTGCCACAAAGTCGTACTTGTTGCATATGTGTGACTTTCAAATCCAGATTTTCAGTTTGTCCAGTCTCCCAGTCACGGCACACTTTGCTTTACACGCTGTAGCACTGAAACAAGGGAGGCGGCTTGGTCTGAAACATTTGCCCAAATGGTACTTTGCCCTGCTCATTTCAACACCTCCATTTTGCTCTCAAAGCAATTCCCCAGCAGGGCACAAGCTCCATCCCTGCCAAGACTGAGACTCTGAGGAGTGAGGTGGGCTCTATGCAGTCTTCCCTACAATTTCAGCCCAGTGCACCTGTAACCTGGAGACCTTCTTCACACTTCATGTCACTACCTGACCCTGGGTCTCTGGTTGCAAAGCAGGCATGTGCCTTGCAGGGTTCTCCCTGCCTGCCCTGCTCCCAGCCAGCCCAGAGCTCTCCCCTTGCTCATAGCCATGTGCTGGAGACGCATGCATCCACACATCTATAAAAATATGTATTGCAATCTGCACTTCCTATTTTTTTGTCATGCTGGTTCTCTTAAGCCTGAGAAATCTGCCTGCACCTCCATTTCCCCACCATGCCGGTCTACGGGCTTCCCACATACGGGGTTTGCCTAGCACACCCATGTATGTCTATAGGGCTCTTCCAATGGTACCAGCAATGCCAGCCCAGAGGACACTTGCAGTGCCTGTGCTCCCCATGGGGACCTGCAGTGCCTTGTACTCCTGACCTCCTTTTTTCCACCTGCACCTTTGATCTGGGCTTGGATGGCTCAATGCTGACTGCAGCAAGCACAGGCAGTTCTGCCCTTTGGTAAACACAAACTAACACATGACACATCCCTGTGTGCTCCTGCACGGACTCCCTTCTTCAGCAAGTGGCCATAGCAACTTCTTTTTTTTTTTTTTTTCCCCATTACACAGCAAATCCTGCTTACTGAGTCAGCTCTCCGAGTGCACACCAGGCGGCTGGATTTTGCTGTGTCACGGTACATTTTGCTGTGTCACTGTTTGAGAGAGCCCATTAACCCCTGGGAGCAGGGAAGGCTGGTGTTCCCGGGGTTGTGTCTCCCCTGCGGAGCTGCCAGGAGCTGCTGGCCTGAGCCCAGTGTCTGAGGGCACTTCCCACACGGGTTCAGGAGAGCTGACTTGGCAATCCATGACTGCCTGTGTAACGAGACATTTCTGACCATAAATCTGTTGGCAGAACATGCTGTTAAATCTATAAAGAGGAGAAACCTGCCCACCCCTTCCCTTATCCCATATGCAACACTAACTTCCTGCTGTTGTTAACCATTTATCTTCACCATCTGCTGATTAAGCATTTTCTCAGAGGTTGGGCTGGGCAGACAGAGGCTTTTAAGCCCAACAGGAACTATTACAACTATCTTGCCTGAGGCTACTTGGTTCACCTTTGCTAGAAATCTCCTGGGCAGTTTCACTGGTGGCTGTAGCACCAGTCAGCCACAGTTCTCTGGAAGGATAGGAGATCATAGGGCTTCTGGTAGGAATGTCAGAGACCACAGGTCTGACGCTTCAATGAGGTCCAAGCAAAATCTCCAAGTGACCTGGATACGGACTGGGCCCTGCTTTCCTGTGCCCACTATGCCCAGAGCAAGTTGCTCTGGGCAGTTTGTTCCTTCTGCTCAGAGCACACACCTCCTTCCCCATGCATTGCTCTCAGGTGTCAACATCCCACTTCTCTTCTAAGAGACGGTCCCTCACAGATCACTGACAGCACACTTGGTGTCATTAACCTTCCCGTACTGCATAGCAACAGCACAGCAGAAACAAAGCAAGTCCTCCCTGCAGGGCACTGGATGGAGCCAGAAATGCCCCAGGCCAGGGACTGCAAAGATGATGACACACCACTTTCAGTTCTCCTTCCATCTTGCTGCAGAGCTTTTGGGCCTTTCTGGAGAACTGGGCCCAGTCTCACAGCTGCTCCATCCCAAGTAACCTTGATAGCTAGAAACCAGATGGCTTAAATAAGTTATGGGGCACAGCTTGACTGCCTGCATCTAAGGAGAAGCTCACAGTGGAGGTGAGCTGCAGTTAGGACCTTATCTGCTATGGAGCAGATCATCCTGAGTGCCATCAAGCAGCACGTACAAGACAACCAAGGGATGAGGCCCAGCCAACATGGGTTTAGGAAAGGAAGGAGGTCTTGCCTGACCAATCTGATCTCCTACTATGACTGGGAGACCTGCCTAATGGATGAGGATTCAGTCTACCTCAACTTCAGCAAAGCTTTTGACAGAGTCTCCCACAGCATCCTCCTGGAAAAGCTACCAATCCACAGCTTGGACAGGTGCATCCTTTGCTGGGTTAGAAACTGCCTGGATGACCAGGCCCAGAGAGTGATGGTGAATGGAGCTGCATCCAGCTGACATCTGATTACCAGTGGTGTCCCCCCAGGGATCAGTACTGGGCCCAGTCCTATGCAGCATCTTTACTGACAACCTGGGTGTGGGGTTTGAGTCCACCCTTAGTAAACTCATGGATGACACCAAGCTGGGGGGGTGTGTTGATCTGCCAGAGGGCAGGAAGAAGCTGCAGGAGGACCTGGACAGGCTGGGTCGATGGGCCGAGGCCAATGGCATGAAATTCAACAAGACCAAGTGCAGGGTCCTGCACTTTGGCCACAACAACCCCAGGCAGCACTTCCGGCTGGGGGAAGAGTGGCTGGGGGGGGGCCCACCAGAAAGGGGCACGGGGGGAGTGGTTGTGACAGCTGGTTAAACATGACCCAGCTGTGTGCCCAGGTGGCCCGGAAGGCCAATGGTATCCTGGCTTGTATCAGGAATAGTGTGGCCAGCAGGAGCAGGGATGTGATTCTCCCCCTGTACACAGCACTGGTGAGGCTGCACCTCAAGTCCTGTTTCCAGTTCTGGGCCCCTCACTTCAAGAAGGATATTGAGGTGCTGGAGCAGGTCCAGAGGAGAGCAATGGGGCTGGTGAAAGGACTAGAGGGAAAGTCTTATAGGGATGGGCTTAGGGAGCTGAGGTTGTTTAGCCTGGAAAAGAGGAGACTCAGGGGGGACCTTATCACTCTCTTCAACTACCTGAAGGGAGGTTGAACTCAGGTGGGGGTCAGGCTCTTCTCCCAGGCAACTAGTGACAGGGTGAGAGGACATGACCTGAAGCTGCACCGGGGGAGGTTTAAGTTGGATATTAGGAAGCACTTCCTCACAGAAAGGGTGATCAGACATTGGAATGGACTGCTCAGGGAAGTGGTGGCCTCCATCCCTGGAGGTGTTTAAGGAAAGGCTGGATGTGGCACTTAGTGCCATGGCCTAGCCGATGTGATGGTGTTAGGTCATAGGTTTGGACTTGATGATCTCAGAGATCTTTTGGAGTCTCAATAATTCTGTGATTCTGTGATCCCTTGTGACCAGCCCAGGAGAAACTGAAGTTTCAAGATTTGGAAGGAGATGCATTGGCTCCATGTCCTGGGCAGTGTGGTTATGAGCCAGGACTTCTACCTGGGAAGAAGTATCCTACCCAGAATGGCAGTGACATGACAAGGCACCATCTCTCACATCCACATCTACCTCAACCCTGAATGAAAGGAAGGAGGAGGAACTTTTGGATACATCCTTTTGAGTGCCTGCAAGCATGCAAACTCTGGGAAGAAGGTAGGCAGGCAGGGGACAAAAGCACTGGCCTGAAAGCAACCAGGAAGGAACTAGGTGCATTACTGGAGCTGCAGAACAAAGATGAAAGGACCAGGCCTTGAAGGTGGGTTTTTTTTCATATTACTTAATAAAATGAATAATATTCTTCATTTTCATATTCTTATATATTTCCTACTTCCCTCCACTAGAACTAAAGGTTCAATCTGTGTTCCAGCTTCCCATGTCAGAATAGGACACACTGAAAAGGACAGGAAAGGTGAGATTTAAGGAGCAATGCCAGAGGAAAAGGCTCATTTTGGGGCCATCCCTGTGGCAAAATGGCATCAATGTCTTCAGGAGGGGCTGGCCATGAAGCCTGATGCTCTCATGGACTCTGCACTGGAGCCCTCTCTCAAGGTACGTCACACTTGCTTCAAAGAGTCACACATCCTGATATATTTATTTTACCTTACAGAAAACCAAGCAATTCAGCAGCAAGCTGTCTGCAATGGCATGGGGGTAAGAGTGGAATGTGTTTTTTAAAGCACTGTTGCTTTAAAAGACAAAGAAAGACAGGAAAAGTCTGGCTGAGTCAGCGTGGAAACGCTGAGTAATCCTTCCTGAGTGCTGCACCACATGCCAGATGTCTGCCTGAGACAAAAAAAAAAACAAAACAACAAGAAAAAAAAAACAAGTGTAGAAGCACATTTCTTCCAGGACATCCTTCTAACCTACAGCACCAAACCCAGCTGTGCCAGGTGTAGGTGCAGGGACAGGAAGACATGCAAGGCAGGTGGCTTGGACCACAACATCCACCAGCAAAGCCCCAGAGTAGACACGCTAGAGGGGACAGATGGACAGAAGATGCCTTTGCCTTCCTGCCCAGGCTCTGTCTCCCTACCACCTCATGCACGGCTTCAGTTTGGGATTTTCTCTCCCCTACAGTGGCAGAGGAATGGTGGCTTTAAGAGCCCAGCTCTTTGGGTTGAGCACAAGGTATGTTCTTCTCCGAAGTACAGCTGGCAATGCATCGTCCATCCTGGCCAGCCCTGCTTGCAGCAGCTCAGCCACAGCTGGAAAAGAAGGGCTCAGCTTCATCTGCTGGCTGCCTCTGACCACTTCACCAGACAAAACAGCAGAGCAGCCAGATACTGGGAGAAGCACCTTGTCCAACCCTCTTTTTCCTAATCAGAGAAATTCTTTGCTTTTGAAAGTCTCTGCAGGCTTTCTCGGTTTCCCTCAAGTCTTGTATCACATCCTTTCAGTCCACCAGCTACCCCAGCCTTCAGGGCATCTAGGGGGTGACATGCTATTCTCCGAAACTGCCCTGCACACAGCTGTGCTAATAGCAGGAGCCAGTTGTCACACAAATCACACAGTATTTTTTCCATGCACCAGGAAAGTGGGAATGCTCCTTTCTCTGTGCACCAGCACAGGCACACCTGTGCTGGCTCCGTGCAAAGGGACAGGGCTTATTCCCCAGTGCCCAGCACTCTGCATGGGCAGTTCTGGTGCGTGCATGTATCACAGCAGCCCCCCATGCCCAGGACTGGCACACACCCCAGGGTCCTGCTGCCAGAGACTCTCTGGAGATGTGTACAGTCACGGGAATTAAGATGTTTATACCTGACTTGTGCTAGGGCAGATGAGGATGGGTGTTCTCTTACCTCTCCAGGCAGGGTGCAGCCAGGACACAGACTAGGGAGAGGAGGCTGCCCACCCTGCCCCAGGCACTGCTCCTGCAAATCCACCCCTCCTTGTCCAACCCCGCTACCCTCAGCACAAGGAGCAGCTCCTGCAGCACTTGGGCTCTGCCTGCCCACAGGCACCGCGCCGAAAGGGTTACAGAGCCGGGAACTCTGCAAGGAGAAGCTGTGGGACATCCTCTTGTTTGTGCTTAGTAGTCAAAACTCATCAGGTGACTTCCTTCTGGTCCCTCGGGGCTGCAGGGAGAGGACAGGGTGGCAGCCAGCGCCGGGAAAGGAAATGCAGTCGTGTTGCAAGAAGTTTTGCACACACTGAGGTCAGCGGTTCGGCTGCTCACGTGGCCCGGGCTGTATAAAACTGGATGCGGGAGACGGGCTGCCCAGCTCAGAGGCTTCTCTGTCCTGGGAGCTGAGAGGAAGGAGCCAAGCACGAGCAAGAAGGAAAAAAAAAAACCACAACCAACCAAACAACAACCAACCAAAACAACAGGGAGGAGTGAAACGAAGTGGGAAAACATGGAAACTTCCCAGACGCACAGCTCCGAAAGGTGAGAATGGGACGGGAATGAAAAGGGAATTCTTTGACAGAAGAGTATTGTGTTTCTCGCCCTGCTTTTAGGTCTGCTGTGCTTTGCCTGTTTCTGCTATGCAGGGAATGGCATGCTCCTGCTTTCGCTTCTGGATGGGGTCTGTCTGTCTTCCCTGCTCGGGACAGCACTTGGGATGCTGGTGCTCCCCCTCTTCCCACCCATGGCTCTCGGGAATCCTCTGCTTTTCTTCCTGCAATCCCCCTTTTTATTCCTGGAGAGCTAAAATCACTTTTTCCGGAGGAGAGCGACAACCCTGACATCTGTTTTGCTGCTGTTCCTCAGCATGTCCAAGGACCTGTCAGAACTGATGAAGGAAGCCACCAAGGAGGTGCACGAGCAGGCAGAGAACACTCCGTTCATGAAGAATTTTCAGAAGGGACAAGTGTCACTCCAGGAGTTTAAGGTACTTTGTAGCAGAATTGCTCAGGGATGGGATTTCCTTGCCAGGAAATAAACTGCTAGGTCGGGTGGGCTGCAGGGGGAATAAAGGGGGAGGAGGGGGATGGTGCAAGTAAGGAGGTGCTGTCTGGTATCAGCATCTCCTGGGCAAGACATGATCTTCCTCAAACTGCAGCACAGTAAGATCTTACAGGCTCCTCTGGCAGAAGGCAGGGCAGAACTGTGTGCATCACGATGGGCAGCCAAGCTGAAACTGGATAAAAAGACAAAGAGGCTGATGGGATTAATTCAGTTGTTTTTCTGTTTTCTTCATAAATGCCTGCATATTGATTATTGGCAATGATAGCTGAAGGAGACATGGCTATGTGCAGATACTTGAGTTGCTGAAACACCCCAAAGAGGGAGAATACTAAATTTACAGTGCTCTAACCAGCTACAACTAGAAATAGTGATGGTATTGTGAGAAATTGAGGATGTGGGATCATCTCTGGCACTGAACTTTGCAATGTTTCCATTGTCACTTGGCTTATACCAGAGCTGAGATCATGAACACTAAGAACTCAAAGGCAGACTGAGTTTGAGCAGGCTATGTCTGCCTCTAACAGGTAGGAGCCTGTTGTTTTTCTTAGGATAAAAGAGAAACATTTGCAAATATTAGTCTGCACCTAGCCAGGCTTGATACATGATTCCTGGGATCCAAGCCACATAACAAAGCGATGAGCAAAAACAAAGCACACACCTTGGGCCAGAAATTCCTGGGAGGCTACAGGATGTGACGCCTGGGCTTGCAAATAACAGCTAGCAATCCAACCTGTGGTTTAATTACTTTGTTGTTGAACTGTTCCTTGGCAAATAAATCCACAAGAGCAGGAAAAAGCCTACTTATTTCTGACAGGTGGCATTCAGGGTACTTAGTCCAGCAGAAGTTTAATCTCAGGTGCTAACTTCCTGCTGTTAGAACTGCAGCACAGGTGAGGCAGTGAACTTTGAGACAAGCTGGCAGTAAGGTTTCTTCAGGTTTTGAAGAAAACAACTCAGTTTATTAGAAGATACTTACATGCTGTTAGGGAGAGTCAGATGTGACGTGGGTTTTAAGATGTAATGGCAGTTTTAAAAAGCCACATTTCCCATTAAACCACTATCTGCTTCTGAAAACAACCAGTCAAGTTGTACTTTCTTATTTGTTAGGCAATGTTCCCATATTTTATTTCATTTCCAGTAAGCCGGATGGCAGGTTATTGTTTAAAAACCTCTATTTTTATTTACTCTCTTGGCAAAGGTATATATATCTGTGCTGACACATGACTCCCCAGGATCTATTTGCTTCCACAACCAAGCCACTGCCTGTGTGTTTACCAAAGTCCTCTTTGCTGACACACTGGGGAAAAGTTGAAACACGACTCTTTTACTGCAGAACTGATTGCTTTGTTGGAGAGTAAACTGCTTTCTCTCCTGCCACCTTAATTCCGTTCTTCCCCGCCTCTCCCACCTCCAAACCTGACTCACCTGAACTGCAACACCTTCGTGTTTTACCCTTTGTGGCTGATAAGGGATTCCAGTGTAAGGAAGGGGTTGGGTAAATACGTCTACAGCCTCTGAAAACAGAAAGCCTGGGGAAGGAAAGAACACAGCTAGATTGTTTTAGGCCACGTGGAAAAGCTGGCAGAGAAAATAAAGTATCACATAAGCTAGGGAAAAACAACAACAATGGTTTCAAAATAGAGAGGAGAACACACACCCTCAGAGCACTCCTTCACAAAGGCATCTTTCAGAGGCAGGCTGTGCTTCCAGCCCCCTTTTATCTTGTCTGCTGGGGGCAACTGAGGGGGCAACCCTGTTCACAAATCTAAATGAGGAGAGCAGTGGTGCCCCAGCTCCCAGGACGGTGGGATGCCAACATGATGAATACACTGAAAAATGAATGGGGTGTGTCATCATCTCACAGGGCCCCACAACGGGAAGCCACATCTTGAAGCATTTAGATTTGAACAATGCACCAGAAAATATACCTTAGGGAATACCCTCTCTATTGACTGAGAGAGGAGATGAATAGACCAGGCATGATTTAATAGGACTCCAGTTTCTATTAAATGAAGCTGCAAGACCTTTAACTTCAAGGTGAAGGCAGCAGCTTTTAAGAGCAGATAAGACCAATATCTGCTGCAAAGGGCTTAGGTCTTACCTGGTGCTGCCTCAAGCAGAAGGGGAAAAAGGCTAAACAGTGTCTCACTGCACCTTGCAACTCTGTTTTCCACATGGGAAACCTGCAACACCAAAGATGTGCATGACTCATCCCAGGTGTGCCCACGAGTAAACTTTTTGTTAATAGGATTTGTCCCCCCAGACCTGAAGAAGACAGATGCACCTGTAGCTCATCATCTTCCTTCTCTTTCAGCTGGTTACAGCATCTTTGTACTTCATCTACTCTGCTCTGGAGGAAGAGATTGAACGTAACAAGAACAACCCAGTTTATGCCCCTGTGTATTTTCCGGCGGAGCTGCACCGGAAAGCTGCCCTGGAGGAAGACTTGGAGTACTTCTATGGCAGCAACTGGAGGGAAGAGATCCCGTGTCCTGAGGCTACTCAGAAATACGTTGAGAGGCTCCACCATGTGGGCAAGAACCAACCAGAGCTCCTGGTGGCCCATGCCTACACTCGGTATTTGGGAGACCTGTCTGGGGGACAGGTGCTGAAGAAAATTGCCCAAAAGGCCCTCCAGCTGCCCAGCACTGGAGAAGGGCTGGCTTTCTTCTCCTTTGATGGAGTCTCCAATGCCACCAAGTTCAAGCAGCTCTATCGCTCCCGCATGAATGCCATTGAGATGGATCTTGCCACTAAGAAGAGAGTCTTGGAGGAGGCCAAGAACGCATTCCTG
>NW_009969339.1:1152949-1154890 GCF_000747805.2 Chaetura pelagica | reverse complement strand
TTCCTGCTAAATATACGGGTGAGTAATAACCAGCCAGCCCTGCCTGTCCACATCCTCTCTGAAACATGGTAACAGCTTCAGGGGAAAGGCAAAGCTGGTCATTCCGCAGTGGAGCTCATGAGAAGTTTTGGATTAGGGCAAGCTACTCAGAGTTGGATGGCTACACTTGTCCAACCTGGAAGCCTAGTAAAAATCTGCTCTCTGATAAGCTCTTCTCCCCCACTAGGGTTTGAATTCAGTCTCTTGTGTGTGCCATTATTCAGATATGAATGAGGGCCTGTAGTGGGAGTAGGGATCACCATCTATCATCCTACCTCTATAGTACAGCTCCACAGCTCCTCTGCGGATGCTGACTAGATGCACAGATATCTTGCTTTCCTTCCCATCAGAAGATAGGCAATATCCTTCTCCTTGAGCTGGAAGTTTCAGGAAGAACCTGTAAAGTGAACAAGGAGTTTGAAAAACATGCCCTTGACCTCACAGGCAGATTATGTATTGTGCAAAAAAATGTCGGGAGACTTGGGCTGAAAGCTTGTGTCTTCCTATAGTTCCTAAAGTGCCTGGGGCAGGGGCAAGTGAAAGAAGAGGAGGCCATGTAATGAGACAGTGTTCCTTCTTCTCAGGTGTTTGAGGCACTGCAGGAGCTGGTGTCTAAGGGCCAGGAGAATGGCCACCCTGTGCAGCTGAAGGCAGAACTTCGCACAAGGAACGTTAACAAATCACATGAGCACGGTAAGACACTTCTAAGGGCAGGTGTTTAACATTGCCCCTTGTGGTTTTGGTCTCCCCCTTCCCTCTCTTCTTGTTTGTAAAAGCCACTGAGAAATGAGGACAAGGTGCTTGCCCCGTCTCTTCTCCAGCCATGAGTAGGTAGTGCAAGGAGAGGCACTTGTGTGTGCAAAGCTTCTTCTAGATGTGACAAAATGACACATGTGGACTCTCCAGAAATAGTATCAATGAGGGAGCTTTACAAGGAAAAACTTACTTCTCCTCCTCTTAGGTTTTAACAAGTGTAAGGTTCATGCCTCACATGAGTTTTGACAACAAAGAAAACTCGCCTCAAGTTCACAGAAGCAAAGGTGGCAATTTTGGGCTCTGCAGATCAGCTGTGGTGCTGTGATCCTGGCAGAAGGCTCTCCCAGACACAAAGCCTTATCCATCAGCCTGTCATAATTTTTCTGCCTTCCAGAAGTATTTGCTAAAAACACTCCTAAAAGTGTGCTGGGTTTATAGTGAACATTGTTCTGGATGGTGAAATGTTACCAGCTGGGAAGTGGGGATGTATAAAGCTGCCCATCAGTTTTGTAAAACTTAAAAATCTCCATCTTCTGGCAAGGACCAGTCCTGAACCAGGCAAAACCAGAGCAGCAGCTGCAAACCTAGCAGTCCCTTTTCAGGTGATTGTGACAGAGTGAGGAAAGGCCATGCTCAGATGTTCACAGAGGAGAGTCGTTTCCCTGATAACCTGTGATTCAAATAAAAAGCCCTTACGAACTACCCAATTTTAAACTAAAAGGGAGGTTGTTTGGTGCATGCTGGCGTGAATCACAGTTTTCCCATGGCAAAGAATGTAAACAGATTTTTCTTGTGTGTCTCTAAAAAGTGAACCTTAAAGAAACTTTTTTGGAAAAGGCAGTAAAAGTTCTAAGTGAAACTTTGCTGCTCCTTTCCCAATACACCTATAAATGCTAGATTTTCAGAAAAAAATAGTTTTGGATGAGGAATCCCATCCTAAAGTTCCACTGAGAAAACAATTTGTCTGGAGTGCTAAGGACTACCTGTTTAAGGTCATTAGATATCTAACCAATTAAATCAATGAGATGGAGGAGACAAAATGTCTTTTACAATTCTGGCTTGAGTATTTGGCTGTCTTCTGCACACACCAGGGGTTTGATGGAGCTGCACAGTGCATTTATAAGCCTGTAAGCAGACAAGGGAAAG
>NW_009969339.1:1148780-1152924 GCF_000747805.2 Chaetura pelagica | reverse complement strand
GAGGTCTCTACTCACATACAGAGGGGTTGTGAGCCTTTGTGCTTCCGAGGTCAAGGCTGCTGCTTCCCTTCTTCACCTACCCCAGGAGAGCAGAACCTGCTCCCACTGTTTCCCCCAGTCCAGCTGGGACTCTGGGCTTCCTCCTCCTCCCTTTAACAACTCCAGCAGCATCTACTCTGGCACTAGGGAGAGCAAGCATGGCATACAGGCAGCTTCTTGCATCAAACTTTTCTCACCCACTGTTTTCCCCCCCCCCCTTTTTTTTTTTCCCCTTCCTATTTTATCTAGGTCCAATGCCTGGGAAAGAAAGTGAGAAGACAAACAAGAGACACACAGGCATGATGCCCATCACTCCCTTGGTGCGGTGGATCCTGGCGCTCAGCTTCCTAGCCACAACAGTTGCCGTGGGCTTATTTGCCATGTGAAAGAGCAGGACCTTCACCTTTTGTCGTGCCTTCCCTCACTCTGAACTAATCCACCTTCCCCAGTCCTTGTGAGGAAATTACCCCTGACTGGGTACTGTGATCTTGGCTCTGCCACTAATATTGAGAGACTTTTCTCCCCAGAAATCAGAGAGTGCTGTAAGAGGCTTCAGGCAAAGTCTCTCTTGTGCTTGGTGGAAGCTCTTCTCAGAGACTAACTTTATCACCAGAATCTAAGGGTAGAAAAGGCTAACAACAATGGCCAAGAGCTGTCATTGCTTTACAGAGTGCCTGCAAAAATTCTACAGGATCAGAAACGCAGCTTTGATGTCTGTGTCTCGTCAGGAAAACAAAGCTCCCCAGAGCTCTGTTTGCTCAGTTTCTATACTGCTAGATAATGCTGTGATCACTTTTACTGTGGGGCCACGGTGCGCCTGTGGGTTATACACTGTTTTATATGACACTAGGAGGCCTTTGTTAATTCTTTTTTCCAATCATTTTTGTTTTTTAAAAAGCAGAAGACGGTTGTTGAAGATACAGTGTTATTCTCTTGTCTGGTTATATAATTTATACACATAATAAACTTCAATGTAAAGTTTTCAGGTCTGGTGTTTCCTATTATTGAAGCTTTACCTGGGGAGAAAGGAGATGTCTTTTTTCCTCCCAGTTTTACATCTTTTAGAGCTGCTGATTCCAGAGACGTGACAATAGACGAAAGTGGGAGCTTTCATCAGAGCCAGACTTTTTCTCCCACTTAGTGCTAACAATAAGCTGGGGCAAGTTTCTGCAGCTCCTACATGCTTGTCTCTGTTTCTGGAAATGGCACAAAATTCTGTGAGTGTATTAAGTGTTTTTAAGGGGTGGAAGCCATACGTAAGAACCATTTGCTGTAATATTAAAAGCAAAAGGTGATGAGACCCTTAGCTGGTCAAAACCATGACAGCTCTCCCTGACTGCTACCAGACTACTTCTGGGAGACATTCAGCATGAATCAGAAAAGTGACTGTTTTCACCCCCCAGAAATGAGATGCACACAAGGCAGCTAAATTGAACTGCAAGCCCTCAGCTAGGTAACAAACCGACACAGCTTACTCCCAGGCCTTGGCACAAGCATGACGTTGCTCAAGACACTCCAAACACACAGCACTGTTGGAGCAGCCCATGCACACAACTTGCTTTCCCCCCTTTTGCTGAGGCAGATCTGGAGGTCTGGCTTTGTGGCCAGCCACTGTTACGGCCATAGGCCCCATCTGCCTTAGAGGGTCTTCTACCACGGGAGCTGCTGCAGGAAAGGCTGCAGTTCAGGTATGGCACAGCAGGTAATGAAAAGGCCATTATGAGAGTCCTCAGAGTTCTCTCCTCTCTTTCTACCAGAAAGCCTCTGTGATCAACCTGTCTCCTTGATGCTGCCTATTCTGGCTGTGACCTTAATCCCAAAGACACATTTTCCTACCAATCTGTTTTAACAACCAGCACTGAACCTGCTCAAAGAGCAAGAATCAAAAGGCGGGTCCTGCTGAGAATAAGCAGGAAGGGCTGTCATTATTCTCACACTCTTTTCTACCCCATATATACCCCATATAGTTAATTCATAAAAAAGGTAATAAGATGTTTGAAAATCAGGGATATGAGACCTGATAGCTAATCCAATACAGGAATTCATTCATTCACATGTATATTAAGTGCTACCTTTTCAGTCCCTCTAACCAACCTCAACTAAATCATGATGTTCATCCAATCATGCTGAATAACTAAACATCCCCAACATGCAAATAAGCACCCACAAGCTCAGAAATGTACTCTACCACACTCAGCCTTTCAGCACTGCCCAAAGAGATTGTAACTGTGACATGAAAGTTAGGAAATCTGGATTCAGGCTAACATCACCCCCTCCCTGCTCATGGCAGAAGAGGTATGGTGCTTTGAGTATCTCACAGCCCTTGTGCTATCACACACTGAAGGACTCCAGACTGAGCCTAAAGAAGTATAAAGCTGACGACCCAGAGGAAGGGACACAATGTACCCTCAGCAAATTTGCTGATGATACAAAACTAGGTGGATCAGCTGACACAGCTGAAGGCTGTGCTGCCATCCAGCATGACCTGGACAGGCTGGAGAGCTGGATGGGGAGAAACCTAATGAAGTTCAACAAGGCCAAATTTAAAGTATTCCGTCTGTACCAGTGTAAGTTAAGGGGTGACCTGCTAGAAAGGAGCTCTGGGGAAAAAGACCTGGGAGTCATGGTAGACAACAGGCTGACCATGAGGCAACAACGTGCCCTTGCAGCCAAGAAAGCCAGTGCCATCCTGGGGTGCATTAAGAAGAGAGTGGCCAGCAGGTCGAGGAAGGTTATCCTTCCTCTCTATTCTGCCCTGGCGAGGCCACATCTGGAGTACTGTGTGCAGTTCCGGGCTCCCCAGTTCAAGAAGGACAAGGAACAACTGGAGAGAGTCCAGCACAGGGACACTGAGATGGTTTAAGGGACTGGAGCATCTACAGTATGAGGAAAAACTGAGAGAGCTGGGTCTGTTTAGCTTAGAGAAAAGGAGATAGAGCGGGGATCTCATCAATGCTTGCAAACTTTTAAAGGGCAGGTGTCTGGAGGATGAGGCCAGACTCTTCTCAGTGGTGTCCAGTGACAGAACAAGGGGTAATGGTCACAAACTGGTACACAGGAGGTTTAACTCAAATATAAGAAAATACTTATTTACTCTGAGGTGAAAGAACATCAACCAAACTGATTTTAAATAGTTAACTGCTTGTAGGTTGTAAATCTTTCATTTGGGCCTACTGCTTGTAAGTTGTAAAAACCTTTTGTGTGAGCTTATCTGTAGTTTTAGGGAATGAAATACAAGGATCCTTGAAGAAGAAAGAAGCCATTCAGCTGAAACAAGAGATACCTACTGTAGCCAATTCCACTGCACAGTCAGCAGAGATAAAAGGGACAGGAGACTGAATTTGGCCAAAGGTTCCTGTGAGGAAGACTCAAGGATGAAATAAACAACTCCCAAAAGACCCTCATGGACTTAACACGCATGTGACAATGGGCGGCTTTCTCAGAAAATTAATGAATATGTAAACTGCTTCTTAGAAATATTACGCATAATTATGTGTCAGCTGTATATGTACCTCCCACCTTATCCTGTAAGGCACAAACATTTAGGAGGAGCTGTTCCCTGTGCCTCCAGTACCGTGAATAAATAACACTGACTTCACAGCACTTAGACTGTTGAGCGGATTTTCTTCGATTCAGAGGGTATCAGAGCACTGGAACAGGCTGCCCAGGAAGGCTGTGGAGTCTCCATCCCTGGAGACACTCAAAACTTGCCTAGATGTGTTCCTGTGTGATGTGCTTTGGGGGGATCCTGCTCTAGCAGGAGGGTTGGACTAGATGGTCTCCGGAGGTCCCTTCCAACTCCTACCCATTTGTGATTCCGTTGTTCTGTGAAGTCTTCAGAGGTGAAGACTTAAGGCTTTGCTTTGTACTAGGTGTATGGTCTTCGGTTTTCATCTCTCTGCAATGGCCTTTATCCTCCAGCTGCTGCTTTTCAAACCTCCCTAGCCACACCCTCCCCTTCCCAGCTCCACTCGCACTTAGGATACCACATTTCTGAAGTCCCAAAACAGCTTCTGCAGCGACCCACCAGCCTTCTGCCCCCCAGCACGCGCACAAGTTCGCTGCTAACCAGGAGGAAAGCACCCTAGGAAACACCCATCCGGAG
>NW_009969339.1:1134083-1148195 GCF_000747805.2 Chaetura pelagica | reverse complement strand
GGGGCAGGTGCGGAAGTCGCAGCTGCAGAAGCGGTTCAAGGAGTTCCTGCGGCAGTACCGGGTGGGCACGGACCGGACGGGCTTCACCTTCAAATACAGGTGCGGCTCCTGTGACCCCTCTTCTCCTTCCGTGCCTTCTCTGCTCCTCTTTGCGCGTCCCATCTGCAGCCCCATCCCCCTCCTTCCGTGCACGCCCCGAGCAGACAATCGCACATGGCAGCTTTTCTCTTCCCGCAGACCTCAATAGAGCTCTTTGTATAGGAAATGTGATTGTTCCCATTTAACTTTACAGGAAAAGTTGAGGTCTGGTGTTCTCCCGAATTTTTAGGCAGCTTGTAAATGGCAGAGGTAGCAAGAGAGAGATCAGCACTGCCAAACTTGTAGCTAGTTCTGAAGTGTTTTTGCTGGTCTGGAGTTTTGTCTGTATCTGTTACAATCAGTGCAGCACCATCTGTGTGTGCCTTCTGAGGCTGTCAGTGTCCCTGGGCCATCTCTTTGCCCGTGCAGCTTGGAGAGACAACTCTGAGAGGACATATAGATACATCATGCAAGGGCTGGGACAGTTTTGCTGTTCATCTCTGAATTTCATGCACCCTGGCTTTTTTAAGGAGGACATTTCCTGCTGTGCTGTTGCTTCCTTTTTAAAATAATATTTTAGGTATAACAGGTGTTACTCTGTGTAGAAGTTTTCTAGTTGCCTATCCTGTCATGTAACTCCAGTAATTAGTGCTATACTTTATATTGTCACTGCAAGCACTGGTACATCATCATAGAAAGGTTTGGGCTGGAAGGGACCTTAAAGAGCATCTAGTTCTAACCCCCCTGCGTGGGCAGAGACACTTCCCACTGGACCAAGTTGCTCCAAGCCTCATCCAGCCTAGTCTTGAATGCTTCCAGGGATGGGGAAGCCACATCTTCCTTGGGCAACTTGTTCCAGAGTCTCACCACTGTCATAGTGATGAATTTCTTACTAATGTCTAGCCTAAATCTACCCTCTTCCAGTTTCAAGCTATCCCTTGTCTTTTCACTACATGCCCTTGTGAAAACTCCTTCCCCAACTTTCTTACAGGCCCCTTCAGGTACTGGAAGGCTGCTGTCCCTGGTCTTGTGTCACATTTCAAAGTCGTTTTGGGTGAAAGATTTGCCCAGATCCCCTTACACTTCTCTTGGCACTCTACTGATTTTCCCCATTTGCTTTCCAAACCAAAGACTCCAAGAAGAACCTACCTTCTCTGCTCCCTGCTTGTCAGAAGATCCTTGTGCATGACTGACTGCTGCTTTCTGCCCTGCAAACCTTTACTGCTTAACTGCCTTCCAGGGATGAGCTGAAACGGCATTATAACCTCAGTCAGTATTGGGTGGAGGTGGAGATGGAAGACTTGGCCAGCTTTGATGAAGATCTTGCTGACTATCTGTACAAGCAACCAGCAGAGCACCTGCAGCTGGTAAGGGTGGAGGGAGTGGGTGTCCTGGTGCGCTGACATTGTCATGTCATGAGAGCAACCCCGACAATATCCTGTAATCTACCCATAACAGCCTAGTTGTTCCCTTCCTAGTTGGAAGAAGCAGCAAAAGAAGTTGCAGATGAGGTCACTCGTCCTCGTCCTTCAGGGGAGGAGACTCTCCAAGACATCCAGGTCATGCTGAGATCGGATGCCAATGCAGCAAACATCCGCAGCCTGAAGGTGAGGTGAATCCTGTGCCACGCTGAGCAGTGAGTGGAGGGCTTGCTCATGTGCAGGTGTGATTGCAGGGAAGCTTTTGGTGCTTGGATCTTGTAGTTCAGGAGACGGGTAATTTACATGCAGGGATACTCTGCAACTTAAATCTGACTGCAAAGGACTGTTATTACTGGTAAACTCTGTAGGGATGTTACTGCTATTAGTGATGTTCTGCATGGATTATTTTGTCCTTTTGTCTTTGGTTTTGAAATCAGCATGATTTGACTTCCCCTACTACCCTAGAGCAGGAGAATAACATTGTCAAGAAGCACCAGCTTTTTTGTTCTGGTACCTTAGACCCATGAATGTGGGAAGAGCAGCTAAGAAGAAACTGTATTTCCCATCCATCTTCCAGTGGTGGCTTTCTCACCTTCCCTCCACTTTTTCCCTTTCAGTCTGACCAGATGTCCCACCTTGTGAAGATCCCTGGGATTGTGATCGCAGCAACCCCCGTGAGAGCCAAAGCCACCAGAATAGCCATCCAGTGCCGCAGCTGCCGTAACACCATCAGCAACATTGTGGTGCGCCCAGGCCTGGAGGGTTATGCTCTTCCCAGGAAATGCAACACGTAAGGCCTGACCTGGGGTTGCATGTGGCAGCCTGGTAGGAGGAGCGGGAAGGGGGAGAAAAAAAGGCTGTGTCCTCTTCCTGCCTCCCCCTCCATCCCATGTGTGCTGCCGGGAGACAGCTTTCTGCTGCACAAGGCAGAAGCATCTGCTGCTCTCAGCCTGCAGCATCTGCTGCTCTCTGCCTTTTCCCTTCATGTTGCCTTTGTGCCTGCATGTACCCAGGGCTGGCAGATTTGAGCTCCATCTCTCTGTGGTGACACTTGTCGTGATGCTGCTTGACCAATGGTGCAAGCAGCCTTGAGCAGCTGTGTCCAGGGAGTTCTTCTTACCTGTAGGGCATTTTGCCTGTTGAACCTAAAGGTTTATTCCTATCCCCAGCTGCCTCCTAATGCTACCCTAAGCTGCTGTCCTAACTTTCTATTACATTCTGATCTTTTTTCAAACAACCTTCTTGATTCTGTATTCCCCCTCCCCAAAGGGCTGTTTTGCCTTCTGTAGGGGTGCTTTGCTAGTGACCTTCAAATCCTGCTTTACAGCTTTTGATGCCTGTGCAAACCGTGAGCATTTAGGCTGCTGCTGTGGCAGCTCTCATGCCTACAGATCATGGAGGGTTGTGTCTTTGAGCTTGTGCCTGCCAGTGTTTATTTTCTGCACTTTAATGCAGCTTGAGAGGTCTTTAGGATAAGGATCATTTTTGCCTGTGGTCTCTACAGCGCCTTGCTTCTGATCCTTGACTGAATGCTTCTCTCTCCTGTTACCCTTCCCAAAAGCCCTGTCCCTGGCTGCGTGGAGGCAGGCATCTGTGCTGTACTGAGGCAGCAACAGGATGTGGAAGTGCTCCTTGTCACGGAGAGCTCGTGCTCTAGCAAGGCAGATATGTCTCGAGAGACTGGGAGGTTGATGTAGCTTGTCACATTGCTAATTGCTTTCTCACCAGGAACCACTTAACATTTGCTTCGTGCATGAGGTTATAAAGAAAAATGCCCTGCCATGTTGCTGAGTCTGTACTATTGCCTTCTGTGTAATTAATGAATTACCTTCTTCCCCACTCTTAGCTAGCAAGGGAGAGGGGGGGAGGCAGGGTGAGTATTCAGGCAGGCATCACCCTGTCTGTGGCTTGTTCTCATGCCTGCTTTTGGCTGCTGTTGAGGACAAGACAGAGGCCTTGGTGAGCCTTTGAATCGGCCCTGTGTGACTGCCCTTCTCGCCTGCTGGGCACCACTTAGAGGGGTGGCTACTCTGGGCTCTATCACCACTGCCCCCTCTACAGGGGTCTCCCAGAGGTGGCTCCTGAGTGCTGGCAGCCTCCTCTGACTGATCTCTCTGCACAGAGAACAAGCTGGCCGCCCAAAGTGCCCACTGGACCCATATTTCATCATGCCAGATAAGTGCAAGTGCGTGGACTTCCAGGTGTTGAAGCTGCAGGAGTCCCCAGATGCTGTGCCCCATGGAGAGATGCCCCGGCACTTGCAGCTGTACTGTGACAGGTACCAGCGTGGTCTGTTTCCCCACTTCCTGCCAGTCAAGCGGGTGCTGCTGGTGCCATCCTTTCCCTTGCTACCATTCCTTCCTTTCCCCTTCCTGCTCTTAGGTATCTTTGTGACAAAGTTGTCCCAGGGAACAGAGTCACTATCATGGGCATCTACTCCATCAAGAAGTCTGCCCAGCGCAAGAACAAAAGCCGTGACAACGTGGGTGTGGGCATCCGAAGCGCTTACATTCGTGTGGTGGGCATCCAGGTGGATGTGGAGGGCTCAGGTGAGGGCTGCTTCTTATGCCTGTCTGGTCAGATAATCTATATAGCTTACATAGCAGAAGGTTCAAGCCAGTCGAGGGCTGTTGTCTATTCAGGAATCTTGTGTGACTTTTTTCAGAGATACTAAACGAGGAGGCTTAAATACCCTGGGGTTTTTCAGGGTATTTAAGTGCTTTTATCTTATTGATCTTAGTGGGAATCGCTAATCCGTCCCTGAGGATCTGGGCTGAAGTTGATGGTTAAAATTGAGCTAAGTTTTTAAAACACAGTCCTGAGTATAATTCTCCCTCTGGTTCCTCCAGGGCTGTTCTGTTCAAGATCTTTGTTTTTTCTCTGCCAGCCTTGCTGGGATAGCAAATGCCTACGCTCTCCATCTTCCCACCTAGTGGCACTTGGCATGATCTTCAAGAAGGGGTTTTGGTGGTAGTGGATGTGGGGGCAGTCATTTACTTTAAAGCATCTATTTGTTTGCTTCATTCTCCTCTTCCCTGTACAGGACACAGCTTTGCTGGCTCAGTGACCCCTCAGGAAGAAGAGGAACTTCGCTGCCTTGCTGCCATGCCCAACATCTACGAGACCATTGCCAAGAGCATCGCGCCCTCCATCTACGGCAGCACCGACATCAAGAAGGCCATTGCCTGCCTCTTATTTGGAGGCTCTCGCAAGAGGTAGGGAGGAGCCATCCTGATAGAGTGCTGTGGCAGGTGTGTCATTCATGGCACAAAGCCCTTGTACAGTCTTCTAGTGGTGCTACCAACCACCTGCCACTTGTCAGCAATACTTGGTTATCAAAATGAAGGCTCACCATCACTCCTCCCTATCTTTTTCCCACCCTGTTGCTCCAGGCTCCCAGATGGTCTGACCCGCAGAGGAGACATCAACTTACTGATGCTGGGTGACCCTGGAACAGCCAAATCCCAGCTGCTGAAGTTTGTGGAGAAGTGTTCACCCATTGGGGTAGGTGGTTTCAGGTGTCTGCTTGTTGTGCAGCCTCTTTTTTTCTTCTGCTCCTTGCATAGCAAGGAAAACCAGACTGTGGTCACATCAGATACCTGCCTGTGCATCCACAGCTATACTGGCTGTCAGAGGTGCACACTGCCATTTTGGGTGCTAGCTTGGACAAGCTGGGCTGCAGGATGAGGGAGGGAAAAGGAAGCAGGGTATGACTTTTGATTATGATATGAGCCAGGCAATTTGCAGACATCCAAAGATGTGAGTGGTGCTGCTGTTCATGGTAGAGACTTGATCAACAGATAGGCTGGCTGGTCAGGATAAATGAAGTTGACTGCATCACAGGCACGGACCTCCAGGCTGAGCCCAGGCATGAAATTTTATTTGCAGCTGTGTTTTCTCTTAGTCTCCATTAAACTCAGCCTCTGACTGTGTTGCTCCCCCGGGGGAGAAAACAAAGCTAATGCAACAGCCCACCAAACAATGAATCACTCCCTGTTCTGTACTCAATACCTGTATTTGTGAGGTTTGGAACTACGCAATAGCTGTCCTCTGTACCCAGCATGTCTGCTTTTGGCACATGCTGAGGGATTTTCAGCAAGGGCTTTATATTTCTTCAGCAGCTCTGGATTTTGCAGTCCTGGAGATGCTTTGTCCTCCAGCTGGAGCAGTGGGCTCCTGGGTCCCATGGCAGCTGATGTTCTGTCCCTTTCCTTGTCCCACATTCTCCTAGGTGTACACCTCGGGAAAAGGCAGCAGCGCTGCTGGCTTGACTGCCTCGGTGATCCGTGACCCTTCCTCCAAGAGTTTCTTCATGGAGGGAGGAGCCATGGTGCTGGCGGATGGCGGCGTCGTGTGCATCGATGAGTTTGACAAGGTACCCACGGGGCTGCCTGTGCGGGAGGCAGGAAGAGAGCCTGGGGCTGCCAGCTGCTCCTGGGAGAGCCCAGAGCTGCAGTAGAAGGGTAAACTCTCCTGAGGCTGCCTCGCTTGCTTTCTGGGAAGGTGAACGGATGGGGTTGCAGGAAAATTCTGGTTACATCCTGTGCTCCTGAGCAGAGGTCCTCATAGAGCTTTACCTTGGGGGTCAGCATTGGTGGATGTGTAGCTGAGGTCTGGAGGAGCTGACTGATGGTGACTTTTCTTCTTCATTCCACCTCCTGTCTCCCACCTTGGATGAGAAGATGCGGGAGGATGACCGCGTGGCTATCCACGAGGCTATGGAGCAGCAGACCATCTCCATTGCAAAGGTGAGCTGCGGGCCCATCTTGCCCTGGGACAGGAGCCTGGCTTGCTGCTGGGTTCCCCCAAGAGCAGTCATGCATCCTTTGCCAGAGTTGCCCATTTTGGAGTAGTTTGTCCTGGCAGTGGTTTTGATGATTACTGGTTTCACTGATCTGAGACTGGTCAGCCCTGCCTGTAAGCTTTGGATTGTCTTCTCTCAGGCAGCCTGAGTTTCAGCATCGGGAAAAGGCAGCAGCGCTGCTGGCTTGACTGCCTCGGTGATCCGTGACCCTTCCTCCAAGAGTTTCTTCATGGAGGGAGGAGCCATGGTGCTGGCGGATGGCGGCGTCGTGTGCATCGATGAGTTTGACAAGGTACCCACGGGGCTGCCTGTGCGGGAGGCAGGAAGAGAGCCTGGGGCTGCCAGCTGCTCCTGGGAGAGCCCAGAGCTGCAGTAGAAGGGTAAACTCTCCTGAGGCTGCCTCGCTTGCTTTCTGGGAAGGTGAACGGATGGGGTTGCAGGAAAATTCTGGTTACATCCTGTGCTCCTGAGCAGAGGTCCTCATAGAGCTTTACCTTGGGGGTCAGCATTGGTGGATGTGTAGCTGAGGTCTGGAGGAGCTGACTGATGGTGACTTTTCTTCTTCATTCCACCTCCTGTCTCCCACCTTGGATGAGAAGATGCGGGAGGATGACCGCGTGGCTATCCACGAGGCTATGGAGCAGCAGACCATCTCCATTGCAAAGGTGAGCTGCGGGCCCATCTTGCCCTGGGACAGGAGCCTGGCTTGCTGCTGGGTTCCCCCAAGAGCAGTCATGCATCCTTTGCCAGAGTTGCCCATTTTGGAGTAGTTTGTCCTGGCAGTGGTTTTGATGATTACTGGTTTCACTGATCTGAGACTGGTCAGCCCTGCCTGTAAGCTTTGGATTGTCTTCTCTCAGGCAGCCTGAGTTTCAGCAGGACTGAAATTAACTCCTGCTGCTCTGCTTGCCCTCTGCTTCTCTAGATTTAGTAGTTCTGTTGATAGTCCTGCGTCACAATCTGATGTCGCTTCTCTTTCTTCTTTCCCACTGCTTTCCACACCCTCAGAAGATCTACAGAAATTGCCTGACATCCTGGTACCAGGCCTTCTCTCAAGTCAGAGTTTCTCTTAGTTTGCCCTACTCAAGACTTTTTCTGTAACACTTCTGCTCCCCTGTGATCACTCTGACTCACCCCTTAGCTCTTCAGGTCCTGGCAACAGAACACCCACCATGACTTTCTTGTTCTGGTGGCTCTTGCTCTACTACCTGCAAACCTGCACTTTGCCCTCAGGGCTGCTGTGGTGGACTCAACCCCAACCACCTAGTTTCTGTCTCAAGTTGCAAACTTGGTGATAGAATCTTCTGTGTCCTTGCCCTTGACATGAGGTTTTAAATGAAGCTATCAGGTGCTCAAGTCTCAGCTGAAGCTTGTCCTCCTCCAGAAGGACGTGGGTCGAGCCGCATGTAGCTCTTGTGCTGACCCCTCTCCAATGTGGAACCTTTATAGATCAACTGAGCCCTATACTTAAGGCGTTTAATTTAAATGCTAACTGCTTTTGGCCTTTCTAGGAGTTAATAGTCTTCTACCTGGCCCTGACTGTGACATGTACATGGTCTTGACTGCATCCGTTTCTCCTTCCCACCACAGGCAGGAATCACTACCACACTCAACTCCCGCTGCTCAGTGCTGGCAGCTGCCAACTCTGTCTTTGGGCGGTGGGACGAGACCAAGGGCGAGGAGAACATTGATTTCATGCCCACCATCCTGTCCCGGTTTGACATGATCTTCATTGTCAAGGATGAGCACAATGAGGAGCGAGACATGGTAGGTTAGGGCGTGTGTGTGCAGCTGGGACTTATGGTGCCCCTTTCCTTTTGGGAGGAGGAGGCAGTGGGGTTTCCAGCTGTCTGACTGCCCTCTGCTCTCCTAGACACTGGCCAAGCACGTGATGTCTCTGCATGTCAGCGCCTTGACGCAGACCCAGGCCGTGGAGGGTGAGATCGAGCTGAACAAACTGAAGAAGCTCATCTCCTTCTGTCGGACGTAAGTGGGAGGCAGGATGTCCTGGCAGGGCCTTGAAAAAAGGAAACATGAGCAGCTTGCAGTGGTGCCACAGCAGGGCCCAAGGAAGTGAGGGCTGCCTGGGGATACCCAACTTCCCACAGGACCCTTCCCACGGGACCCGCTGCCTCCAGCTCCTGTCCCTCCTTGCAGGAAGTGTGGCCCTCGGCTGTCGGCAGCGGCGGCGGAGAAGCTGAAGAACCGGCATAACCTTCTGGCGGCAGCTCCTGTCCCTCCTTGCAGGAAGTGTGGCCCTCGGCTGTCGGCAGCGGCGGCGGAGAAGCTGAAGAACCGCTACATCCTGATGCGGAGCGGCACCCGCCAGCACGAGCAGGAGAGCGACCGCCGCTCCAGCATCCCCATCACTGTCAGGTGAGCAGCTTTGCCCTCCTCGCCCCACCGCACGGAAACCCTTGGGGTCAGGGTTGCATCACCTGAGTGTCACCTGGGTGGGGTACCCCAGGAAGGGGGTTAGTGGGTTGCTGGGGTTTGCACCCTCTGAACAGGGTAACGCTGGAGGTGCCGTGGGGCAGGAGGTGCCTGGAGTAGGGTAAGTGCGGTTTGCAGTGAAAGGAGAGGACCCCTCTGAGCTGCAGTAGAAAATGAGGCTCAGGGGCAAAGGATAAGACCTTTCTGAGCTGCAGTAGAAAGCAGGGAACTTGTCCTTTGGCTGCAGGCAGCTTGAGGCCATCGTACGCATTGCCGAGTCCCTGGCGAAGATGAAGCTTCAGCCCTTTGCCACCGAGTCGGATGTTGAGGAGGCCTTGCGGCTCTTCCAGGTGTCCACGCTCGATGCAGCCATGTCTGGCAGCCTGTCAGGTGAGAGGGAGGTGCTGTGCTGGAGGCAGGGGAAACATGATTGACATAGGTACTTGGGGCAAGGAGAGCCAAGCTCCCCTCCTGGGACTGGGCTGGCAGGGGCGGGCATGTGATACCAGGCACCCCCACTGGACCTGCATTCTAAGCACAGACAAAAGTGATGCCTGTGGCAGCAAGAGCCTTCATGGCCTCATGACCACATCTTATGGGAGGGCAACAACAAGTAGCACCAGAGATCTCCACTCTTGCTGGGCAAGGGAAGAATGGTCTGGCCTCTCCTGGTTCCAAGGGCAGAGTCCAGTGCTGGATGTTTTTCCTCTTTAACTGTTTCCAACCTGTTTGTCCTCTTAACCTCTTTCCTATGCGGGTGGAGACAATGTTTCCTTGGGAGGCAGTGTGGCAGGAAGGGTTTCAAGGAAGCTCCAGCAGTCAGGTCCACATTCAGCTGGGTCTTTGAAGGTCCACAGCCTTTGATGGTGGGTTTGCTCGTGGCTTCCCTAAAGTCTCTGAAACATGAAGATGTGGTGTGAGACACAGGAGACAGGTGCTCTGGCTTTGAGAGTGATGTCTGAGCAGTTTAGAGAGCTCACACAGCATCTCCCTCCAGGGGCAGAAGGCTTCACGACACAGGAGGACCAAGAGATGCTGTCCCGCATTGAGAAGCAGCTGAAGCGCCGCTTTGCCATCGGCTCTCAGGTGTCAGAGCACAGCATTGTCCAGGACTTCCTGCGGCAGGTGGGCTGTGGGGGCTCTGGGACCTTGTGGAGGGGATGGGCTGTGAAACCAGGCACCTGCTTGGAGGGTGGGACCCATTTCCCAAGAGATGGCTGGAGAGCCTTTTGGCCATACTTGCTTTTGAAGTTGTTTGTAGGGGGTGGTGTGCAGTGTGATTGTAGAGTTTAGGAAGAGTGGGCAATTACTGAGGTTTTAGGGCTGTTCAGGTAGTTTGGGGTTATACCCTTGAAATCAGAATTGTTTGACTTTTGAGCCTGACTGCTGTCAGGCCTGATATAGGGAAATGAGAAAGGAGCTTCAGCACCTGGTACTACTGGGCTCCCTCCTTCCAGAGACACACAGCTAGGCTTTAGTGGATGTTGACTCATCTCCCCCTGCTCTCACTTTTCCAGAAATACCCAGAACATGCCATCTACAAGGTGCTGCAGCTGATGATGCGGCGGGGGGAGATCCAGCACCGCATGCAGCGCAAAGTCCTCTACCGCATCAAGTGACCTCCCTGTCCCACCCATGGGTAGGGAGCTGGGGCTGCCTGCTGACGTGTGGACAGAGAGCCCCATAGAGTTGGTGCCTGCTCCTGGAAGAAGCTTTTCCTTGGGGAGCCAAACAGCCTGGAGCCTCTTGAAAGCAGGGTTTGGAGTGGTCAGGGTTCCCTGTGGGTGGTCTGTCATTGTGTCACATCAGTGTTTCTTTGAACTCGAAAAGCTTTTACTTTGTATTAAAATAAATTTTTTAAAAATAATAATATTGCTAGAGCAGGGTCTTCAGCTGCCTGGAGGAATGTAGGGCGAAGAAGATAGACAGAGGGCCAAGAAGATGATCAGAGGGCTGAAGCACCTCTCCTTTGAAGACAAGCTGAGAGAGTTGGGGTTGCTCAGCCTGGAGACGAGAAGGCGCCAGGGAGCCCTTATAATGGCCTTCCAGTACCTGAAGGGGCTACAGGAAAGCTGGGGAGGGGCTTTTTACAAAGGCTTGTAGTGATAGGTCAAAAGGGGAGTTGTTTCAAACTGAAAGAGGATACATTTAGATAAGGTATTGGGAAGAATTTTTTTGGTGTGAGGGTGGTGGGACACTGGCACTGGTTGCCCAGGGAAGCTGTGGAAGCATTCCAAGGCCAGACTGGATGTAGCTTGGAGCAATCTGGTCTAGTGGAATGTGGCAGGGAATGTGCCTACCTGTGGCAGGGAGGTTGGAACTAGATCATTAAGATCTCTTCCAACCTAAACCATTCCATGATGTATGCCCTTCCCCTTTTGGAAGTGGTGCAGAATTTTGGTTGGAAAGGCATCCCCCCTGCTCACCTTGTGTTACTCACTGTCCAACACCCACCCTGAGGACTCGCCTCAAGGTGTGATGCAGCCCCATAGGCAGAAACCTGCAGCTGCACCAGCAGCTCTGGAGGCAGAAACTAATTTTTTGTTTGGGGTTTGATTTGCCTGTTAGGACATAAATCCCATTGATGCAGGCTCAGTGGTATGGGAGACACTTTACCCTGTAACTGTGCAGGCTGCTGCTGTCTTCTCCAGCTGCCAGGGGCACCTGTTCTTCCCTGCCTCAAAACTGCTCTTTGCTTATCCCTCCTTCATCTTTCCAAGGGCTGTGTTAGGTAAATGCTTTACCCTGCAGTAAAAAGGTCTTCATGAAAGCCTTGCTGGAGATCTGGGCACAGCCCCCTGCATGCTCTAGCAGGGTAGAGCAGTGTCAAGTGAGATGGGGTTACAGAGTGAAGTCCAAGAGCTGTGCCTCTTCCCTGTAGCCTCTACCACCTGGCAGCCATGCAGAAAGATGTTCTGCTTGCCTCTCCTGGGCTCTGTGTAGGGTGCACTTGTACAGGCACTTGCCCCTTCTGCATTTGCTGCAGGACCTTGCACTTGTCCAACTCTGCAGGTTTTTGTCATTTCTAGCAAAGTAGTATTGGTTCTCCAAAGTGTCCTCACCAAGTTGTAAGGTGCAAGTAGGTCCCTGTCTTTGGCAGCTCCAGGGGCCAGCTGTGAAGAGCACCAGTGAGGGACTCAGTGCCCTCCCAAGATGGTGCAGCATTCAGCATCGCAGGTGGGTGAGGCTTCTGCCACGTCTACAAATGACCTTCAGGCTGAACAACACATCCTAGTAGAGGCTTCATTAACAAAAGGAATGTTCAGGGCCAGCAGAGGGTACCAGAGCGTTGAGAATGCTGGGCTGCAGTTCTGCACACTGTACTGCCTTCTCTGAAAGCAAACCGGGGATGTCCCTTTGGGCCAGCGTGGTGGGATGCAGGGTCCACTCAGCCCAGCAGCTGTCTCACGAAGGCTGGGCTCCACTGCAACCCTTGGCAGGTTTCAACAGCATCCCTCTTTGCTTCTCACTAGGTGTTTTGAGTGGCACACTGCACTCCTGATGTGGCTGGAGCTGTGCTCTGGGGTCTGTCTGGAGGGGATTGGGGGTAAGATAGGTTGCATCTTGGAGAAGCAGCTCCTTGATCCTTTGTTCTCCTTTTTTTTTTTTGGATGGGCATGACCTTTGTGGAGGGCTGGAGGGGTTAGGAGGCTGGCCCACAGGCTCCTAATGGGGCAGGTAGGGTTAGGTCTCCAGAAAGCTTTCCCCAGTGATTTTATTGACCTGTATTTTTGCAGATGCTGAGGACCTCACGGCTCTTCTTGGAGCAAGGAAATGCTGGGAAAAGCAGGCATTCTTCTTTCCCCCTTTAAAAAAATGAGACACCTTCGCTCTCCACATTGTTCCCAGGCCAGGAGACAGGGCTGGAATCAGAGAGGGGTGCAGCTGCTCTGAGTTTCTGCTCCATGGAGTGGATCAGCTCCATGGAGGGGGAACGTGGGAATAACAGGGCCAGATCCTCACCTAGAGACTGAAGTCCCCAAAGCTGTCAGGGTCTGTTTGAAAGCATCCAACCCTCCTTGCAAGCTCTTGAGCCCCTGATCAAGCACTTGATACTGCAGCAATGGGAGGTGGCTGGTTAGAGCAGGGCCAAGACAGCCCAAGGCAGCAGTGTGGTGTCATGGCTGGTTCCCTGCCACATGCTGCAGCCCGTGCAGTGCTGTAGAAACAAGTCCTATGGGTCTCTCAGCCACTGCCACCCTTCCCTAGTACTTTTGTCCTTGCTTTGGATTTGCTGGCAGTACCTATGGTCCTCTTCCAGAGGTACAAGGGAAAGCAGGCAGGGAAGGCTAATATGGGACTGGTACCCACAGCGTGCTGTTAACGCTGCCTCTGGAGGAGTCTGCCAGTCTCCATTCCCAGGCTTGGCAAGAACATCCAGTGATGCAAAGTGTCTGGGTGGGGAGAGAGTGTCCTGGGAAAGGGACTAGGTAGGCAACACATTGCAAAAGGCTCCATTTTTATCAGTCGTCATCTTTTCTTGCTTTCTCTCTGCTGCAAACCTCCCCCCAGCCTTTCCCCATGATTTTGCTCCGTGTTGGAGCAGAAGCTCATGGCTGGATTTCCCCTGCTGATTGCCAGCAGTGGTCATGGTGCTCATGGGTTTTAAAAGAGCCAGCATCTCAAGGTACATCAAGCTATGCTGGGTGTTGGCAGGTGCAGAGGTTGGAAATTCTTTTGGGGGGTTTTGGGGTGTTTTTTTTGTGGTAGTTACTGTTTTTGTGACATGATTGATAGGGATCAGGGGTATATTTCTGTGCCGGGGATCAGAATGATTGATCTCTTCGTGCTATGAACTGTGTTGATTATATGGTACAAGGTTATGTAAGTGTACGTACGGCTTGAAACAACATTGTTTAGCAACTAATGTATGCAGCTCTTTCACAAGAAGTGGAGCTGGGGTGTGCGTAACTGGCATGATCTTGGAACTCAAGATCACTGATTAGTAAGGGCTTGTTTTCATCATGGTGTTGCAGATGGAAACTTTGGGAGGAAAAGCTGTTCTTAGCTGGGTAGAGTGGTAATGCTTGGTGGTATCTACTTAATAAGTGATTGGTGTTCCTCCTAGTGAAGGTGACCAGATTTTTTCCTCACATGATAGTTACTTGGCAAAGGAGTGGTCATCTTCCTTGTGAAGGTGTCTCTTTTTGGTCATTCCATAAAGTTTTGCCATGCTGAGACTTGGGACAGAGTCCCCATGGGTCTCTTTAGATGACCAAAAGTGCTGTTCTCCAAGGTGAAAAGAGAGTAAAACCAGACAGACATAGCCACTTCAGATCTGAGCAGTGCAGCATTCCCTCATCTAGTCTACAGGGCTGACTCTGTCCCTTCCTTAACTCAACAGTATGTCACTGGCACAGGAGGCCCCTTTCCCTA
>NW_009969339.1:1123335-1133880 GCF_000747805.2 Chaetura pelagica | reverse complement strand
CCCTACCCCTATCTTGCCTCCTTGGGAAGTACAGTTGGGTGAGTGTAATCACCCCAAATCATGTATCTGCCAGAGGTGTTCTGGTGCCTTTGATTCAAAGCTTAGGTGGGGTGCCAGAGCCACCCACCTCTTGCTACAATCAATCATCCCTCAAAGAATTTGCAGTGTAGGTGTGTGTATTAATCTGTGCAAGTATCGGGAAGTTTTTCATTCCAGAAAGGTCCAGTGCACTGGGCTTCTGTCAGTCCTTGGCTCTCCCTGGGAGAGCCAGGTTGGGATTCATCTGAGCAGGCATCAGGAGCTGTGTCAGTGCAGAGGAGTGAGCACTTCCAGGCAGCAAGCTGTTTTATCCAAAGCAAATGGTTAAAAGAAATTGGGGAAGTTGTGTCCTAATTGCACCTATTTCCTCTCCATTAACTATGAAAGGTCAGAGCAACTAGGTTGTGTGGGTATTCCTACATAAGGGCATCTCACACTGGGGAGATGAGACCTTAATCCCAGTGTGCTGCACTGCTGTATCAGAGGAGGAGGGCTTTGATGAAGACTTGCTTTTGGCAAATCTCCTTTCTCTTACACCAAGCTCAACAGAATGTCTGTGGAAATGTCAGTGGAGCTCCACTACTGTAAAATCCAGCAAAGCTGAGTCATCACATCTGCACCGCTCGGATCTCTTCCATCTCTGTGTAGGATGGGAGCTGTTGCAACACAGTAACATAACCTCTGAGAGTGTTGAGAGTGTCACTTCCTCCATAAAATAAAACAAAACCAAACTGCAGAGTCCTGATGGCTATTGCTCAAGGATGTGAGATAAACACTGGCAAGCGGAATATGCTGATATGGGCAATGTGCGAAATTATCTGAGCTGGTCCACCAAGCACTGACTTTGGATGAAGGAAGCTGGGGCTCCTTCCCCCTTTCTGCTACTGACTTACTGGGCCTGTTGAGCAAGTGACTTTATCTCCTTGCCTATCCTGGATGACAACCTTTTTGGAGCACAGACCACCTTTTACTGCAATTTTCTGTAGAGCCCAGCACAACAGAAGCCTGAGCTCAGTGGCAGAGTCTACCTGCTGACATAAATAACACGAGCTAGGGCCTCTCCAGCCCTTGCCAGGCTGAGACCTGATCTTCCAGAGGCAGGGAAATCCCTGTGCTTAACTCTGGATAGTGCCAGAAATGACCAAGAGACAAAGGAAGAAGCCTCTGGGGCGGAAGGCTGTGCTGTAGCCATGCCGTGCTGCTGTGACACCGCTCTGTAGAACGGCAGTTGTGTCAGGGCTCTGGGTGCTGGTGTGAAGTACAAATGCCATCTAGTGCTCTTTATGCCATTTTGCCCATCCCTTTACAACAGCCTTTGCTCCTTCCTGCACACCTCTGCTCCAGTTTTCTCCCAGCAGCAACAGTTTGTCTGTTTTCTTCTTTTTTGCCCTAATGCATGCCCCATGACTGATCTCTTCTCTGCATGGTCATCCTCTCCTATTCCCTTTCTTGGCTGTTGCAGTCAGTCCCTGGCCACCTTGCAGAGCACCCAGCACAGGACTTCCTCCTCTATTTTCAGGCCTGCTGGCTTCACAAGAAGGATACTGGGGTACAACATGCTGGATCAGCTCTCAAGGCTACCTGGTAGGAATGGAACACCAAGGGACAGATAATATCCCCTGGACCACCTCCTGCTTCTTGGCTGTTCTCCTCTCTGCCCTCCAGCTTTCATCCAGCCAAACTGCTTCACCTCTCCCTGTTCTCAATCTTTACCTCATCTCACTGTCCCTTTTTATGTTCTAATACTTTGCTTTCCTTTTCTCAGACTCCTGTGTGGGCGATTTGGGCAGAAAGTACATGGACCTGTGGCTAGAAAAGCCAGACAATAGTGGTTTATGTGCCCTTTGCACCACACATTTTTGGGACCTCAGAATAAAAGCAGGAGCATTATCCTGCCTGCCTTGATCAAATCCATGCTGAGCAGAAAGCAAGTCTGTGCACAGCTGGCCACATGCTGTGTGCTCATCAGCATCCAGCACCTTGGCAGTATAAATAGGCGTCTATAAATAGATACATAGGCATCTTTCCTTTCTGGAAATGCTTCACTTGATGGAATCTGTCAGGTCTCAAACTGCACCTGGTACTTTCTGGGCTCTGTCACAACTGATCATGAAGATGAACTTCATTATATCACTGGGACCGTGGAGTTAAATGCATGTTGCTCAAAATAGAGCGACGGTTAGACAGGTCATCTAGCATGCAGGTAATATCACCATCCTAGACCCTCACTTCAGAATAAGGTACACATTCAGCATTAACAGTTATATTCTATCTGTGCTTTGTAATGAGGAGTGTTTGGTGGTCTGACCAGGACTGCAGAGAGTGTCACCAACCTGGGAGGTTCACCATCGATTCAGGTCCAGCAGATGATGTGTGAGGGCTTGGGCCAACCAAAGAGCACAAAGAGGAGACAAGCTTTTCCAGCCCCACATAGTTCTCATTATCTGGCCCAGGGCAGAGCCCTACATACCTGATGCTCAGTCCAGATCTTTTGGCATCAGAATTGTTGCAATGGGGAAACTATGGTGTCTGATTTTCCTGGCTTCTCTTGAGTCAGGCAATTAAAATGTCGTGGTTTCCACAGCAACATCACTACTGCCACACTGAACCAACATAACTTTACCCTATTCAGGTGCAGATGCAACTTACAGTAATAGATACATCACGTGGAAAGATGGTGAAGTTGACCCAGTCTTGAGCTGAATTGAAACTTGAGGTGTTGAGGTCAGAAGGCTCCTTTTGGCCCAGCTTGATGTCGGTTATGCTCACCTTGCCTCCTGCATGACACAGGGCATAGAGGTCCGGCCAAGGAGTCCAGCAGTCACAACTCTCCTTGGGCAATGGCAAATTCTCACTGGCTGCCTTCATTTGACAAAAAATTATTGCTTTCCAAGAGAGTGAAAAAGTAAAGACTTAAATGGCCAATAGAAGTCAATGTCAAAGAGGCTCAAAGTTTTCTCTGATGAACCAACTGGTAGGAAGGCAAGGTGCAGAAGTACATGTATTCATGGCTGGGACTACACAAAAAAACCACGTGTGGCCCTACAGAATCAGACAAGACAGATCCACACCTGTATTTCACGTGACCTGGGAGGCATATTGCCACAGTGCCATCCCATGCCATGCTACTTGCTTTCCAAAACCTCAGTGGAGAAACCAAGACTTCTGCTCTTTTGTCTGTTCCACGGGAGAAGAGGGTAACATTAGGTCAAAGAATCGGCTCAGAAGGAGAAGCCTAGCATTTGCATCCCTTCTCTATGAGAAAAACCAGAAGACCTATTTGTTTTTTGGCTCATGCTGCACTCCCCAAACCCAGAGACACACAATTAACAGTCATGACCCCTTCATCTTTCTTGCTCCTCAGAGGATAGAATGGCTTCCTGTTTATTCCAATGGGCAGCTGTCGTATCCACAGGGGAGAGCAGCGCTCATGGTTAATGTGGCTGATGTCCAGATATGTTTTGCAGACGTCGCTTGTTTGTTTGCTGGGCCATCCAGCAGCTGCTGAATGTCCTGTCTTTGGGAGCAGGAGACTCCCAGGCAATTCTCAGATGCTTGAGCATGGGAGAGGACTCACTGCCCACCCCCCCCAGCCCCCACTCCCCGGCCTCCAACTGGGATCAGCAGGCAGGAAAGAGGTCCTGAGGGCTTCTTCAACATCTGCCATGTGCTGGAGTATATCAGGAGCTATAGGGCCTTCTTCACCTGGTTCATCCGTGCCCCAGGGATGTTCTATGTTACCCGTGGGAGAGTGAAGGCAGTGCACTACCCTGGGGTCTCATAGCCTCAGCAAACACTGCTAGACATGAGATGGAGTTGCCAAAGTAACAGGACATCCATACATCCAGGACCAGTACAAACTCCTTGCACCCACTGCCCACACAAGAGAATTCTGGGGATGTGGGCAACCCCTGGAAACTACTAGAAAATATTATCATCATGGGAGCCACTTCTCAGGCTGCTTTTGAGGTCATTTGGACAGAACAAAGTGTCCCAGGATGCAGCCCTCAGGGAGTTCCTGGCCAGACATACAATTAACATAGGCCATTTTTGGTATCCTCCATCAGTATGGAAGAGGCAATTAAAATTCAACATTCTTGGGAAGGAAGCACCAAAAACCACTAAATGCAGGAGCAAAACAAAGCCTACTGCCTGTATGTTTCTCTTTTGACATCAAGAGTACTTCTCTTGTTTGCTTTCCATCTTTTCTTCTGCCTTGCAGGGCAGTATTGGCTGTTTTTAAATGCCACAGTGACCCAGATTTGGAACAGGCAGGTGGTGATCCAAGCAGTAGGTTTGTATCTGCTTATGCAGGCAGCTGTGAATTGGTGAAATGGAAAGAAATCAAAGCCTAATCTCCAGTGATCCATACCTGGTTGTCACAGTCACCATTACTCTAGAGCTGGGACACAGAAACACAGGCTGTGAAAGGGAGACACAACAAGCAAACCTAATGAATTGGTCTCACCCTCTGGTCAACCAATAGCTGGTACCAACCCTATATCTACTCATTGATTTTGCTTTTCAGCAGCACCCACTGAGTGCATCTCCAGGCTGGGAAAGTTGCCAGTTCTCAGGCAGTGCAATAGCTGAGAGCTTTGGAGAACCCCTGTTGAAGTGGTAATTTGTTTTAAGCATGTAAACCACCTGCTTATTACATAAGAAAGGATATAAATGGTTCTGTTCTGGATCCCACAGTGAGTAGCAAGAGGTAGGTGAAATCTGTACAGCCAAAATGGCTCTGAATGAAACCAGCTTCTCTGATTTTTCTGGCCACTTTTATGAGCTATCTCATGTGAAGGTGACAGCAGAGCTGTTGGTGCTGTTGAAGACTTCCTAGACAGTGGACTTCAGAAGACAGATGGCTGCTGGGGGAGGCAAGGGAAGACTATCAGGGGCTGCTGAGAGGCAGGAGAGGAGATCTCATGTAAAGTATGCCTGTGCAGTCTCACTCCCCAGTCCTAAACTGGTTCCTAATCCCTCCTGCAGGGAGGGAAGGGAGTTGAGACACAGGAAAACAGCGTCTTACCCCAAGGTGTGCAAGACTTAACAGAAAAGAAGGGCAGATGAATCCAGCTTCTTCAATCCTAGGCTCTGCTCCTGGGGATTTCCTTCATCCTGCAGATGCTGCATCAGCAGTATTTTTTAATCCTCCTGAGCTCTCCTCTGCTCTTTAGGAGGCAGAGAAAGATGTGCCTTGACTTTTGACCTCTGTAACATCCCCCTCCCTTTGTTGTTAGCTCTTTAGTTTTCACACCTTTCTTCCACCTCAAGATTTCCTCTCTTTGTGGGCTGAATCACTCTGTGGGGTGCATCTCTGCTCCACACCAGGTCAGTGGCGTGATGAATAAATCCCCTCTGAACAGTTTTACCTGGCTGATCTATACTTGCTACTGCTTCAATTATGTCTCCTCAGCAACCTCAATGAAATGAAAGCTGATTTTCCTCCTCATGCCATGCACACAGAGTTATGGCAGGATTGTCTTCCCAATACTGATTTCCCAGGTTTCACTCTCAGTCCCTGCATTAGCAGCAGCAGTGTGCCATGCTCACCTCCATCTTGTTGTCCACTTGCCATCATACTGTCTTCTCACTATGTCTTGCCTGACCTCATCCTGTCTTGTGCTCCTCACCCTCTGCCCGTTCTCATGATGCACACATGGCCTCATCCTGTTTAACTCTTCAGATCCATCAGCTTCTGTCCAGTGCTCACCAGGCTACCCCTCCAGGCTCTCCTCCGCAACCTGTTTGCTCTTTCTGCTGGATGCAGCACACTGCTGCCTTCCTCAGCCTCACACTCTGTTTGTGAGTCAGCCAGAGCCTTGTCAGCAGCCAAATGAGGGTGGTGCTGGGTCCCTTCCATGCTTCCAGTAAAGAGGAAGGTGGAAATGACCCCAATTAAAGAGCTGCTCAGGGCTGATGTGATTGTTGGTGGCGATCACGTTGATTGCAGCAGGATTTCAGGAAGAGTGCTGATCCAGGCCCCACTGTCTGGAAAGAAAGAGTCCCTGCTTCAGGGACTTTCAGCCAAATACGTTGACAAATAGCAGAGGTGAGGACTATAATATGTTAGGGAGAGAAAAAGTGATTGCAGAGCTTCTCTGCAGAAGGTAAATGGGTTTCTGTTTGAGCGTAAGTTAAATAGCAGAGCAACGGTGATCTTACGAGTGAAACACATCACCTCTAGGGGCTTATTCCTGTATCGGCCGCTAATTTACTATGTGACCTTCAGTAGTTCATTCAAGCTCTGCCTCGGTCACTTCTTGTGTTAAGCAAGCCCAGTAACAAATTATTTTCTTGCAGAGGTCCTGTGAGGACTACACATCTCACGGGATACATCGAAGGCAAAGTGTTTTTCCAGTGACAACACATTTAATATCCCCAGTGATGTAACATGGCACATTAGCTCTCTGGTGCTGAGCCTGGAGCTTCCCACTTGGAGCCCACCCCACCTGCCTCATGTGAAGGCATGTGCCCCCCTCCACAGCCACTTGTCAGCACTGCTCCTTCCTTCTTTATCTGCTTCCCTGGGTATCTTTTCAGCCTCCCAAACACCTCCTCCCTTGCTCTAGCATGGTGGTCTTCAAAGAAGAGCTCTTGCTGGCGCAGGTGGGCACAGCCAATCGCCTCCCTTCAAAGGGAGATGTTGCCTCAGCAACCAAAGTTTTGGAGTTGGGCAAAGTTCTGAAAAAAAAATCCCACCAATTGTGAAGAGAAATGACACTCAGGAACAAATGTACTATGTTGCTATGGCAGCCTGAATACTTGCATGGAACTCAGTGTTTTGAAAATATAAAAAGACTGTGCTTAAAGTGGGTCCAACTAACTTAATGCCTTTGTCAGGTAGCTGCACAATGCCAAGTGTCTGGTGTTTTTATTTTATACCTGGCATATGAGTGACTCCATCTCTTGTGAAATTAAAGTAGCTTCTGCTTTCGATCCAATAGAGGACTGTTTGAGACTGCAGGTTTTTCTTGGTTGCTTGGTCTAGTATTGATCCATTGGGGTTATTTCTGTCATTAGAAGGCCATCAGTTCTTGGTTGTCTTGGTTTCCATGTCTGTGTTTTATCTGTTACTTCATTTGATGCACTTTTATGCCACAGTGTCTAGTGTAAAACCAGCAGGCGAGCTGTTCAAAAACATGGATCCCCTTCCTAGTCCCACGATAATCCATTCCTTGCCTTTGAGCCATGAGGTGCATGAGTGGCTTTCAGGGGCCACAGTCCACTTCATTCAGTTCTGTGAGCTGAATCAGACTTGATTTTTCTCTGCCAGGTAGATGTCCTCTCCTAATTATTGTTAGAGGAATAACCAGCCTGAGGAAATTCCTGTGCCTGTTGGATGCACTCTCTTTGCAAACCCAAAAATGAACTAACTCCTGTGAGAGTCTGTAAGGCCATCCAGACCTGAAGTTCTTCACTATTTCCCCTGGGAAGGCCAGATTCTCATTTGACATCTACTTGATAGGGCTCCCGGTGGCCTGGGAAGCAGAGAAGAGCAGAAGTACAGAGGGACACTGAATTTCAGTGATCCCTTGCTGTTATTCTTCACTGTCTCAGGCAGCCAGCCCTCCAAGTAAAAGCAGTGTGGATAGAAAAGGTCTGTTAGATGCAGAAGAAAATTTGCCACTGGAAGATTAAATCCCAAATGGCTCACAGGAGAAGGGGGAATTCCCAGTATTCAACTGAGAAACAAACTGGGGCCCTGACACCATGTTTCACTCCTTGCCTCTGAACCCTTTCAGAAAGCAGCTAGCAAGAACAGCTCTGCCAGCTGGGCAGAGCCAGCTGATGCCTTTGGTAGGGAAGCACCCTGGCTGAGCACCCAACTGCTGCTGCGGTTGCCACGGGCCAACTATGGAACCCCTATGCCAGCCCAGGCTGGGTATGTGCACACAGGAGTTCCCTCCCTAGGCTGGATGATCTCATGTCCCACCATCATCAGTGAGGGCTTTTTGTTTTCCCTTGTCCTTGTATGTTTCTATTGCCCAATCCACCCTTGCATTCTATCATCTGTGGTTCTGCTTCATCTCTGTCACCCTCCTCCCGGGTGCCCTGGGTGGTCCAGCGTTGGCTGCTGTTACTTGTAGGCTGTGTGGGAGTGACCTAATTTGGAGAGGCTATGGAAGGAGCATCGGGAAGCCAGCAGGGGAGCAGGGATTTCTGTGCTCCCTGGCAGGATCTCAAGCCACATACCCAACGCCTGCAGCTCCTGGGCTCTCTTCCCTGGCTCACCTGCTCCCCTGATCTGCATGTACATCTCACCCCAAGCTGCTCCTCTCCAATTAGAGTATTGAGGAGACTGTTTATGGCAAGTGCTTTGGAGAGATTGTCACTCACTGTCCTTAACATAATTACTTGGCTTTGCAAAGGTTACTAGTCTCTCTTTTCCCCTTGACAGTTTTATTATGGAAATATTTTTTATTCTGGGCTCTCTCCTTTGTGTTTTTGTGTGGTGTTTACAATAGAGGCTCCTCACTGCTTGTTCTAGGGCAGCTCAAGTAAGAGATTGGCTTTAGACAAAACATGCAGCTGGCTCCGAGGAGGCAAGCAGTGAAATACCAACTGTTTCATAAGGACACTTTCTGCTTGGCCTCAGCTCCCCACACTTGCCTTTTCTTCTTTTGGCCTCAACGTCCACAGCAGACTCCAGTGAGAAGACTGATCCCATGCTCGATGCCATGTTCCTCTTCGCAGCAGTGCCCTCCACATGCTGTTTGGGATGGCAGGGCTATAAGTTTTGCCCCTCATGAAAGTGCCCTCTGCCATTCCACCTAATTTCAGCTTCTTATCTACTGTTTGTTCAAAGCCATGCCAATGGATGAAAAGCATGGCACTTACTGGGCAGATGAAGATCTGCCCAGTGCAAGAAGAAATGGAAAGACTGTGAGGACATTTTGAATATTTACTTGAAACTGAGCCCTTGATCTGAGCTCATATGATGTCCATGGCAGTTCTTCTGGAGACTAATTCTACAATTACATGATAAAAAAAACTATATAAAATATATCATTATCAGTACATTTGGGTTTTTCCAATTTACTGGGAGAGGGCTCACTTATGCTCAACTCTACAGTAATCCCATTTGGAAGGTTAATTTTTTGCTATAAGGGACTAAACGTATTCCTGAGAACCAACCTTTATAGCCTTAGAGGGACACAAACTTCTTCTCAATCTATAGAAGAAAAAAAGGCAGTATATTTCTGGCAAACATCTTTTACTGTAACTAAAGTATCATTCTGCCCTCTGCATTTTGATATGTTATGTGGATTGGGTCTGTCTTCTGACTGTGTTTGTGGTATATGAGTATTACAGTCACTGTATTGAGGGACAGGGCATCAAAAGCAGATGGTGTGTGTACCCCAGCCTGAGCACATCCCCCTGCCCCAGCAGTGGAGGTTTGCAGGGAGTGGGATCTGTGTAGGCTTTTTAGATAAGGAGTGAAGGTCTGTTTCATATTATGTTAGTATTTTCCTGGGGGTTGTCATGGTCTCTATTAGTAGGGATGAGTAAAGCTGGATCGGTGGGAATGAAGCAGAAATGGTGTTCTAGGGAAGTCCCAGTGGATCCGTGGTGGCTGCTTTGCTAATATTTTATTGAGTTGACTCAGAGTTGACTTGCTCTGTGCAGAGCAGACCTGACCAGCGATGGCAGAGTGTTTCACAGGACAGAGCTTTGGTGATGTGTTTTCCAGGATGGTAAAGATGGCCACATGCCATTATCTTGGACAGCTCCTCACAGAACCTGTAAGTAAAGTTTCTGTAGGTAGGAAGAGTTGTGTGACTGGGTGGTTTTCTGCAGTTGTGGTGCATTGCTTGGGTTTTGTGTGCAAGAGTTTGTGCGTGCGAGCGTATGTGCACTCATCTGTAAGTCGTAAATCATCATGCCCCTCAGCCAAAGGAAACTGCAGTTCCTGGTTCCCAGAGACCCCTGAGAACTGCCAGCACTACCAGCACAAATAACCAGGGAGAACTGCAACTTCTCACATCCCAAAGTAGGAAAATAGCTGCAACTTTTCACCATCTGTCACTTCCTAAAAAAGGGCCTTGTGCCTGAATGAATCCCTGCTCCTGGGTCTCAGCAGCTGGTGCAAACCTGATAGCATGTGTACAGAGGTGCAGAGCCAGCCCGCAGTGCCAGGGCCACATCAGTCCACAGGATCTGGTCACCCCTAGACTGAAACTGCAGGAATTAGTTATAGAGTCAGGGAAGGAGAAGAGGGAGGAGTGACCTGAAGGTCATACCAGATTTTGGCACCTGTGGGACAGAGGGGAGGGTGGACATCACTGACAGTGCCAGAGAGAAGGAGGAGGGCAGATGAGGGAGGAGGAGACATTAGGTGTTTGGTGCTAGTGGTTGCCACAGAAGGAAATATGAGAAAGGTCATGGGGAACCTACGTCAAGGAGGAAGATCAGGGAAGGAACATTGCAGGGAAGGAACATTGCAGAGATGCCAGAGGAAAAGGCAGTAGCTAAGGGGACAAGAGTGAGATTGTTGTGTAGGGA
>NW_009969339.1:1081062-1122987 GCF_000747805.2 Chaetura pelagica | reverse complement strand
TGTAGGGAAGCAGAAGAGATCCCAGTAAGGCTGGAGAAAGAGAGTCAGAAAGGAGGTGCTTAGGGAGGGATGAGGGACTCTGCAGCCCAAGCAGATTCTTGATATAGGTGGAGTCAGATCCAGTAGACCAAGGCAGGGATTGTTAGCATGTGCCACTGGGCGACTTTCACCTATACTGGTGTAGGGTTGTCTGAGCAGTGGGCAGCAGTCCTGGGCTAGACAGCAGGACTTGGGGCCAGTGCAGGCAGCCAGCTTTGGAGCTATTGGTCACAGACTGCCCTTGCCCAGCAGGAGGTAGCTGGTGGGCCTTTCGGGCCATGGCTGGGGAGGAAAACCCTGGAGACATAAGCAGTGACAGAACAGCTGTGAACAGTGTTTGGCTGAGGCCAAACACAGCTTGCAACCACTACAAAAAATGCCTCTGCACACTCATGGCAAACTGATGCCAGCTGTTGGCCAGCCACATTCTTGCCCACGTTGGGAAAAGTACCAGCATAAACCAAGATAAGCACACCTTGACACTGAACAGCATGGTCAGTCCCTGGCCTCCTCTACACCCAAGGAACTTCTAGTCTTTAAATACAAAGACATTGGTTGCCAGGAGATACGGGCTCGTCCTGGACATTTGCTCTTCACCTAAAAGCTACCTGTCCTCTAGCAAGGCATGCTGCAGTATCCCTGAGGCAGTAGGACTAGATACAGCCCAGCTCTGCAACCAGGGCAGAGCCTTTCTTGGGCCCCAAGACAGGCAGGCCCCAAGACTGATCTGAGCTTCACATGTGACCATTTGCTAACAGCCAGTGTGAGATGCAATAGTAAAATGGGTTTTTCAGCAACTATTTCCTCCACAGAGTTCTCATCCCTGGAGGGAGGAGAGCCAGTATCTCCTCTAGGGACAAGTTTTGCACCCATCTGTGAGCCTGAAAGCTCTATTGCTGTACAGAGGCAGTGGCAGCATGGCTCCCGTGTCCAGGGGAACGTGTAGAGCACAGCAGAAAGAAACACAAGCGTGTTCATTAACACCCAAGAACACCTGAAATCAGAAAGGAGGAGGGAAATGTTATCTCTAAGTACTGAAGCCATCAGGACAGGTCTGGAGTAGAGCAGAGTGGAACAAGCAATGACAAATATACTGAAATAAATGTCTCAGAAGGTTGGTCGTACTTGATTTGCCAGACCAAGTTTGTGGTGAGTGTGTAGGCTGTGACACGTAGTAGTGGCCATTTCCAGATGATTAGTTTTGAGGCAACCATGAATCTACCATCTTGGGAACCATCACCCTGAGAGCTTTCAGCCAGTGACGTCTAACACTGAGGAGGGTGCATTTCAGCAGAAATGGGATGGAAGGCAAGGGTCTCTGCATTGTTGGTAGGCAAACCTGGTCAGCAAATGAAAAATGTTAGTGAAATAAAAGATTTTGTTTGTCTTTTTAAACCTTCCTGTTCCTAATGTTTGCTTTGTCATAAAGAAAAGAAAACTGTTGGGATTTTAGAAGAAAAAATATTTTAAATCCCCTTCTAATTTCCAACACTACATTTTTCACCAAAGCCAGGAATGAAAAGTGGTGAAGATGACTGTCCATCGTGGAAGGAAGAAAACAGATCATCTCTAAACACATTACAAGATAAGTCAGATGGCTTGCCACAACAGTGTTTTGCCATGCTCTGTCCCATGTTTGTACAGAGGCTCAGCTTCATAAGTACCCACTTAGGACACCCTTTGGTAAGAAGATCCTTTCAGCAGAGTCTTCTTGGGACACCCTAGATATCAGAACAAAACATTTCTTCTTCTAAAAACAGCTCCCAGATTGTTTCTGGGCACTCTCAGTATGGTTATTGAAGTGGTTTTTGAGTACAAGATGTGGTTTGGCCACTACAAACTCCCATCCTTAAATAAATTTACACTGGTGCATCACAGGGAATGTTTACTCCTGCTTCCCTGAGTTCTAGCAGTCAAACAAATGGGATTTGCTTAATGAAAAGCACTCTGCAGGAGTGCTCCCTTAGCTGTGAGATGGGGGGTCAGAAAAGGAAATAAATGGGGAAAGAAGAGATGTATTTCTTTTTCTCTTTGAACTGCAGATTCATGGCAGGACCCCCCATTCTGCAAACTTGTTGAACATGGGGTTGTTTGACTTCAGAGTTAAAAATCCATAAAGCAAACTAATTCAGTTTAAGCTGCCCACATGGACTTCAAAAAGAACAAGATATTCCTTTGTACTGCAGCACAAACGGGAGTCTTTAATTATTTTTTTTATTATTTTTTCTTTCTCTACCTTTCCCTATCCAGCAGGGTGGGATGTGTTTCTGAAGGATATTATTCCCTTTTTTTTTTTTCCTGAACAAGACTCCCTGTTTCGTGGCAGAGAACAAGTCCAGTTGAGAAGGGTCAGGACCTCTAGGAAAAAGGGTAGTGTTTCCACATTGCAGAAAACCTAGATTTAGCAGAGGGATGATCACCATCACAATTGACCCTGTAAATGAACGTTCTCATATACAAATCTCCAACTATTTAAAAAGATGCTGGTATTGACTATTAAATGGAGTCAAGCTGTTTAGTGACATTCTGAATATTTATGCTGGTTGTGTAGCAGCCTCCAGGAAGCAGTTCTGAGGCCCTATTGCTCGTGTATTGTTCTTGCTCTGTCTCCAGGGACAGCTCTACTCCTGGTCTCAGAACAGCCATGTTCACAGAGGAGCGCTCTCTGGGGTCCTGGACCCTGAAGGCACGACAGCAATTAAAACTGCATAAGCTGTTCAAAAGCAGTTGCATTCACAGCAGTGAGCTGCAAGATGGGAAAGACTGGTTAGCAGACCAGTTCTCTCTCTGCACATCTAGTGCAGTGACAGAAACAAAAGTCAGGATTTACAAAGTAGGCTCATGTGGTTCATGTCAGCAGAGCTGATGGGAGCGTGGGTATAAACAGCCATGATGGTGCAAACCCAAGTTCCTTCTTCCTTTTACCTCTTCCAGCAGAATTTTGCATCAATAAGGAAGACTACAGCATGCAGGGTAAATCTCAAGTGGTCCTGCATCAGGAGATGGTGTGCCAATTTCTGAGCTGGGTGTTGTTTCTGGGTCACTATGTACAGTAATCACTAGAGAACTCAGTTACAGCAACCGCGACACCTCAGCAAAAGATTCCACTGTAAAGTAATGAACATTTTTTGCTAAGATTCAGAGAATGCTTACTGCTGTCATTTTAACTACATTTTTCTATACTTGACAGTCTTCAAAACACTGAAAAAACTATAGGAGAGTGAACTGGATGCAGTTCTGCATGTGTTGGATTGTGAGCTGAATTCGGCATTTCATCTTAGACTCTTTACTTGTAGAGAGACAAATACTCCCAGCAGCCTGGTGATGAACAAAAAAGCCTCCCAGCCGCCAAGGAAATGGAGAAAACAAGCAACTCTGAACTCTGTTATTATTATTTATAAGAATAATATATTCCTAAGAAATAAAGTGCACAGTTATTTTCTTAGAACAGCTGTGCAAGGCACATCAGTACTGAATTTTATGACCAAAAAAGGGTTTCTTGGTATTTCTGAACTGCTTTTCCCAAATCCAGGAAGCATATAGAATTTTCCAATTATTTTAAGCACTTGACCAGTGAATACATGGGATATCACACAGTTCTGGAGCCAGTGTTCCTACGGCTTTGCCTAGTACAGAGCTTAGCCTCACACAGAGGTGAAGACTACTGTGGAGTTTCCACATTATGAAAATATTCCTAGAGTGATGAAAGAGGGAGAGCTTAAACAGCTGTTGAGAAAGGAGTTATACAGGAGTGAAATGTTCCACATGACAAGCAAAATTAAATGAGTAAACCAAGCATCAGAAATAAACAAAAGAACAGAAAGCTAAAAAGAAATATTTTGAAGTGCATGAGTGCATCCTCATGGATATAACCTCATGCCATTGGGTTTGCTCTCTCCTCACCATTTAAGGAGCTTCTTGCATTGTCTGTGCATCACTGCAACATAGATCCTACTATGCAATGAGTAATTGTGTTTGCTTTCAGTGAAAAGCTCCAGCCCCCTAGTTTGGTTTCTATAGCCATGCTCTTGAAACCATTCTTGAGATGGTGCCTGATATTGTTCCACTTACTCATTAATAACATGTATTGTGGTTTCTTCTGATGTAAACTTCAGCCAGTCCTTAATGAAGTTTTTAATAAACTTCTCCATCACCTCATACCTTAAAATGAAAAATTAATGGTCACCCCTTTTGGAAGCCATTAATGATGACAAGCAATTTGGCTCCTGAATCAGAAGTTTGCTGTAGATTGAGGCTATGTTTGTGTCCATCTCAGCATAGTCTGTCCCCTTCTTCTCCATGGTAACTGCTCTGCTTCTGACATCACTAGCTGAAATGGAACATGGAGGTTATAAACTCCTCAGAGGGTGTGGGATGGGGGATGGTAGAAACAGAATGAAAATATACATCAATAAAGGAGATGTCCTTAACGCTTAACACATTGGACAGTGTCTGGTGCATCAATCAGGTAAAGGACATCTGAAACCTGAGAAATGGGGATATCAGCATTTCAGAGCTGGAAATGTGGGTAAGGTTGCTGAGATGACTTGGAAAGCAGAAAAATCTGTGGCTCTTTTTTGGACAGAATCCTGATGCACTTAGCCTGTCTGATGTTCTTTCTTGACATAAAAAATCCTCTTCATCACAATGAGGGTAAAGAACCCCATGTTAGGATTCAAGAAATCAAAGCCCTCCTTGGCAACCAGGGAAGATACGGCAAGAGCAGAAATTTCCGAGTAAGTGTACTAAAGCAGGTGCCAGTATTAGTCAGTCTTAATCACAATCTTTACCTATGAGCTGAGATGCTGCTTTTCTAAAGACAAGATCCCAGAAATCATGAGCTAGATGACTGCCTTAATTAAAAAAACTTTGAAGCAAATTTGTAAACATAGGTAATAAACATTAAATGGTAGAATTTGACTGCATTTCCATACAATTAATTTATATTAATCTCTTTAGTAAAAATGTTCATGTAATTTATCACAAGCTTCTAACTTGCCTTGTTTATCCCAAATGAAAATCTGGAAAAGACATACCACTTGCTTCTCCAGAAGAATGTTACTATCATAAACCATAGCAACAGCAGAAGGTTAAAAAAAAAAAAAAAAAAAAAAAAAAAAAAAGGCAGACTTTTTGTATTAGGAGAGACTCAAAAGACCGACACACCCTGACATTTCAAAATCAGAAGGGAAAGACAGTTAACCTGAAGTTTCTCAGCCATTAACATTTCATAGCTCAAAGTACGACTGGGAATTTCCTAGATCCCAGTTTAATGCTTTGGAGCATTGCAGTGTGGATACCACTGGAGGACAAGAGAGCTTGGAAGCTGTAACTTGGGGTGGGGGAGGCAGCGAGCACGGTGAAAGGTCAAGAGAACAGGAGGATGTTTAGGCTCGTCTCTGTTCATTTGAACAAGCCTGTCAGTCTTGGAAGGGTTAAGTGTTTCCAGGGGAATAGAAACTCAGCTCCAGCCTTCTCAGAGCTCTGACACTGACAACACATGTAAAATAAACAGAAGTGAAGTGTTAAGATAATGTACATACACCAGGCCTGTGCAATGTCGGGATCATTTTGGTTTGCTTCACAAAGATATTACCCCTTTTTGACTTGCTTGGTGAGCCAATTCTAAACGTCCTGTGGATTGCTTGAAAAAAAGCTACTGATGGAGCTCTGTATTTTCTTAATGAGCCCTGGTTTATTTACAAAGAAGGTACACAAAACTCTCTTCCCTCAGACAAAACAGGAATGAAACAGCAGGAAGCAGTTCTTTTGTTCACAATTCTGAGCCAGCATTTAGTCCCAAAATCTTTTTCTCTATTATGTTCTTTCATTCCCGTGTTTTCACTTTCTCAGAACTATTTTTCTTCCATAAACCAGAGGTATGTAGGGGTGTTGTTTATTTTTATTTTAATGAAATGTCTTCTAGCAAATTTAGAAAGCAAGTTATTCAATGGACAGTGGAAAGAATGCAAAGTGAGTTTGGTTACATTTGTACCCACTGTCCCTGCTTCTAGTTCCACTCAGAGCTCAAAGAACACAGGCAGTGAACATCTGGCTGATATCCATTTGCAATTTGGCTTTACAACATACCAAACTGGAAAAATAGCTGTTAAAGGTACACAGTGGCTTTTCTCTCAGCAAGTTCCTAGCTAGGAAGTCTGTACTCGGTCATCAATTTTCATGCAACTCATAAGATTTTATTATCTTTGTGCCTATCACGGTAAAAACTAAGGAGACTGATGGCCAGACAGCATTGTCTCATGTCTTATTTTCTTTAGGACAGCCAGAGTAGAAAAAAAAAATAATTAAAAAATTGTTTCAGTGAAATAAATAAATAAACAAACAAAAAAAAGAAAATTAGAGGAAAGAAGTGGAGGAGGGAGGGACAAACATGAGGAACAAAAGAAAAATACATTTTAAGCCAACATGAGAAGAGAAAGAACAAGAAATTGAGGAGAAATGGAGACAAAGAATCAAAAGTAAGCTACACATATAATTTAAGTAAAGGAATTTTACTGTGCTTATTTTATAACATCGATGAAAGCTGCCTTGCTGGTGCAATTAAATCACATTTGTCTACTGAAGTCAAACATGACAGAAGAATAAAATTCAGTTACGCTGTAGGCGGAAACAGCCATTAAATGTCATAAAGTCACAGAATGGTTTAAGTTGGAAGAGACCCTAAAGAGAATCTAGTTCCAACCCCCCTGCATGGGCAGGGACACCTCCCACTAGTCCAAAGCCCCATCCTACTTGGCCTTGAGCATTTCCAGGGAAGGGGCAGCCACAGCTTCTCTGGGCAATCTGTGCCAGTGCCTCACCACCCTCACAGTACATAATTTCTTCCTAATATCTGGCTGGCTACTCTTTTAATGTAAAGATGGAGCTCCCTTTTCTAGCCTGATCAAAAATCACTGCTGACCATCTCATAGGTGGAAAAAGGGATTTTGCTCTTTGGGGTCGGCTGTCTTGTTCCTCTTCTGTGTAGGCTTGAGATACAGCTTTTTTTTCGATATGGTGCTGACGTAGCTGGTGCACTCACTGGTACAGAGTTTCCTGGAGGCCTGATCAACTTCTTCAGGTCCCCGTGTTCCATGAAAGCCTCAGGAGAAGGAGCTTCCAGATGCTGCCTGACACGGCAGGCTCTTCCTTGCCCTGGGTTAGGCTGCAGATATCTCAAGTGAGAAATGTGGGTTTGCCCCAGCCATGTGAGAATGAATAAACCCTGACTGTATGATTCAGATCATGCAGATGCTGTGTGATCTGAGCGAGGGTGCAGGGGCTGACGCGTAGGTCGGAAGAAAGTGGAAGAAACTTGCAAACTAGTGTCCTCTTATCAGGCAGGTAGGCAGATGATGATTAAAACACAATGTCTAGTTTCTCAAGCAATGCCTTCTCTGTTCCATGCTGCCTGTGCCCTCAGGTTTGCAGTCTGCTTCAGGAGACAAGCAATGGTGCAGGTTTCACAGCACTTTATTTCAGCAGAGTGTGCCAGGTGCACACCAGTGAGAAAGATGGGGTGAGTCTTAACTGAGTCCTACAAGCACAACAGATTTAGATATAAAAGGGAAATTACAAGGAAGGCAGTGAAATTATTTTAACTGTGGGGTTTATGGATTCCCTCGTGGTTTTGGCAGCTGTATTCAATATTCCCCCGTAGCAAAAGACGTGCTTCTGAGCGTGGGGTGGGAACACTGTTGCTGCCTGGTGGGGATAAGCAGGCTTCTGCTGAGGAGGGCCAGGTGCTACAGCTTGGTTGTGGAGAAGGCACTTTGAGAGGAGGCAGGGGACATCTGCCTGCTGACAGGCAGAGGATGATATTATAGTGTGGCTCACTGCCATTGGACCCAAGTTGTAGCTATTACTGCAGATAATTACAGGTGTTGCAATTTTATCAGTGTGCTTTTTTCCAGAACTGTGTCTTAGCATATTTCAAAAGAAGCAAGCGCCCCACAATAAGCATGCTAATTAGGAAGTGGTGCTGATGACAGACCAAAGAGATGCTGGAGAAAAAAGATGCCACAAATCATTAACAGGATCAGACATTGCTGCTCTCAAACTCACACTCTGCAGTCAGTCTCCTGGCTCTGTGGGGTGACATTTCTAGCCTTTGAAGTCACATGTTCTTTTGACATCTTCACATGCTGAAGATGAGCCCAGTTTGCAATCCCTGGTGTTGCAGAAATGGGTGCTGAGGGACTAGTACAAATCATATCTGCAGCAGAGCAGAGCCAAGGACATGTGGTGGGCAAGCACTGCTGGGGACAGGGGCAGGCACTGGATGGGGACACAGACAGCCTGGCTGTGCTGCTGTGGCTGTGGGTGTGTGTGCTGCTGGCTGGGCTTGGGCAGGCTCGTTTGGAGCAAGGATGTCCTTGGGCAAGGCAAGACCAGGCACAGACTCAGTGCAGCAGATCCCCATTGGAACCCTGACTCCTGGAGATGCCAGGAGGCTGCTAGGACTGCTCCTGACTGGAGGAAATCATGAAGTCTTCTCTTTTACAGTCCCATCAACCACACAAAAATTGTCCTTCTTCCCCCCGCCCCCTTCTTCTTATCCTGGGCTCTGGGCTTTCTTCCAAGTGTTTTCTTAGAATTTCCATGAAAACTAACTAAGAGAATGATGGAAATAGAATTAAATTATACATTCTATGTTTTTTCTTGCTGCCCTCAGCTTCTTTAAGGTGAGAATGTCATGATGGATGAATGGAGAAGTTCATTTCCATTTTAATATTAAACTGCAATGGAGTAGGTCACCTGCTTTGTTCTCTGAAGCAGGCACCATGTACTGGAAGGTGTTATTTCTAGTCTATTATGAAGTGCATTACTTCACTCAAGGGAGGTGATTCACCCCCTCTACTCCACTCTTGTGGGACCCCACCTGCTGCACTGCATCCAGTTCTGGAGCTCCCAACACAGGAAATACCTGGAGCTGTTGGAGTAAGTCCAGAGGGCCAAGGAGGTGATCACAGGGCTGGAGCATCTCTGCTATGAAAACAGGCTGAGAGAGTTTGGATTGCTCAGTCTGGAGAAGACAAGGCTCCAGGGAGACCTTTTAGCAGCCTTCCAGTACCTGTAGGGGCTACAGGAAAGCTGGGGAGGGGCTTTTCACAAGGGCATGTAGTGACAGGATGAAGGAAAACCATTTCAAACTGAAAGAGGGTAGATTTAAATTAGATATTAGGAATAAATTATGTTCTGTGAGGGTGTTGAAATACTGGAACAGGTTGCCCAGAGAAGCTGTGGCTGCCTTCACCCTGGGAGTGTTCAAGGCCATGTTGGATGGAGCCTTGAGCAACCTGGACTAGTGGGAGGTGTCCCTGCCCATGCAGGGGGGTTGGAATTAGATGCTCCTTAAGGTGCCTTCCAACCCAAACCATTCTATGGTACTGTGATTCTATGATTATGTTAACTTCAAATCTCTTCACATTGTAATTCAGTTCTCAGTGTGCCTACTGGTTGGATTTACAAAGGCTACCATGAGCTCAGCAAAGCCAGTCTCTCTCAAGGAGCTGCCCTGGTAGCCAAAGGTGAAATAGGCTGTTCAAAATTCTGCTCAAAATGGTGGAAATCAAGGCCCTGACTGGGACTGGGTGAAAGAGGTTCTTTCTTAGTGTGCCTTTTCAGTGGGGTAAATACTGACTTTTCACAGCACTGGGGAGGAGAAGTAGAGGGGATTGTTTGGGTCAAACAGAAGAAGGAAAATTGACGTACATTTTTCTCAAATGAAAATTAAACAAATTAAAACATGAAAAAATATGTTTCAGATCATCCTGTAGCCTTTTTTCCCAGGCCAGGAGGAAACATTTCAGTGTTGTCTTGTGACTCTTCTGCAAATCTTTCTTTTTCTTTTTCTTTCTTTTTCTTTTTCTTTTTCTTTTTCTTTTTCTTTTTCTTTTTCTTTTTCTTTTTCTTTTTCTTTTTCTTTTTCTTTTTCTTTTTCTTTTTCTTTTTCTTTTTCTTTTTCTTTTTCTTTTTCTTTTTCTTTTTCTTTTTCTTTTTCTTTTTCTTTTTCTTTTTCTTTTTCTTTTTCTTTTTCTTTTTCTTTTTCTTTTTCTTTTTCTTTTTCTTTTTCTTTTTCTTTTTCTTTTTCTTTTTCTTTTTCTTTTTCTTTTTCTTTTTCTTTTTCTTTTTCTTTTTCTTTTTCTTTTTCTTTTTCTTTTTCTTTTTCTTTTTCTTTTTCTTTTTCTTTTTCTTTTTCTTTTTCTTTTTCTTTTTCTTTTTCTTTTTCTTTTTCTTTTTCTTTTTATTTTTATTTTTATTTTTATTTTTATTTTTCTTTTTCTTTTTCTTTTTCTTTTCCTTTTCCTTTTCCTTTTCCTTTTTCTTTTTCCAACAAAAATGCTAGTCAGCTATTCAATCAGAAAACACTGGTTTGAGGTGCTGTGTTTGGAATGCTGTTTGAAAGACTGAAGTCACTATGGAAAACTTTGATGCAATTTAGGCTTTTCCAAAATGGAACATCTCATTTTTCACATGTTTAAGTGACATTGCTTGGCATTTTCAAAATTCCTCCTTCTCTTCACACTTCTTCTTTTCCAGCCAAAATTATTTGCTGGTTTTGACCCAATTTTGCAAGTAGTTCCACTTAGTGTTTGTCACAAAAAATTTCCACACAATCTAGTTGTGCTGGGGTGAGAGGCCAGGAGAAGACATGGGCTGCAGCAACAAGGTCTGTATGAGAAAGGAATGGAGGGGCATGGATGTGGATGGTTGAGCAGGGACACAGCTGCTGTGGATCCTGGCCACCATTCTCAGTGGGGATGCTTAAATTCAGCAAATGTGTCATAACAAGGGCACTGGTCAAGGAACAAGAAGTGGGAGGAAAACCTGGAATCCAGAAGGTGCCAGGAGAATAATTGAGTGGAAAGAGAGTTAACTGGAACAACCAAAATAAACCATGAATGTATCCTCTGGTGACAATAAAGCTGCACTAATTCATCCCAGTTCAGCTAGGAACTGAACACAACAAAACAGATTTAAAGCAGACTCAGAGACTAGCAAGATGGTCATGCAGAAGGTTAAGCTCAGCCAGCTGAGCAACATACTTTTTTTTGAGCTGGGCCAAATGGGAATGGGGAGAGCATGAAGTTCCTGTTGCAGGCTCAGGGATGCTTCACAGGTAGGGGGCAAAGGTGGCAGACAAATTTGTTGCCCATTAGCCCAACAGTCTTAAGATCGTGAGCTCTCATCCCGTCCTGCAATAAGCTGGGGTCTGTCTGCACCTCTACCCCTGTGTTGGATGTGGAAACCAAGTCCCCCATTGCCCAGACACATCGTGGAGTGGGCTGTGCTCTCTGGATGGTGCCAGGCAAACCCCACCCTGAAAGCACAGACGATTCCCTACAAATCCATCCCCTCTGTCCCTTGGAAAACACTGTGTTTCTTCAAGGAAAAGCCTCTGTATTCAGACACTAGCTGGGTTCCTCCAGAGCCTGGGGCCTGGGCCAGCTTCCTGTTGCATGGTAGCAGTGCCAGACACATGGCACACAGCAGAGCAGACCCATGGGAGACAAAAGAGGACACCTCTGCAGGCAGTAAAGAAAGCCCTGGCAGGAGCAAGCTAAAACCCAAAGGTCAGTAGATCTAGGAAAGTGTTCCAGGAAAGGGCATCATTAAAATCTGGTAGTCAGTTTTCCCCTCTTTCTTTTTGCTCACTGCCCATCTCTCTATGCTGGCCAGGGATGGGAGCATCTGATGAGGCAATGTAGCCCTGAGATGTCGCAGTAGTTAGAACTGAGTGGATCCTCTGGGCCCATGGGGACCTATCATCCCTTCCTATTATTTATGTGTTGGGCTGGCTTCCGTGGTAAACGACTGTAGATCTGTTTCTCTTCATGTCTGTGCTATTCTGTGATATTTAAGCAGAAGAGACCAATCCATGGGAAAGAAGACTTGCCAACAGGGCTGCGGGAAGTCCACGTATTTTAAGTATTCCTCAAGGATACCAAAGATATCCAGAGATAAAGAAAGCCTGGCGGCTTCAGACTTGTGCAAGCAGAGGTGGAAGGAGGCAGAAAAACAGAGCCCTGTTGAAATGTGACACTTTTAATTGCCTCACTTTGCTGCAGCCAGGTATCCCACGTCTTGTGTGCAGGACATAATACTCATTCTTTCTGCTTCACCACAGCCCCCTTGTGCCAGGTGGAGCCAGCACATCCTGAGCAAATGGAAGAATGACTTCACAGTGAGGGCCACAGCATGGCCAAAACCATGGTCAAGTCTCTCTTCTGGGCTCCTGAGGCAAATCCCCTAGCTTTTAATCCATTAAATCAACCTCCTGTCAGAATTTCAGCTGAAAGCAGATAATACCAATGCTATGGTACTCTTGAGAGTCCCAACACCTTCACTTAGTTGCCACCTCATCCTACAAATGTTTTAGTGCAGTTCAGCCCTAATTGCATGGTGACTTCCCCTCACAAGCACCAACTGGAACAAGGATCCAGGATGTGCAGAGGCTGGTGTTGTACAAGGTTGATCTCCTAAGGAGGAGAAAGCAGGACTTGGATAGATTTCTTGGCTTAGGGTGAGCACAAAACTCCATTACCTCAGCAGGAGAGGGGGATAGTGTAGACCCCAACCTTAGCTGAGATCCCTTAGGAATGTAGAATTGAAGAAGGATTAAATAGCACTGCAGCCTGTATTTACAAGCAGAGGGTGCCACAAAAGAAAAAATAAAACAGATCCTTTTTTTGTCAGAAACATGTCAAGGTCAAAATGAAATATCTGACCAGTGTATTTTATAAACAAAATACAAAGATCTGGTGAGAAAGGTAGAAAAGTTTGCATTCTAAGAAAAAGAATGCTGCAGACTAGATAAACTGATACCCTGGGCTAGTCCCTTAGTTCAAGTTCACAAAAGGGCTTCCTGTCATGACAGCAGCTGCATTCACACATGCCCAGCACTGTGATGCAGTGGATCCAGGGAATTAATCCTTTTTGCTGAAGAGGGAAAGTCATGCCTGTCATACATACTTCTGGCACACACTGAACTCCTTGGTCTTCTGATTTGACTTACTAAGTTGGCAGAAAATTAGCTTACCCACAAAATAAAAATAGTTTGCTGCTAATCTACGGAGCTGAACAGGGCTCTACCATGGGAAGGCCAAGGGCTTGTGGATGGGCTGGGTTTTGGTTTGGAAGAGGATGGGACAAGGGTGCTAAAGAGCAGAGGAATCTGTGGGACATATGGCTTTGAGGGAGGATGAGGAATCAGAGGTCTAATGTACAAACATACATTGTAGCAGGGGTTTGATTCCACCCAAACACTTCTGTCCAGGACCTTAATTTGCACGAAGGACATACATTTAAAGCCCTCTTCCCATCCTCACACGAGACTTCCGCTGTTCTTCACACACGCCTTCCTCCTCAGGCTACAGTACATGGCTTCAAGCTATTCTACCTGGCTTGGTCACATCTGGGGTATTTCTGCTACCCTGGGGTATTTCTGGCACTACTGTTACCACTGAGTATTTAGCCTTTTTTTCAATGGCAGGCAGGGCAATTTTTCTGGCAGCTCCAGACTGACTGACTGTTGTTGAGTCAAGATCTTTACATGGTGCTTTCCATTCCTCCTGCCTATGCTTCTCCTTGAGAGCCTCACTTCCATCAAAGTAACAAAGCCGCACTTACTGTGCAGAGCCATGAAAGCTAAACTTCTCAGACAGAAACACCTTTAGAGCAGGTTTACAAGCTTTTAAAATGCAAGTACCGCCTTTCCTTTCTGGGAAGGCTCCAAGGACATCCTATGCTGTGTGTCACCGTGAAGGTTTTAATTCACAATCCAGAAACAAATAATCCATTAGAAATGCATCTATTTGTTCTGTTTATTCCATTTGTGTTTGTGTTTTCAAGCTCCTACAGCACGAGAATGGTGAGTGGGTGGAGGTTAGGAAAGGAAGAGTTTTGCAGTAATTTCCCTAACCTCAGTCTAATGTTTCTCAAGTACCATCTGAGGACACAATCCTGTGAGGGATGTTTCTACCTCTCTCTGCACCAACAGCTACCATCTCCCCTCGTCTCCTTTCTGACAGGAATGGTGTTCATCTGATCCTTCAGTATGCTGGTTTATAATCCTAGAATTGTTTTGGTTGGAAAAGACCTTTAAGATCATAGAATTATCATAGAATCATAGAATGTATTGGGTTGGAAGGGACGTATAAAGGTCATCTAGTCCAACCCCCTCTGCAATAAGCAGGGACATCTTCAACTAGACCAGATTGCTCAGAGCCCCATCAAACCTGACCTTGAATGTCTGCAGAGATGGGGCCTCCACCACGTCTCTAGGCAACCTGTTCCAGTGATCCACCACCCTCACGTTAAATATTTTTTCCTAATGTCCAACCTAAATCTACCCTTTTCTAGCTTAAAACCGTTACCCCTTTTCATATCTTTACATGCTCTTGTGAACAGGTCTTACCCAGCCTTCTTATAGGCCCCTTTTAGGTATTGGAGGGTTGCTATAAGGTCATGTCCCCCCCTCAGGAGTCTTCTCTTCTTCAGACTGAACATCCACAACTCTTTCAGCCTCTCTTCATAAGAAAGGTGCTCCAGCCCTCTGATCATTTTCGTGGCCCTCCTCTGGACACACTCCAACAGATCCTTGTCCTTAATGACCAAAAGGAACTGAAAACTAATAATTTTTTTTTTTTCTGTAACCTAGCCCTGTGCTCAGCATCACTCCAGGGAGAGAAGGTCACCAGTGTCAAAACAAGGGAAGGAGCAAGGGCATCTGGTTGATGACAAGGTTCAGGGCAATCTTTCTAGAGACAGGTGGCCACTGGTTTTGAAACCACACACGTCAAGTCATACAACACTGCCCTAGGACCTTGTTGATGGTCTAGATGCTAAACTGCTTCCATTTGCCTAAAACTGCTGAGCTTCCCTGGTGTATTCCTTCCCTCACTAAAGATATTCACTAAAAATTTGTCATACTAAAACTGAAGTATTGTTTTAGAAAAGAGCACTACTCAGGCCCTCAAGAATGCAAGAGATTGCAGGTTTAAGAGAGTTCTAACAGAAAGGGCTGAAATTAGGGAGTGCTAATGCTTTCCTCTGCCAGCTACTCATTCAAACCCAGCCTTGGTCATTAGTAACTCAAAGTGGTTCCTGCCTGCTGGGTTTTTCATTGAGCTTCATAAAAAGAGGTGGAATTGAGAGGATTCTTAAGCCAATGGCCAGATGCCAACATCAGCCCCTCAATACAATTTTCAGTGGAACTGAATGGATTATGAACTGCACCTTTTTCACTTGGTCTAAGTATTTTTTCTCCAGGGTCCTCTCCTAGGGATGAGTAGCTTGTCTCACTGCTATTGCAGCTGCAGATTTTTTGTGCATTCGTGGAAGAGTTTACTCTTCTGGGCTGCCAATTCAGTAGCTTTCAGTACCAGCTCGAGAGCCAGGGGGATGATCAAGATAAAGTGCAGCCTTTTGCCCAGCTCTTTGCAAAAGGGACTATCAGCCATTCTGGATGAGAAGAGAGACATCTCCCACTCCTTGCAGTTCAAAAGATGGAACAGAATAACTTTCATAATGGTAGAGAGATATATTGATTTATCAGAATTCCTGTTTCCCATTTAAAGAAACTACTTGTCTGTCTTGTATGACATCTTATTTTAGTGTTTTGACTTTTTCCCCCAACCTTGGCTCACAGTATTAGTGCAAGTACAGTGACCAGTCTTAGCCTAGCTCTTCCAAAGTAGAAATTTCTTTTCCTGCTACTTGGCATAACTGTACAATTTTCTGTTCTCAGAAATGTAATAATGTCTTTGCTAGAAGGCTGACTTTCAGATATCAAAAGACCCTCTAAATTCTGATCAGACAAAACCCAGACTACTCACCATTTATGGTCATTTGCAAACAAAAAGCACCTTCTCAAAGAGCAGCTGTCAAACTGCTCATGTCCTGGCCAGACCCCAGCCTGGTAAAATTTATTTGTAGTTTGAACTGGAATATTCTTTTTCACTCCCAACCCTACAGCTTTCTGCAGGCTATTAAACAGATGCCATATGTTATACCAGATGTGCATTTCCTAAAGTAATTCCCACTGTATATAGAGAGAACTAATCTGAAGCCCTTGGAGGAAGTAGTAACACCTGCTGTTGACTCTGGGTGACTGTAAAGATATTTCCAATTTCTTTGGGGTAAGAAGACCACATAGATGCAGAACATCACTACAGGCCAGAAGAGTCTGTGATTCCTTTAAGATGGGAATCTGCCTGTTCTCTTCAATAGGAGATGTATTTCAGACTAAATCTGAAGAGTAAACATATTTTTCCATCCTGAAAAGTACTGCAATTGCAAATATTCTTCTGCTATTCCTGCACCCATACAAATCTACTGGAAGGTCTCTCTCTTCAGTTTGAACAACAGCAAAAAATACACAGTGGGGTACTGAACCCCAGGACAGTTTCTTCCCAAATGGTATAACTCTGAAAAAAATCCACACTTTCACTGTATGGGATTCAGTTTCTTCTCCTTTTTTTTTTTTTTTTTTTTTTTTAATATATATATATATGCTTCTTTGGAAAATTTCACTGAGAATTTTGCTACAGACGGTTCTAAGCAGAAGCTGCTACTGTGAAAGAGACTTGAAGGTATTTGGCTCCTGCCAGGCATTGTTTCTCTGTTTGATTAAGCTCTTAATCTTGTGTTTCCTCTGTGGGTACAAAGCTCCAGGAAAGTGCCTTATTCCGATGCCTAGAGGGAAATAAGATTCAACTTCAAACAAACAACAATCACCACTCCATTTTTTATCATAATCTGGGGGGAAATGTATCATGAAGGACGGCAGCTTGATACCTCCAAAAATCAACTTTGGGAGTCAGAATTTAAGAATCTGTCAGAGCTAATCACTTCAAATAATGCTGCAATAGAAGATTGGACTTGCCACAAGAAGCAAGCAATTGCAGTAGGAGATAAAAAGATTACATGCTGAATGATCTGATGTGAATAAGAAAGATGCTATTCTTAAAGCCCTGAACTCCCATGATGCAGTATTTCAGCTTTGGGCTGAAATGGTAAAGCTACACCAGAATTGTGCACTGATAACGTCAGAGCAATCAGCCACTGGGATGGGAAGAGAATTCCTGCTTCAAAAACATTTTTTTTTTCTTGAATTGAGATTGTTAGTATTTTAAATAGCAGCAACTGGAGCCACTGAATTCCAGCTGCACTGTGAGAGGCTTTATGCCATGCATTACAATACACAGCCATTGCCCCAAGGACCACAAATGTATGAATGGTTGGAGGGGACACTGGGAAGAAATGATCTGCCTGTTGCTAAGTATCAAATCAGGATCAGAGGCAAAAACACAATACAAGGTCCTAGCATTCTACCTGTTTCTGCCAAGCATCCCCCAAAGCTGTCTCCCCCTGAGGATTCACAGTCTGCATCGAAGGAATCTCATCTCAATCAGACTCGACCCTGGTGGAAATGGGGAAGAAAATTGCTGTGATAAAGCAAATTCCACAGGTGAATGACCTATTCTGCTTTTCACCTCTGAAATGGGAAGCGTTTTGGAATCAAGCATGAAAAGAGACATTCCTAAGGGAACAGGGAATGAGCACAGGTCCTCCTAAGATACATGGGGGCACTTTTTCAGGGAGTTAAAAACTGCTCATCAGCTGCTCAAACATCTGAAGAACAGCAGGTATCAGCTGCAGTGAAACCTGGGCAGGCAGGCTGCATTCAACACTGGTCGAGCTGTGCTCAGGAAAGGTGAATTCAACAGGGAAAGGAGTTTCTTAGGAAGATTAAAGAAATGCTGTCACATGTGAGAGCCCATCTGTAGAGTCTGGCTCCAGCTAAACACAGCAGGAAGAAAATATCAGGTTGGGAGAGAAGCTGTGAAAGCTACAGGCTGATGTTAAAAAGGCAGCAAATGAGCAGAAGTTTTCCTTAACTTTTAACCTTAGAGAAACCTGCTGACAGGACTAGTGAGGTAAAAACCAGCAGTTCCTTTAAAATAGAGCTAGGATGGCTTGTGAACTGGATATTACATGAGCTTCTCTATGGAATGGAGTTAATTGGTCCTTCCCAGCCTTTGTTCCTAAGGAGACACTGCTCTTCTTCAAAAGATACTTTTCTAGGGAGGAAAAAAAAAAAAAAAAAAAAAAAAAAAAAAAAAAAAAAGGAAAAAAGATTTTAAAAGCTCAGAAATCTTGTGAAGTCTCTTTCCTATTGGAATGTCATGAAATCCTTTACAAAAGTGTGAATATCTCATAATGTCTTGGAGAGGCTCTTGTGATCATTGAGTCATTTAGTCTTTATTGTTTTTTTTAGCTGGACCTTTCACATTTCTAAGAATTACTTCTAAAACATGAAATCTTTAGGCCAAAAAAAAAGAAACCAACCCTAAACTTCCCTCAAAATGCAGTAAGCTGAAAGAAAAACTATCATCATCTGAAAAGCAAGCCAGTGAACTGCAGTTATCCTGGAGTTCGTAATAGACGTATTTATAGCAATCTTTTGACCCCCTTGAAGATGATTCATTTTTAGAGAAAGTTTAAAGCCTGCCTTTAAAGGATGTTTTCTCTACCACATATATCCATATCTGTTGCTTCTGGGAAAAAAAAACAAAAACAAAAAACCAAACAACTATATACTGTTTTGGTATATTAATCACATATATGTGATAATTATTCTTAATAATGCAGCATAATAATACAATACACAATTAAGGTAGAGACCTGATTACATGTTAATCAGCAAGGACTGAGCCGCTATATTTAGATGCTGACTAATTTGGGAGGGTGCTTATCCATCTTCCTGAGGGATTTCTGTAGCTCCCCTTCCTGAGGTATCTGAAGACTTCACAGCCACCTGGGTGTTTCGCTTCCCATGTTCCTGCAAGACTGGAAAATGCTGGTTTAGCCTGTCCCATGCCTGCTGCCCTGGGGTTCCCTGCCTCTGCTCACCATGGCTGCTTGAAGCCCTTTCTCCTGGTGCTTCCAAGAATGGCAAAGTCCTGGATGCTGTGCCCTTGCTCCTGGTGTCATCTGAGCAGGGCTGAGCTGAAGGATACATGTCCCAAGAAAACTGCACCTGTAACGATGAAGATCTGATTTCTTTGGTACCATCACCCAGGAATATGCTTGAGCTATGAGTCCTGAAATACTGGTTTGATTTAACTGACCTTGATTCGTTGTTAACATATGGGCACTTTATTTTTCTCCCACAGTTGTATGTAAGAGGGGAGGAGATCTTGAGTAGGTGTAAAAACTTACCTTCACTTTCCTCTTAAGAGTGCCCCAGGGTGAATCTCTAGTCCAGGGCACTGTGTTCATCTGCAAGGAAGCAGCCTTATCTAGGGAACATGGGGTCCCCACACCCACACTGCTGCTGAGACACATTTGCTGGGAACTGGAAAAAAAAACTACTGCTCACATCAAAGCTGAGAAGCCACAGTTTCAAAGCTCTCAGGGACAGCAGAAATCAGTTCAGCAGTGACTTTCTTTGTCTGAAAAATCTCTGCCTGGGACAGACTCAGGGACTTGTAGCCAAAGCCGTTTCAGGAGCCTATGAATTGACAGTGCAGGCAGACCCACCAGTGGCAAAAGCTGGAGGAGTCAGCAAAAGGCTGGCAGAAAGATTGTCAAGGAGAGGCTGTGAGAGTGAAGCCAGCCCAGGAGAGCCAAGAATCGTCCATCATTCAGCCCAGAGCTATAGCAACATGAACAGACAAGACAATCAATCTTTCTGACTTACTTGGCTACATGATGGAGGAACATTAAGCGCTGCATCATCAGGTTGCTGTACTTGGAAAAGTATTTCAAGTCCACCATGTACTGAACCAGAGCGTACTGAGCAAGGCTAGATGGGGGTTTATTGATTGATTCTTACAGAGACAACTAACTCCTCAGTGTAGCAAGAAAGGACCACACATAAAGATTGCACACGTGAGCTATAGAGCTCGTACACTCCTTTAATCAGGCGCCAGGATCCAGGGAACGAAGCACATCTGAATGTGTCTGGCAAGAATGCAGTCCCACAGGGCACAAAGAGAGCTTGGGGCATGTAAGGTTAGAGGTGGCTGAGCCAGAGGACATGGGAACTCAATCTTGTTTCAGCACAGGGACCTGTCCATCCCTGCTTTGTAACAGGTGGATGACCAAATAACAGGATGGTATTTGCCCTGCTCAGAAATGTCAGGTCACCATTGCAAGGGCAGCCAGCTGAAATAAATGTGATTGTAAAGTCACCACATTTAGCTGTGATTAAGACTAGCAAACAAGAAGGTTTAATTTATTGCTGTTATTCATGGTTTGGTTTTTTGGTTGTTTGTAAGTTTTGCTTTTAAGTTTCTTTTCTGGAAAAGAGAAGTAGTTTCTTGTTGGCTACTTGACAGTCAGATTTGCAATGAGTTACAACCCAGGATAAAGAATCAGACGTAAGGTATTTATTTTTACTAATTAAGAGAATAACCTGTGCATATGCTTAAACGTGTTAGTTTATTGGAACAGCCATTCATAATTCTCTAAATTGTTACATTTTTTAAATTCCTAATCTATGTAAAGATCATTTTGGACATAGATTGGGAAACAGCTGAGAATCCAGAAAATTAACATTTAAACTGCTATCATTAGCTAATTCAAACAACATTACATGTGCTGGATAGAAGTCACTTATCAAAATACTTTGCATTTAAACATATGGTTTGTTCTGCAAAGAAAACAAGCTAATGGGAATTATATTCCTTCTGGGGTTCATCAGGATGGTAGAACAAGTAGATCTCAGCCTAATTGTTAGTCCTGGCTTCAAAAAGAAAAGCAAACTGCTTTTCAATGTCTCCACTTCTTAGCTTTGAGTGAGTTAACTGTTGGCCTGATGTAAACTGGAAACAAAAGCAGAGAAAATGTTATGCAGCTGCAAAAGGGATCTCAGTTGACAAAGGATCCACCACTTCAGTAAACTTTCACTCCTGGCAATTGGCCAGCTCAGCCAGTTTTTAAAATTTAAAGCAGTTCATCTCTCCTGACAACTGTTATTTTTAAACCTTGGTCCTTCACCTTTCTTATCCCCCAGAGGAAACAGTCCGGATCGTTAAGGTTAAAGCAGCCTCCCCAGCCCATCCTGTGTCCCCCTGCTCACCCCAAGCTGTGAAGGCAGCTGGGTAGGGTGCAACCAGGTGCACTCAGCACCTCTTGCATGGGGAGAGGGAAGGGGAAACAGGCAGGAGATGCTACAGGCAGATGCTGTGGCAGAGAAGACAGCTGCCCAGCTGGCCCATGCTGAGTTAGGTGCCTAGGCAATTAATTGGGAGAATTAGGGTTTGTAATTGGTTTCCTCATAGACTAAGGCAGTGTCTAAACTAGCCAATATGTGTCTGAAAAGAGACTTATGGCTACAGCCCATCCTCCTCAGGTGCTTTGCTGACTCAGTTGCTGGATAAACACTGCAAAAGATCAAGGTGCTTGAATACCACTGCAAGGAACAGATAGGGACTGACTGCATTTCAAAGCATGCACGTAACCAGGACTTATTTTTGTTCTGAAAGCAATTTATGCTCCTCACATATGGGTGCTTTTGAATGCAACCCCAAAATAACAACCTCCAGTTGGTTGGGAGAGAGAGTAGAGCAAAGCTGTAAATAGATGATTTTTTCAGAGAAATAAGCAGCAGTTAGGAGGTCCTAATCAAAGGCTATTTCATATATTTATATGCATTATTAGACTCCTAGAGGAGGAAGTATGACTTGGAAACTCCCCACCTCTGTAATTTCCTCTGGCAAGTAAGTGTTGGATGGAAGCTACATGGTGTCTCACCACTAAGTCTCAGATGCTGGGGGAGCACTGCTTAGGAGGTGCTGAGGACATAATCTCAAAAGTGGTTCCCACAGATTTGGAAGGTGCATAATCTGCTGTGGTTGCTGACAAGAGTGCCCAGGGACCACACCAAGGCTCACACCAGACAGTCAGTGCTGCAGGCTAGAAAAAGAGACAGAAAACTGCCCTTGACAGAAGGCAACTATGGCTGTACCATGAAGTTCTCCACTCTAGAGAGAGCTCTCCATCCCCTGGCCATGCGGTAGAGTGTGAGTTGTACCTGCCTCACTGAGTGTTACCTGCATGTGAGTGCCTGCACCTGCATTACCTGGTGCTTGGCCTTGAGCCTCCTCAGGCACCTGTGTGCACCAAAGATGTTTATTATTCCTCTTGTGTTTACTCTTCCCCCACACTCCTGAGCTTTGGAGTCTGAAATAATGTGGGTTGTGTTGCAGCCCACCAGAGAGTTTTTTATAGCTCCACATGGGGTGCATATGTTGTGTGCCTTGGGAAGTAGTAGAAGGGACGTGTGAACATGCAATGCCTGGGGGCACAATACTGGAGGACTGTGGAGGGCTGTGGAAGCCAAGCCTGGTGCAGACTCCACCATGATGCCTGAAAAGCAGAGATAAATGTCCATAGAAGGACACTCAGCTTTTGCCTCAGAAACAGCTGGTTTGTTCATTCCCCAAGAGAGGCCAGGAGTGGGCTAATATACGTGCAGTGTGGATGATCCCATGACCAGGACTCAAGAGAAAAGCTGGGAGCTAAGTTATTGGCAGTACAGACATGCTCTTCCATGTCCTGTCCCGTGGGGTGGAGACAGCTGACCCAGAATCACATCAGCCCTGTTCTACAGCTCAAGTGAAGGACACAGATTTCACAGCCAAAGCAGCAGCCAATTCCCCTGTTCAGGTCTTGGCATCTCTTGAAAATGTCTTTTAGTATTAAAAACTTATTTCCCCCCTGCCTGGCTCTCCACCTCTGATGTTGCCTTGGGTGCTGTTAGGGCAGGGCCTCAGTCCATTCCCAGCACAGGATGGTTATTAGTGTTTATACCAGTGCAGACTGGCTGAGTGAGCATCATTCCACCATCCAGGTGGTAACTGTAACATCACATTCCCCTAGCCCACTGTTTCCCCACTGTACTCTTCTCCCAAACAAGCCATACGCACAGAGCTGACGTGCTTGGGAGATGTCAAGTCCCAGCTCCCCCCAAACAGGCATACACAGCTTTCCGAACTACGCCAGCACTGAACAGAACTATTCCATCCATCAGCCTATGGTATTTATTTTCATCTGTCAAAAAAAGAAATTCAAGCCTGAAGGCTCCCAGGAAAAGTGTAGAGTCTGGATCCAGGCTACGATCAAAAGGAGTAAAAGTCACAGGTATTTATATTAACATGTACAGTTTTGTGCATGTGGAAAACATTTCAAGGAAGCCAGAATTATCAAACATACAGCAGATATTTTTTTCTGTATCTTTAATGTTTAACTCTACATCCATGTTCATGTTCAGGCTGGCTTTTTGTCATGTTCAGGATGGCTGTTTTGCAGCCATATGGAGATGCCGTATTTTGGACCTGCAGTAAAAAATATGACATCAGTAAAATGCCATATTTCAGTTTTAGAAAGGCTTGAAAGAATAGTCTGATCTACCAGTGATGCACACAGAGAGATTAAATCACACCTAACAGGTTCTATCAGTAAGAAAAAGATGGAAACTGGGGAGGAATGCCTTATCCAGGGAAGTTGTGGATGTCCTCTCTCTGGAAGACCAGGATCGATGGGGCTTGGAGCAACCTGGTCTAGTGGGAAGTGTCCCTGCCCATGGCAGGAGCATTGGAACTAGATGACCTTTAAAGCCCTGTTCAGGTCTTGGCATCTCTTGAAAATGTCTTTTAGTATTAAAAACTTATTTCCCCCCTGCCTGGCTCTCCACCTCTGATGTTGCCTTGGGTGCTGTTAGGGCAGGGCCTCAGTCCATTCCCAGCACAGGATGGTTATTAGTGTTTATACCAGTGCAGACTGGCTGAGTGAGCATCATTCCACCATCCAGGTGGTAACTGTAACATCACATTCCCCTAGCCCACTGTTTCCCCACTGTACTCTTCTCCCAAACAAGCCATACGCACAGAGCTGACGTGCTTGGGAGATGTCAAGTCCCAGCTCCCCCCAAACAGGCATACACAGCTTTCCGAACTACGCCAGCACTGAACAGAACTATTCCATCCATCAGCCTATGGTATTTATTTTCATCTGTCAAAAAAAGAAATTCAAGCCTGAAGGCTCCCAGGAAAAGTGTAGAGTCTGGATCCAGGCTACGATCAAAAGGAGTAAAAGTCACAGGTATTTATATTAACATGTACAGTTTTGTGCATGTGGAAAACATTTCAAGGAAGCCAGAATTATCAAACATACAGCAGATATTTTTTTCTGTATCTTTAATGTTTAACTCTACATCCATGTTCATGTTCAGGCTGGCTTTTTGTCATGTTCAGGATGGCTGTTTTGCAGCCATATGGAGATGCCGTATTTTGGACCTGCAGTAAAAAATATGACATCAGTAAAATGCCATATTTCAGTTTTAGAAAGGCTTGAAAGAATAGTCTGATCTACCAGTGATGCACACAGAGAGATTAAATCACACCTAACAGGTTCTATCAGTAAGAAAAAGATGGAAACTGGGGAGGAATGCCTTATCCAGGGAAGTTGTGGATGTCCTCTCTCTGGAAGACCAGGATCGATGGGGCTTGGAGCAACCTGGTCTAGTGGGAAGTGTCCCTGCCCATGGCAGGAGCATTGGAACTAGATGACCTTTAAAGTCCCTTCCAACTCAAACCATTCTGTGATCCTGTGATCCCTGTGTTCCATTTGTCTCTTAGTGGCAGGTTTGAATCACCTCCAAATTCTCCATGAGCAAGTGTAAAAGGCACCCTCTGAAACTGACTGCAAGCAGTATTTCCAGTGCTTCTATGACTCTTTCCACAAGTCTTTTTTTTTCTTAAATCCTCCCTTTTGAAGATTAGGGAATTGTATTTTTTGTAGACTGCTGACTGTAGAGATGCACAGACCGTTCATGAGCCAGGCTCTGACAGTGATGCCAGGCTGCCACACAAGGCTTAGACTGTGGACATGGGTTATCCCAATGGAAATCACAGCAATCTTTCACCACTGAGCAGCTAAATACCCACAGTGTGTTGGGATGCTTTGCAGGTACAGATGGGAGCAGAAATGGCTTATACAAGTAAAGGGTATTAGTCTGTCCATAAATCCTGCATCCTGACTCTAACAGTAGAAAGACAACATCTTAGTCTCTTGCAGTTAAGGTCTAGTGTAAACTGTGATTGCAAGATTGAATATCCCTTCCAGGGTGGATTAACAGGCTCTAACTCTACTCTCTTCTTTTAACTCAGATGGGGATTTGCAGCTGTGTAAACTAAATGAGAATTGCATCTATATCTGTGCCAAGAAAATGTGCTAAATATACAAAGAGGCTGAACTGAATATGATTTAATCTTCAAAGCAGATACGTTTTGAAGGATTTTATTTCCTTTCCCTTCCAAAAGTCAAGTTCTTGCTGTGAGCCTGTATCTACAGAAGGATATTTTCTGTGGGAACCCACTAGTCCTTCCTTTGGCTTAGGGATGACCCACACCAGCTAAGGTAAGGAGCAAGCTCTGCCTCAAAGCCCTTGTAAAGAGTAAGGAAAGCTCAGAGGAACTTGCTGAGCAATTTTATCCCCTATTTCTCTAAATATGTACCCAGAACTAGGAGCAGAGTCATAAACCTGACTCGCTTTCAGCTAAGGAAAAGACACTTACCAGTAGGTTGTAATGAGATTCCCTCTTGCTGGTCATTATGATAAAAAATGTTGAAGAGGCACAAGCCTACACAGTGTTCATGAGAAGGTGCATACCCAGTGATAAATTGGTAGCTGCCTGCTATCAAACTTTTATCTGTGGCTTGCCAGCAAAATTAAAATTCACCAGGGCAGGATGAGAGGAAGAAATCCTTTCACTGGGTAGCGGAGTGTGAAGGGATGTTGCCAGTTTGGAAGTGGACCCATAATCAGAAGCTTTGCAAGTTAGCCCTTCTCAGATGAATCACACAGAGGGAGGCTTAGGCCAATGTGTCACCTGCCCAGCCTGGGTTAGCTCTGTGATGAGGATGCCTGTTTCTCTGTACTATGGCACTTCACTTTCCAAAAGCTGGAGAGGCCACAGCTTGGGCATCCATGTGCTCATGGCCTTTGCAGAGTTATTTCAGAGCTGGGCTTGGGGCCATCCATGCAGTATTGGTGGCTTCGGTTAAATCTGCCTGTTTATTAAGGTGACATTTTTCCAAACACCCTCCTGAGCTCTGACATCCCCATTTGCACGGATGGTCTCTTTTAGCCACAGACAGTGCTGCAGCTCTCCTGGTACATGTCACACCAAAACAAACCTTCCACACCAGTGATTCTCCAGCCTATTGTGCTGAGGCTCCAGCCAGTGTCACAGCTGTTGATCTCCACCATCCCCTCCAAGGTGGAGGTGTTTCTGCTGAGCTTAGAAGGAATTCAGAGATTAGCACTGCTTTTTGGACAGTGAAGGGGAGACAGCTGGATTCTGGGAGATGTTTCTACTTTTTTGCTGCCTAACAAAGATTTTCACTGGGGAATGTCCCTGGTTTGTTTTACTATTGCTGAAAACGCACAAAGAACCACTGCTGGCAGGCTCATCTGGGGCTCACCAAAGTTGCTCCCTGTGCTGAGAGTTTCCAGTAAACATACAGATAGATGCAAAGGTAGGTGCAGCTTGAGGAGAGGTGAACAAGACCGCCATGTTTCTGCCATGTGTGTGTTCCCACAAGGACTGTTTCACATCAGGTGCATAGTTTAATGAGAGGGATCTACCCTCCCTTGTAGGAGGCTGGGGCACCCACTGGCTTAGCTGAGAAGTTAAGCTTTTGTTAAAGGATTTAAAGGAATCAAAAAAAGGAGGTTATTGCTGCTTATTCTTGATAAGGTTTTAGCTGGAAAATGTCACATTCTTCAAAACCCAATCAGCCAGTCATGCTCGAGGCTTTAACAGCTGTAACTCTAATTTGAGCAAGAAAACTAGTTGGTTTGCAGCATGATACATGGTTTGGAGGCTCTGCATTTCATGGGTGTTGCCAGTCCCCACTTAATTGCCAGTGTGGCCTTTCCAGCCTTCCCCAGATGACAGAGCCTGCTCCAAACTCTGCCACCAAAATGCCTGAGCTCCTAAGATGCAGCAACCACACCAAGTTTCCCCATAAAGAAATGTAGTTTTAGTTACTACTGTCAATCAGCCTGTGAGCAGCGGAACAACCAGCTCACCCGGATGATTAGCATTCCTTCTGCTGGAGCAGTGTGAGTTCAGCCTCACTGAGGGAGGTATATGTTGACTGACATCTTCCCACCCTGACCACATTGCTGTCTCCTTCCCCGGGAAAAGGGCATGCTCCCTTTTGTCCATGTCTGACAGCACTGCACATCACCTCTCAGCCTCCTGCAATATTCATCCAGTGACACCAACACGAATAGGTCCAGACCTCAGGTCAGAGAGAGAGCTGCCCAGGGTCACATTTTAGAAGCAAAGAAAATTCTTGCAACAGTCAGATGTGCAGCTTCTCATTTTAAGCTGTGCATTCCTTATTTATTTACCCACACTGCCTCCCAGGTGTCTATGTAACAGCAGACTCCATGTGGATTTCTGCTGGTGAGGGTTCCCTGCAGTGCCATGTCTGAAGGCTGAGATGTGCTGCAGCCTGCCCTGGCAGGGCTCCTGGGACTCCTGCCACAGGGTTGTTCAGAAGAGGCAGGGCTGTGCATATTGCTTGGGTTAGTGAGAGGTAGGAAATGCTGGTGTTCATTGTGATGGTGTGTTCTTGCTGAGTTCTAGAGGTGGAAGAGGATCCAAGATGGTAGTTCCTTGCCAGAAGAGGACTGCTTCCTACAGGGCACTTACCAGCATCTAAGTCAATCGAGTTGTACAAGTGATAAAAAGCAACAGTTTTCACTGCTTCCCCCCAGAAATTAATCCAAAGCCAGCCAGATCCCAGCATTCAGAGACTGTCATGGCATTAAGCTAAATACTCCTCAACTCATGCCAAACAGTTCGCTCTTTTTCTTGTTGTCTGCATCCTTGGGGTGTTTGTGGACTATGGTTGTATACTCTACTAATCTCCTTGTTCAAGGCATCTCCCCTGTGCAAAGGTCCTACCACTTACAGAGGGATAGATTCACAGCTGCTCTCTCTTTCAACCAAAGGGTAATTTTCATCAGGCAAAGAAATTATTTATGCAGTTAAGGATTTCTGACACGGTCCTGTACATTTACCAAGGAGCTATGAAATCCTGCTTCCGTGCAAACAGCAGGCATCAAATGGGTAGGGAGAGCTTCTTTCCTCTTGGGTCCTATAATCTTTTAAAGAGCATAAAGCACAGAGTCCTCTTTCTCAGGCTCTCTTCAGGGTCATTCTCCTATGTGTTTCCTTTTCCAAATGTTGCTGTGTGTTTTCCACAGGCACCCAGACCTTCATGGAGAAGCAATAGGCAAAAGCCTTTCATCTGCCTTTAATCTGGGCAGAAAAGGGTATATATTTGAGGCAGTAGATGCTCATGTTTGAGTTACTCACTTCACAAATGAATTTATCTTCTATCTTGTAAGGAAAGGCTTTATGGGTATCTCTTACATAAAGCTGCATAATTGCTTGAGTTGCTGAAGTATCACAACAAGCATCTCAAGAGGCCAGAGAGAAGAAAGGAAAGACATTGTTCCAGGGTCTATGGGAGAGTGTCATGGCCATCCTCACTTTCAGAAGTACCCTTTTTTTTCAAAGAGGAGTAGCCCCCACAGAACTTGGGGTCCTCAACTCTTGAATCATCAGGAATGTGATAGTCAGGTCACACTTCCAGAGGTTTAGGTTCATGCTTTCGTCCAAATAAGGCAAAACTGAGATGTCAAAAGCAGGTTTCTCCCTTTGCAGATTTCTATGGTGGATTCTGGCAGGGTGTGACTGAGAGGACAGGGAGATGTGGCTCTCTGAGGGACTAGAGTGATCTCAGCTGGACTCCAGGCAAGGAGTCATAGCACATTCATTCCACCCTTCCCCAGGATCTTTCTAGTGAAAGACCACACTTGGGCTTATTATTCCAATAAACGGTTGGCCAGGGTCATGCAAATGACAGATATTGCCTTTCAAGGCTGTGACAGACACCCATGCAGGCCAAGCTGCTTGTGTTTAATTTTTCTGGCTGACATACATGGCCTGCGTGGCCAAGATTAATTTGCTGCCTGCTATTTCACTCATATGTCTCTTTAGCCACTGCTGCTTTGCATTCCTCCCTCCTACGGAGTATCTGTGGGTTTTGCTGCTTTCCACAGCATTTTACACAACTTGATCTCACTGTCTTCTCCTCCTATAGCTTCTCTCTTTAGGCTGCTGATGCAAACTAGGTTGATGCTTTTGAACCTGGTTTGGCGTGCATATCTCATGGTTACTTGTTACTACAGGCTGGGTTTCAGAAATTAAGTGCTTTGTTTGGGTCCTTTCTGAGAACTGGAGAAGGGCCAAGTGTGTCCATTTCACTATGCAGCCATCCATCTCCCCAGAGTTTTGTAATAATACCCATCTGTTCTTTAGCTTGCTTACAAGAAAGGGACCATGGGGTTACAATTAGCACATCCTGATGAGACTGTGTTTAAAAATATTCACTGCCCATCTGTGTGTAGAGAAAAATATCCATTTCTGTTAACAAGGTCGTTTTCCTTCTGATGCCTGCTGCCTGCAGTACCCAGCTCGCTACAATGAGTATTGGGAGAAGGGGAGAGCTTTACAGCAAGTGGACCGGTGCCTAACTTTGAAGAGGACTGTCCGGAGTCAACTCTAGAGAGTGAGAGGAAAGGTTTGTGTGCAGGAAAGTGGCAGAAGAATATGAAGCAGGGGAAGTATTTGTAATGTTCCCCAGCCCTACTCCCAAATCCCACTGGACACAAAGCCAACGATGGTGCTACACTTGGTGTAGCACTGTCTAACAGGACTCTGGTAAGTGCATGCTCACTTGCATCCTGCTGGCCAAAGAGAGACCACAAAGGGTGGTTTTGTACAGCACAAGCGCTGCACTGGCCACAAATTGAGATCTGCTCATCTTATTGGGGTGCATAAAGGTCTCATGGCAAGAGCTCCAGCCATTCCCCACAGGCACTTGCTCCAACTCCATTGTGCTTGGGTGCTGCATCTATGATTGTCTTTTACTCTCCCTGACACTGGCACACAACAGAGAGCAGCAGAGATGTGAAAGAATTTGGCTGTCCTCTCATTTGAGTGGGGTTTTGGTAATCAGGCCAAATTCAAGAAAATGGCTGGCATGGAGTGCTTGTAAATCCCTGGGTGAGCAGAAAGATTGAGGGGGGTAACCACCAGGGAGGAGAACAATGAGCAGTTCTCTGCCATCACCAGCAAGACAGCCCCTCCAAGAGCCACTCAGCCCATTTTTAGATTTATCCCCCTTTGACTTCCTTTTCAAAGCTGGCACTTTTTTTTCCAGCAGCAATGAAGCACTGTAGAAGACATTTACACTGTCTCCCACAACTCCCCCAAACACCTGGGATCTGGCTTCCTACCTGTGCCTGTATGCTGGGTTAGACGTGGTTCTGGTGTCACAGTGGGGATAAATGCAAAGCAGCCATGGCTAGAGAGACACTTGGGAGGAGTAGCAAGCAGAAAATCATGCATGGTTGTGAGGTCCATGTATGCCAGCCAGAAAACTGATCTCCAAACTGACAAGGCATGGATTTGACAGATGGACCAGTTGGTGGATAAGAAATTGGCTGGATGGACACTCCCAGAGAGTTGTGCTCAATGGCTCAGTGTCCAGGTGGAGGCAGGTGATGAGTTGTGTCTCTCAGGGGTCAGTATTGGGACCAGTGCTGTTTAATGTCTTTGTTGGAGACATGGACAGTGAGATTGAGTGTATCCTCAGCAAGTTTGCTGATGATACCAAGCTGTGTGGTGTGGCTGACACCCCAGAGGGAAGGGATGCCATCCAGAGGGACCTTGACAGGCTGCAGAGGTGAGCCAGTGCCAACCTCATGAAGTTCAACAAGGCCAAGTGCAGGGTCCTGCACCTGGGTTGGGGCAACCCCAGGCACAAATACAGGCTGGGGGGAGAATGGCTGGAGAGTAGTCCTGAGGAGAAGGACTTAGGGGTGGTAGTTGATGAGAAGCTCGACATGAGCCACCAGTGTGTGCTGGAGCCCAGAGAGCAACTGCATCCTGGGCTGCATCAAAAAAAGTGTGGCCAGCAGGGCCAGGGAGGTGATTCTGCCCCTCTGCTCTGCTCTGATGAGACCCCATCTGGAGTACTGTGTGCAGTTCTGGTGCCCTCAGCACAGGAAAGATATAGACCTGTTGGAGGGGTCCAGAGAAGGGCCACCAAGATGACCAAAGGGCTGGAGCACAGGCTGAGAGAGTTGGGGCTGTTCAGCCTAGAGAAGAGAAGGCTCCAGGCAGACCTTATAGCACCTTCCAGGACTTGAAAGGGGCCTACAGGAAAGCTGGGGAGGGGCTTTTCATCAGAGAAAATAGGAATAGGACAAGGGGTAATGGTTTTAAACAGAGAGAGGGGAGATTTAGGTTAGATATTGGGAAGAAATTCTTCACTATAAGGATGGTGAGGAACTGGAATGGGTTGCCCAGGGAGGTTGTTGATGCCCCATCCCTGAAGGTTTTTAAGGCCAGGCTGGATGAAATATTGTGCAACCTGGTCTAGTGGTAGGGTTCCCTGCTCATGGCAGGGGGATTGGTACTTGATGATCTTTAAGGTCCCTTCCAACGTTAACGATTCCATGATTCTATTATTCTATGAAACTAAATGTAAGCTTAGCCTGTGTCCTGCACTGGTGTCTGCCACAGCCTCAAAAGGCAATGCCCCCTCTATATGACTCTGGCCTGCTGTGTCAGACTGTCTCTCAGGACAGATAGTGGTCAGTGAGGAAGGTGGATGCTGTCTGTGTGTGGCAGCAAGATCTGACAGCTTCAGTAAAGCTGAGGGATTTCTCCAATACCACATGCAGATGCAGGCAATATTTCAGGACCTCTTTGCACTGCAGCTATGGGACACTTAGGGAATGCAAAACCTTCAACTTAAACAGGAGTTAAAAATTGTGCTGTAGCATATTTCCTAGATATTTATGACTTTGTGTGATCTCAGTGGGGTCAGGACTGACAAGGTGCCATTTTTGTTCTACTTAGCTTCCCTCAGCAGTAACCAGAGGTGAGGTGACAGTACCTGAATTTCATTCTTATCGCTACCTGCAATTTCCATCTTAGACCTTCAACCTGGGGTTGATTGAAAAGGTAGCCTTTACAGGCCCACACCACCAAGGGCAAAGACTTTTCACTGTAGGCTGGCTTGCATGCAAGTGTTAGCTCACCTAGGTGTTGATGAACAGACCATAACCCCCATCTTCATTTTGAGCCCAGCGAGCCTGGGCTTGCTCTGGACAGGCTCTAGTGGGAGCAGCGTCCCACTCTGGAGGTCATGGCACAAAGTGTGACTGTCTATCCCTCCTTTGCCATTGCAGATCCATTTTCATGAGTCTCTTGGGCCAAACACTGGACAGCTCCGAGAGAGGAGATGAGGTAGGCAGCTGGAAGAGCTGCTAAGGGACATTAAAGGCAGCTTGTGTACCTGTTCCCTTTCTACAAGTACATTCACCTTCAGAATAGTTGGGATGATCTTGTCAACTCCCTCTGTCACCTTCCTCTGCTCCTTCCTGTCCAGAGGAAGAGAAAAGCCTGGAAGTACTGAAAAGAATGGGTCTGTGTTCACTTTGCTTCAGCAAGCCATACAATAAATGTCCTAAAGCTCACTTTCTGGAGTGCTGGGAAACTGCACCCTGGCTAGAGATTATTTCTGTAAAGAAATAAGCTGTCCAGCCAGAGACCAAATAGTGAATGTGCTAAGCTTTGCCCAGCCAAACACTCCTCACCCTCTCAGATGATCCATGCTTAAAGAAGCTCTGCCAGATCCATTGAGAAACATAGCAGGGCAAGTTCGGCAGGCCAAGGCACTGAGGGGTATAAAAATGTTAATATCTGGGCAGCCAAGGCTTATGTGCTTATGTGGTGGCTATGTAGGAAGTCCTAGCACCTCCAACTAGGTGCTAATGGGACACTGAAGCTGTTTGCAGCAACGTCAATACTGCCTTGCCAAACATGTTAAAGCATGAGTCACCTCTTCCCAAATCATAAGACTGGCTTTCAAGTTATTAATATTTATTTTCTGACTGAAAACAGGATTAACCTGCCTTTACTTCCAAGCTTTTGAATCTGTAGGGTTAATTCAAATGACTATTACTGACTTTTCTCTGCATGCATGAAAACTTTGTTGTCTTTCTGTTGCATTCCCTGCTTTAAAATAAAAATAAACCTGAGATTTTTTTTTCTCTCATCACACAGATGGAAACCCAGGAGGACTCGAATCTCATCAGCCATTAAGAGATTTACTGTAAAACCACAAAGATTTACACTGGTGCAGTGCAAGATTTGCTCGGTGCAATGCCGTTTTGCACCTCTAGCCAAGCTGCCTATCTGTCTTTAAAGTTCTCCCTGCTGGCAAGATTTTACACTAGCTCAGATAGAGCAAGAACATCAGATTTACTCTCCATTTTCCCTTTTCAGTATCCTCAAATGAAATTTGTCTAGCATGATACTAGCATGATTGCTAGTGGTGTCTAAAAACTCATAACCAAGGATGCAATCAGCCAAGATGAAAGCAGATCTCTAATCAGTCCCATGAAGTGCTATATGCTAGAAGAGCCTCTTGGTCATTCATTCTGCAAACAAAACCCCTGGCTTCTCTTTACCTTTCCCCTTTGCTTATAGGGGGAGGACAGATCAGCTGTTCAGCTGTTCACCTGAAAATGCTTTCTGCCTAAAACCTTCATGCTTCCTATTGGCAAGGAGAGCAAAAAGCTGGCATACACCCTCTCCATCTTGGAGCTGCAGGATTGTGTTTCTGTGGTGCAGGCCTGGAGCACAGGGTTTTGTAAGTCTGGGTGTGCTGAGATCCACAAGGGCCATCAAGAGGTCGTAAGTCCTATATTTAGTGGTGCACTGTGCATTTGAGGCACCCTTGCTTGGCTGCTGGTGGTGGGCAAAAACACTGAGCCAGTAAGCTTTCTCAGGACATGCTCTGATGAGTGATGGATGGAGTGTTTTTGAGGCTCCTGCTGCTGCCCAAAACTTTCTGAAGCCCCCAGATAATAAATGCAAGGCAAGAGGGAAGCTTTGCAGGGAGCACAAAACTCTGGCAGATTGCTGATTTTTGCATAACTACCAGGGATGGAAGCGTTGGTTGACAAGGCTTTGTGTGTGTGAGAGGAGGGAAGTGCCCTTTCACACCTTTCCAGCCTGCTTGTGGTTGCATAAGCCTGAAAGCACGGAGCCTGAAGTTGCTATGCCAACCCATGTCCCTAATTCCTCCCATCCACCTCCCCATCTGAACAACAAGGTGGGCCTAAAGGAGCAGGAGTCAGCCTCAGAAGAATCCACCAGCAGCAAAGGCTTTGCTCCATTGGTGGAGCAGACGGAAGGACTCTGGGAGGTGTGTGTACCTGTGGCCCTGGTGCCACTGACCAGGGATTGCACCAGAACAACTGGTTTGCAGCACTTTGGCTTTGTTAGCCCTAGTGCTCTACCTTTGCTGCTGAATTTGTTTTCCAGTCCTCACTGGCAGCACTGAGCCTGTGCTGTCACTCCTTAAACGAATCGTAAGTATGGCATGAATCTGTGTGCCTGGTTTCCTCTCTGTAGCATTAAAATAGCATGAAGAGCCTTTCAAAGACACTGAGAGGGAGGAATCACTATTTCCGGGTGGGTATATAAACTGTCTTCAAGTGCAACTGTGAAAAAAATCAAACTCCTTATGTTTAGTGAAAAAAAATGAACACCTGATGTTTTTCCCTTCCTCCTCCCTTAAGAAGGGCAGTAGATAGAATTAAACTCTATGGTACAAGAGTCAAACCCTTGAGACAGAGAAAAAACGCAAGGTGGCTTAGGTCTGTACCGCACAGAGAGGCTTGGCAAGTGAAGCAGCTGTGAGTTTTTGCATTCTGTCCTAATTAGCAGTAACTTCCAGCAACACACAAATTCTTATGGTTATCCCGTGCCCTTTCTTTGTCTGACCTGCCACATAAATCACAGACCCTTTTCTCTACACACCGGGACCATTTAGAGTGAGACTCCTGACGGGTTAGTTTGCCAGTAATTAAGTTTGTCCTTTCTGTTCATTTCACAGTTGCAATTGCCCTCTGCTTCAAAGCAAAGTGCAGGTCTGATTATTAATGTGAGCCTTTAATAATCTGTTAGTCTCTTCCAATGCTGAAGATGGAAATTTTTCTGGCTAATTGGATGGTTCTGAGATAACCTGAAGAGGACCAAGCTCCTCCGGAGAGGGGGAGGTGGGGACCATAAAGAATCATGGAGAAGGTAATGGGTAAATTTATATTCCTGTATACATCCTCCAAGCTTTCAGCCAGAACAAACACATAGAAAACACCTCAGGTCTGATACTCTTTGACTCAGCAGCTTGCTTAGTCATTTACACCAGCATAAAGGCCACTTTGAAAGGCTTTCATGTCAGAAGGATAGCTTTCTACATGCCTAGAACTGGGTTGCCAGGCACAGCCTGCAGCCTGGACAGAGAGAACAGGCTTGGGGCAAAGAAAGGCTGGTGTTGCCTACAGCTACTGCTGGGCAGGGCATCAGAGCACAGGTTCAGGGTGGATCATCCCAGTCTTGGAATCTTGCCCCTGAGGAGGCAGGCAGCAGCACTGCCGGCTCCATACAAACAAGATCTGCTTGTAGCTGTCACTGAAAAATCTGAATTTTCCTGATTCCAGATCGTCAGACAGATTTGCAGGCAGAGGAACCAGGCTGGTTTGGGAAAATTCTCCAATTTCATGTTAACTACAGGGACCCACTCAGTCTGGCCCCTCTCGTCAGATACGTACAAATAGAGAGTTCTGACTTTTTAAAAAAAAAAACCCACAAAACACAAGATGCTAGTCATTTCCGCTGCGGGGGAAAACCTGACCCTGCAGCATCCTAAGGGCTTCTTTCCTCTTATCTTGTTTGTTTTAATTTGAAGGTTTTAAGCCTGCTTCATGATTTTGAGGACCTGCTGTGTATTTGTGGAGAGATTGTAGCAGGCAACACTGTCTTCTAAAAACTGGGGCAAAGCAGTTTTGTGCTCTGCTTCCTTTCAAGGACGCATATGAGGCTATCGACATGTCCATTATCTATACTTCCCTGGGAGGTTTTGGTACTCTGCAGCAAGCATTTGTTACACACACATCTCTGTGTGCTGCGTCACCTCCTGGCCACACAGCTGATGCCTGGGACTGGGGATGAGGAGATGAAGACTCTATTTCCAGTCCTGCAGCCTGCAGGCTATTATTTGTGTGGCCCTTTGCAGACAGATACCACTCATTTTGCTTACGCTCTGAGCTAGACAAAAAGCTACACACTATCCCAACAGTGCTGATTAACTCCTGCTCAACAGCTCATTAGTGATGGCTGCTCAGTTTCTAGATAGTTTGGAGTATGGGAAGAGGGACCTCATGCCTGGAGAGGCTCACCCTGAGTCATCTGGGACTAATTGCTTAAAACTTACATGCTTGCCCAGTTTTTCCATGTGTAGACTACTAAAATATTTACGTTCATTCTCCACAGGAGGGGCTGAGCCCAGCTTCCTAGGTATTTGCAGAAATAGTGGAGATATTAGCAAAAAAGTTACAGTAAGATAGTCCTGCCATTATACTTAAATATTATTTCATTTTGGATCTTGAGTACATGTAGCAGTAAAGAGAAGAACAAAAAGAAATATAAAAGAACAATCTGTCATTCTCACCTGTTCTTCCCTCTGGAATTATTCTGATTCACTTGTTTCTATTGATTATAAATAAAGGTGTATACTATCTTTCAAATCAAAGGAATGTGACATTTTTCAATCCCCAAAACTTCCTTGTTTTCTTAATGAAAGGTACAGTAAAATAAAGGAAGTGCTGCAATTGCTCAGATTCTAGCATATTACTGGTCCTCTATCTAGAGGAGAGCACAGAAACAACACAATATGCAGACACAGTGTCCACACTGATCATCACCGTGTTGCTGTTGTTCTAGCAAGTAACCACAGTAAAACCAAATGCCAAATAAAATCTGTGCAGAATCATGCAGATAGAGAGCCAGAGCCACCACAAAGCTTCACAGAGACAACACAAGAAGATCACCTAGTAGGAGACAGCTTTGGTGCTCTGGCTCTGGCTCCAGTGGTTCGAGAGACCAGCTTGAGGCTGCACAGTCTACCTGCACTGCTTTAAGGAGCAGCAGTGGATTCAGAGAAACCTGTTTCCAGGCATAATAAGACAACAGTGTCAGTAGAGTTGTGCTAGAAAGATGTACCTGTAAAGGTCATCAGGTTTTATGGGTGACTTTCCCCTGTTTTCTGGAGGCACAGGTGTAGATGGAAGATGTGGGTGGAGTAGGAACAAATGTGAGAAATCAGATAAGAATTTTTTTTGCACTCAACAGCTTGCAAGGCAAGGACGGCTTCCGAATGGGAGTCTTTATACGGACCCAGCTGATCCCACACATAGTGTCCAGACCCAAATTTGTAGCTCCTGCCTTTAAATGGACAACAAAATAGAATAGCTGCTCACAGGCATCATGTATGCTGCACAGAGCTCTGGTTTGTCAGTTTCCATTTCATACATTTTTCATGCATCTCCTCTTCCTCCTATGCCATTTGTTTGGTATCTGTTTTCAGCAGTATCTAATGAGCCTTCATTGTGCTCTTGATCAGAATTTTTTCTGTGAACACAGCTCTCCTCCCTAGCCCTCTTCATCTTCCCCTCTGCTCTCCTTAGTTGTTCATAATCCCATTGCAGGTAAAAATCTTCCAGCAACAATCATCAGCACTGCTAAGGGAGTCAGAACAGATGGTAAAAGGGGAAAAGTAAAAAGTACATCCTGGCCAGCCAAGTAAAAGCAGTGGGGGAACAGCTATAGGGATGGTCTGAAAGCAATAATTTCCCTCTGACTCTCTTTGAAGTGCTGGGATGGCATCAGCCAGAGGAGAGCTTTGAGGGTGCCTTTTGAATGAACCCCTTCCTACCAGCATCATTCAGCTGAGAGATGAGTTGGCTGCCTCCCAGTTATCTGTCTGAACACAGGGCCTGGGAGCAGAAGGGGAAATGGGATGCTGAACAGAGACCGAAAGACATGATGCACACCTTCACCTGCTCCTGAACAGCTGACACAGTTCTCTGTAGTCATTGTCAAGTTAGTGTACAACTTGTCCTTCTGCTCCAGCAGGATCACAGGCTACATGGATGGATGTGGTGGGAGTCACCTTTCCTCCAGCAGGGTCTGGGAGACTATAAACCAAACCCCCTTGGTGTTCACTGAAGGTAAAGAAATTAACTGTGCGCTTTGGGGTTTTTTTCCTCCCATGTTCCATTCTGAAACTTTTTTGAATAATTGGGGTTTTAAAGCTTTAATTTTGCTTCTTAGCAATTCTTCAAAGATGAGGAAGGTTTTAAAAATTTTCGACAGTGCAATGAAAATGAAAGGGTGCATACATGTCTAGTGAGGAAATCTGGACATGCTGTGTCAAAAGGAAAGGAAGGGGACTAGAAATGCAGTCTTCTCAAAAATATTTCATTAAAATCTAATTTAAAATGATTCACAGCAAACGTAGCAAATAAGAAGTGACTTGAACATTTTTCACAGGGAAGAAGTGCTTTTCCATTTGAAGGTATCTCAGTAAATATTATTAACCCACTTTACACCCTGGGATGATGAGAAATTACAGTCATACACAGATTCTGTGACAGGACCAGCAATGTAAGTCAGACCACCATTTTCTCATATGTATGCCTTCTCCAGCTGTATCCTCCCAAGTGCTACTGTTCTCCCTCATAACTGATGATCATTACTTACTTTCCCAGTCACTGTAACACCCCTGCAGAAACCTTCACTGAGTTTAAATGCCCAGAGAGTAGGAGGGTTTGGGGAAGGAGAGAGCACAGGTACTGGAGGGGCAGTAATACTTGTGGCTGCTTATCTACTTGCTTTTTAGACTATGACTTGGTACCTGCAGTTTACTCCTAAACACTAACTTTTCAGCATTGCTTGAAGGGAGGGGAACCAAGCAGGAGAAATGAATGTGGGAGGGAGGGAAGGTGAGGGGGTGGAAAATGAGCCTGCTTTACTGAATAATGAGGGGAGTGAAACTGAATGGGAAAAGAGAGAGAAAAGCTGGTTTAAATATTTAATATATGTTGCATTTGCTTTTGAAGAAGAGACAAAAGCCTTGGAACATCTTTTGTCTTGAACTAATTCTGACCAGAGCTCAACAGCATGCAGTTGTCACTTCTGTCATTTGCCTTAAGGTGGAGAGAAACAGATGGGTCCTGCTGCATCACCCCATCACACCAGTCTCTGTTTCCAGCTGCAGCCAGTACCTGGAGCTGCAGAAGGTACAAACTACTAATGACCGTGACACCTCTGCCCCACAAGCCCATGCTGCCCAGGTGCCAGGGAGGTCAGTGTATGTGCTGCCTGGGAGCTGTGCCTTTCTTTGGAGAGGAACAAGCTCCTCTGATGGGTCTGAGGAGCAGTTTCCCACTCGTGTGTCCCAGCATGCAGCAAGCCACTGCACTCTAGGTCTTCACCACTGTTTGGAGCCAGGTGGTTGGTGCAATACGTGACAGCAGGATTTTCCCCTTGTCTCTCCCCATTTCTGTGCATATCTTTCTGTCTGTCCTTCTCCTGCAACATTTCTCTTCCACTTTCCTTGACTAAAGGCCTTCCCCCTCTGCTCACCCATGGCCTAGGCAGAGCCAAAATCAGGACCACTGTCTTGTCCACCAGCCATTGTTACACCACCTGCAGCACCCTCTGCAGATCAGGCAGCCCCATTGATGACCCACACGTCAGCCTCAGAGATGACAGCTATATGTGCTGATAAGCCACTGCACCCATGAAATAATTTGTTTGCCATTAGTCCCATATAAACTACATTGTCCAGTTGACATAACTCATCCGCCACACGTTCTGTTTCTCCTGTCTCTCACACTGGACACCCAGACTTGAGGACTGCACCACAAGCCATGGCCAGTGTGACCCAGTGAGGCAGGCACAGCCCCTCATAGCAGTGGTGGTTCTCTGCAGCCACAGCCTGTCATCCCCTGAGACAGCTTTAGCCAGATAAAAACCTTATTTAGGCTTTCTTTATAGACTGGAGGTGTAAGAGGGGAAAATGCCTGTAAACCTGGCTTTTAAATTTGTAAATATCTAAGGAAGGCTGATGGTCTCTGAATAACCAGAGGAAACTGCTGAGACTAGGTACATTTTTTCTTGTTTTGGTAGTGGTTTGGTCTCTCTGATCCATTTATTCCCTTTATAAGCAAAGAGGTGCTGCCATTCCCATTTCTAGGTTGGGGGCAGATATACAGAATTACTGCGACTTCTCCAACAGAGCCCCTCAGAATGTCATTGGAAAAGCAGGGAATTTTGAGTTCTGGCCTCCTGAGCCCTGAGGGAAGGCATGAAAGCACAAGTTTTTGTTAACTCCTGAACTGGGAGCACATCAGAACAAAATGAAGCAAAAACCAAACAACCCAAAAAGCTCCAGCAGCATCTCTCTGAAGGCTCATAGTTAGCAATTATCTTTCAAAGACTCACTTCAAAAGTAATTTATTATTTTATCAACCATTTGCTGAGAGATCAAATAAAGCCAAGGTGCCTAGTTAAGTGTGTTCCTATTTTATTATGATATAATTTGAGGAACTCGACTGGCCAATTTAAATGCTGAAGAAGACAGCTGAGTGGGAGTTTGGGCTTGGTGAAGCCAGCTAGGCAAGAGGTTTGCATTTGGTTTACAAAAGAGCTTGAGTAGGCTGAGATTCCAGGCTGATGAGATGGTCTCCAGGATGACTACACTTCTTTTTTGGCAGAGAACTTGTCCACTCAATTTGTGAGCTATAAGGATGAAAGAGGAGTTTATTCTCTGTAGCACTACAGTATTTGACTTGTTTGTTGACTTTTGTAGCAAGTCCTCCCATGGCAACGATACCAGGATGCTGGTCACTCTGTTTGGATCTAAGCTACATAAACAGTTGACTAGACATCAAAGATGGCAGCCTATAGTCCAGGTTTGATCTGAACCAATGAGTTAAGAACAGAAAGTATTTAAAAAATCTGTCTGAGCCATAAAAATACTCCTCTACTTTTTCCCAAAGAGAAAAGGCTGAGAAGCTGACAAAGGAGTCCTGGTGCTGGAGTCTAAAAAGAGCCAAGTTCATGTCATGACCCATTACCAGTTCACCACCTGTTAAAGAAGAGGGAAGATCCTCCTGCCAAGTCACAAGGCTCAGACTTGACTCCCTTGCTTTCTAAACTCTTCTTCCTTGGAAGAAGCTGGTGGTGTTTCGATGCCCTGTGCCAAGCCGTGCTCTTCCTTCCCAAATCTAAAGCTGTCTGCATTAGGAGGAAGTCAGGAACTGCTGCTTCCCAAATTTGCTCAATGGTGGTTTGCCTTTGTGTTAGGCTAGTGCTTCCAAATCCATCTCCTGTGCAGGCCTGAGATTACTGGGAGCTGCTGTAGCTGGGAGCTACAGGACCCATCTCATAGCCTGTGTTGTGGCTTTCAAAGGCTGTTGCACAGAGGGAGATGTCAAACCATGTGCCTGTAACAGCCACAGCACCCTCCTCAGTGGCTGCTGAGCAGCGCTGGGAGCATGGGCAACGGAGAGGGAAGCATTATTCTTGGGGTGACAACAGAAACCTCCTTGTGCTCTGAGGAGAAGGAGGAGGAAAAAAAAAAAAAGCAAGCATATCAGGAATTCCTCAAATGCTGCAGGAATTGTTGGGGGAGTGCTGGAGATGAAATAGGCAAAGTAGTTAGAGGAATAATTGTATTAAAAGAAAAGTAAATTTGCCCAAAGAAAAAAAGAAAGAGAGAATAGTGGAAGTGCTGAAATTATATTTAGATTCGGGAGATTGTGACTCCCTTCCTTTTTTTTATTGCCAAAATATCTTGGAA
>NW_009969339.1:1070609-1081041 GCF_000747805.2 Chaetura pelagica | reverse complement strand
TCTTTCCCTCTCCCCTCTCCAAATTAGGAGTTCTAAGTGGGAAATGCTGAAATACTCCATTTTGAATCTTTCAAAAATCAATCTTTTTGACATCTTATTTTAAAATAGACTTGTAGATCCAAACTATTACTTAATCTTAAAAAGGAGGGAAAAAAAAATTGAGTCAAACAGTGAAATAAGCTGCAAACATTGTTTTTCACTTGAGGTTGAACAAACTCTGTGAATTCACCCTAATTTTTCTTCATTTCTCTTCTTTTTCTAACTCTCAGTCCCCCACTCTCTCCATTTGTTTGACCTCTTTTTTTTTCTTTTTTTTTTTTTTACATTTTTATTACTCAGTTCAAGTTTGGTTTTTCATCTATTTAATGAAAGAACACCAGTTACATATTATCCTTATTTCCTAATCAAACCAATCAGTGATCCTAAAGTAATGTCTCTGAGGTTGAGGGAACAGGATAAAGTATTCCATAAGGCAAAAGAATTACAGGAATTATGGACAGAAAGCCCCTACTTGGGAAATGAGTCAGTCTGCTTCTGTCTAGCATAAAAAACCAGCACAGAAGTATAGAGCCTTTAGAAACAGCTTATGAATTTACAGCTTGTATAATAATGAAGTCTCCGTGTCTCTTGTGCACATACGCTAACTCATTCCCCACACATGCATACATACAGGTCTCTGGCGGAAAGACAGGGAATATGCAGTCTGCAATGCATATGAACTTTCTGTTTAGAAGAGAAAAGAGAAGATTTTTTCAATAGGCACAAAATCCCACCCCCTCAGCACCCCTCCTTCCCCTGTGTCTGACACTGACTTCAAGGGAGGAGTTGAGCCAATTATCTGTGAGTCCTACAGAAGGAAAATCTGCAATTTGCCAGTAGTTGAGAGAGGGAGAGAGAGAAAGGCAGGGAGGGAAGGAGAAAGACTTAATTGGCAAACGTAAAGAAAAGCCCCTTCTGTCCTAGAAAGAGAATATTTTAAAGCCAATCTCAGACCAGAAGAAAAGAAGCTGGCAGCAGGGTAAGTGTCAGGCAAGACCTAGGGAAGTGCAGGTTCACCATCGACCACATGCCCCCGCTGGTATTTTCCCACAGGGTCTGAGGTGGTGTATAGGCAGGGTGGGCCAGTCAGATGCATCCCGGACCCTGCACGAATAGGCATTGCTCCAGAAACCCTACAAAGCACAACTCAGAGGAAAAGCGAGAGGGAGACACTCTGCCTCTCCTTCTCTCAAACTGAGTCTGTGAGAAGAGCTCATCTCACCAAAGGGAAAAGCTATCACCAGTTCTGAGACCCTTCTTTAGCCCCTGTTGGCTGCCTGATAAAGTACTTACCATCCATGGGGGAACATCCTCTGCAGCTCTGCGGTCCTGCCCAATCCTGCTAAGTTCCTGGGAAACACTAGTGAAGAGCTGAGCCCAGAGCAAGGAAAGTCCACAGAACAACAGCCTTTTACAGCAGCAGCCACCTCTGATTAAAATTATCAAGCTTCATCAGACTGCACTGAGAGCCAGGACTGCTCCTCCAAGGAAACAGAGGTAAGAAAGCAGCACGGAGTTTGGGATGAAAGTAAGAAACAAACATCCTGCGGGAGTGAATGTGGTGTGCATGAAAATGATGGGGACAGTAGCAGTGATTAACAAGGGACGGGTCTGTTATGCATGGTATAGTTTGGAACTGTCTGTGTCCTTTTTAGCTGGATACAATGACTTAAACTGGGATGGCAAACAGAGACAGAAACAGTAGCCGAAGATTGTGGAGTGCAAGAGAGGTAGTTCAGAAGACTATTAATGGATCAGGAGTGATAGGGAGCATACCTCCTGACAGGAGGGTGGAAACGTGAGGGGTAAAAGCTCTGGGCAGGTTGAATAAAGAATGTCTTCCCTCGATATCTCTGTCCAGGTGCTCAGGATCAAATTTTACAGCACCTCACTAGAATTCAGACAAGCGCTCTTCAGAGCATGCAAATGCAGGTGCATTGTCATTCACTTCATAGTCTGACTATGAAACACACAGTACTGGTTAGCAGGTAGAAGATAACACAGGGAGTCAAAAGAAATGGGGTTTAATGTTGATTTTGGGCAGCTGTTTCAGCTCTCTCTGGGTGTATGAGCCTTTCCTTTTACTAAGGGGAGTCAACACTCCTTGCCTACATTTCTATGACATTTTGAAATCCCTGTACTTTACCAATACAAAATACTAATGCAAAGTTTCTAGCATCAAGCCAGTGCACAAAGCAAAAGGTACAACTGAGAATTAATCTACGCTTAAGCATTTAATAAACTGGGAGGAAAAGATGTAGATTAAAGGCAGCTGGAGGTTGTTTGTCTCGTCATTCTCTTCTGATTGATTTTGCTTTATTTAGTACACAAACATGTGGTCTTTTTCTGTTTTGTTTCTTCTGCCTCTAATCTTTTGCGCTGTACAAGTCTCTGTGCTCCCCCCCCCACCCCTGGGTGTGAAGGCTAAACTTTCATTCCTTTTCAGGGGAGGAAAGAAGGCAGATTGTACTGCACTGGAGAAAAACTGGAGTGGGGGGATAAAAAGAGAGAGCACAAAACACAAATACAAGCTCCCAGGTCAATAGCATGGTCTGAGTCAGGTTTGCAGCAGAGGTGATACAAGTTGCAACTTTATGAATCGAAGTGCTGAAAAGCATCTCTTGACTCTGTGTGAAATGAAATGCAGTCAGGAAAGCACAAGAATCCTCTTGACTGAACACCTTGACAGGTGGAACAAGGACAGCATAAAGAGACTATTTAATACATTACAATCTGCATGCCCCCACACCCCTTCTTCCCCTTCAGTGCAGTTACATCCTTGGGGCAAAGAGTCCTGAAATGGCCACGTCTCCGTTAGCAGGTAGAAGATAACACAGGGAGTCAAAAGAAATGGGGTTTAATGTTGATTTTGGGCAGCTGTTTCAGCTCTCTCTGGGTGTATGAGCCTTTCCTTTTACTAAGGGGAGTCAACACTCCTTGCCTACATTTCTATGACATTTTGAAATCCCTGTACTTTACCAATACAAAATACTAATGCAAAGTTTCTAGCATCAAGCCAGTGCACAAAGCAAAAGGTACAACTGAGAATTAATCTACGCTTAAGCATTTAATAAACTGGGAGGAAAAGATGTAGATTAAAGGCAGCTGGAGGTTGTTTGTCTCGTCATTCTCTTCTGATTGATTTTGCTTTATTTAGTACACAAACATGTGGTCTTTTTCTGTTTTGTTTCTTCTGCCTCTAATCTTTTGCGCTGTACAAGTCTCTGTGCTCCCCCCCCCCACCCCTGGGTGTGAAGGCTAAAGTTTCATTCCTTTTCAGGGGAGGAAAGAAGGCAGATTGTACTGCACTGGAGAAAAACTGGAGTGGGGGGATAAAAAGAGAGAGCACAAAACACAAATACAAGCTCCCAGGTCAATAGCATGGTCTGAGTCAGGTTTGCAGCAGAGGTGATACAAGTTGCAACTTTATGAATCGAAGTGCTGAAAAGCATCTCTTGACTCTGTGTGAAATGAAATGCAGTCAGGAAAGCACAAGAATCCTCTTGACTGAACACCTTGACAGGTGGAACAAGGACAGCATAAAGAGACTATTTAATACATTACAATCTGCATGCCCCCACACCCCTTCTTCCCCTTCAGTGCAGTTACATCCTTGGGGCAAAGAGTCCTGAAATGGCCATGTCTCCATATAGGATTTTGCATCTGATGGGGGTGGGAGGCAGTGTGATTTAATGACCAGAGATGCAAGGGTGAGAAAAGGTGGGAAGGAGAAAGTTTGAAAGGTAGGAGACCCAGAGTCTGTTCATGTTTCTTATTTGTTGGACCTTGGGTGGTCACTCAGCTTCCTTGTGCCTTACTCTTCCCCATTGCTGTGGTGGTAATTCCTTCTTCAAGCTGTTCAGCGTACAGTGGCATTAACCAAGGCCCAAAGCAAAAGAATTAATTTCAAAGTGGAAGACAGAAGTGCCTCTTGCACTATAGGTGCAAAATTAACCCCCCAGGCAGCTCCAGTTACAGTCCACCTCCTTTGCTGTGTGATGGGAGTTTCTCTAATCACCAGCAGCTTAGCAGTTACCTGCCAGCCGGCAGTATCATTTGCAGGATTATGGCTTGTAAAGCTGCTGGCCAGGATCAGGCCCCCCAATGAGCATGTCCTTTACAGGACATATAAGGCATTTGCTTAAAAATCCTGACTATGGTCCCTCCCAGATGCTGCTGCACCAAATTGTACAAAACTGATCTTCAGCAGGTGTGAATCACCACAGCTCACCTGCCCTTATACAGCTACACTGGTCCATCCCAGTCTGAAGAGATGACTCATTTCTAAATACCAATCTTGGACTATAGAGGAGTTTGTAGCTTTTCTTACAAAATCTATCATCCAGGTGTTCTCTGCCAGCTAAAAAAAAAAAAAGACTGAGAGGATGAAGGAAAACATCCCAGAGCAGCCCTGTCACCATTTATCTGCCCATGGATGTAGGATAGTATTGGACAGGCTAGGTAGGAAAGGGCAGAGATAGTGTACATGGCAGTGTTGTTTCAGAGGTTGAATATGGTGTTTCTGCACTGTTGGAGATAGGTCTTGTTCTAAATAAAACAGAGTCCAGCTCAAATACCAGGAATGCTCCTTGCTGTCATTCCCACCACAGCAATCCCAACAGTACCATAAGTCTTCATGTGTGTGTCCAGCCACAGTTATGTTCTGATATTACTGTCTGGCTCTAGTATTACACTGTCCAGAATATAAATCAGAGTGTAAGCTATTCTGAGGAAAGCATTGCATTTTCTTCTGTGCTTTAGATAGGGCTGAATGTGCTGTTGGTGTGCAGAAAATTATAGCAGTAATAATAAGTAGTGTTTTGCTGTTGCCTTGGGCTGTAGCACAGTGCTTGTAATGATGCTGTATCAGAATTCCAGAGACTTCTTTATTTAGCAGTGACCATATCTTCACTGCTGCTTTGGTGCTTAGCACGTGTTAAACAAAGTAAAAGATTTTAAGCTTTTGACTGAGATAAGTGTCAGTTACATAAAAGCCTGGGAGATAAATTTCACTTGAGGGAAAGATAGGAATCCAGATCTGGACCTATAAATGATTTTTCAGTGTACACAAAGTACTCGCATTATAATATTAAATAAACAACACCTAAGTTAAATAAACGGTATAGTGGGAACTTGATTATTCTTTAATAAGATCCTAGTAACCACAATAAACTATGTCAGAAATGTGCCTTCTTTGCTCTAGTGGTCAGCTTTCCCCACACGGTGGTTATATTTTTCCTTTCAGCACACAATTCATTTGAACTGGTACATGAAAACATCTGAGCAACACTCTCTTCTTTGTTGTTTTTCCCTATCAAAGTCTTCTGCATCTGAGTGCTATGTCAAAATGTGATTTCCAAAGTCTCGAGACTCATTTTAGTTGTCTAGGGTTGGAAATCTTTTCTAATAGCTGTTTAAGATGGCTGTCCATCTTTTCTCCTGCTTGTACTTAGCATCCACAAAGACTGTGGCACTCACAACAGCTGTGTATGTGTAAAGGCTGACACTCCTATGAAATCTATGTTTCTGCAGCTCCATCCATAGCCAGCCATCCTGCTGCAATGCTGATGGTTTGGAGACTGGGAGTTCCCACACTACTAGTCCAAACAGCAAGATTAAAAGCTGGTTTCTAAAAGGTCACTGAAAGCACAGATCTTACAATTTATCAGCAGCCAGTGCTATTTGGTGGCAGAAGCTCCCTGCATCAGCAAAGAAGGCTGTATGGGACCAGCTACTTAAAGTTATTGAGATGTCTAGGTTCCACCGATGTCAGGCATGCATCTTGTTTCAGTCTGACTTTTGGTTGATCTCAAAATGAGTATTGTCTGCAGCTCCTATTTAGGCAACTAAATGAAGTGGTCTAGTTCCTAATGGCAGCTGCAGTGGATGTAGCACACTGGGAAATCTGACCTCTGTGTTTATGTATCTAAATGAGAACCAAGCTCTACTGAAAGATCCCTTAATGGCTAAGTGACGCAGATGGTGGGAAGAAACCTGGTATCTAAGTTGAAGCACAGTTGATAAAATTAGCCCTTAATGTTTCAATGAAACAGTAAATTACAATTCAAAACCATACTATCTTCAGTGAAATGCCTTCATTGTTATATGACTTTAAAATAAAAGACAAAATAAAAATTCCAACTCCCTGAAATTAGACTGAAAAAATCAAGCATTTCCAATGGAAAGATTTCTGTATGAACCATTGATTTACAAATGAGGACTCTGCTCCAGAGCACCCTTTGACAAACTTGTGGTATGAAGCTGCCTTGCTCCATCCTCCAACTAGTTTCTGGCCTTTACTCCAATTCTACCTTTTCCTCTTTCAGGACCAAGCAATGATGAAGACTATGTCTGGTGGAAACTGCACCCTGAACGTGCCAGCCAAGAACTCCTACCGCATGGTAGTGCTGGGAGCTTCCAGGGTAGGGAAAAGCTCCATTGTCTCACGCTTCCTCAATGGCCGGTTTGACGACCAGTACACTCCCACCATCGAGGATTTTCATCGCAAGGTCTACAACATCCGGGGAGACATGTATCAGCTGGACATCCTGGACACCTCTGGGAATCATCCTTTCCCTGCCATGAGGAGGCTTTCCATCCTAACAGGTGAGAAGTGGGCGGAAGTTTGCAGATGGGGAACTGTGGGTGAGATGATGACAGACATTAGCTTGAAAACTGTAGCCTGGAGAGGACTTCTTCTTAGGAGGCAGCTAAAAATTCTGATTGATTTTGTTGCAAGATGCACTTCTCTGGAGAGAGATTTCCTGGCCAGGATACTCCAGGCACTATAGGGAGTGCATTAGTCACAGAGGAGAAACCCACTGGGTGAAGGTCTGAAATGGAGAATTCCCCCTAGTTAATTTCTCTCCTCCTACCTTCCCTTTCTGCTCCATATTCAGCCAAATGAATGGCTGAATAAAATCTTGTGAGCATAAAGAGCAGCAAGGGACAAAATAAGCATGTCATTATAAGACACAAGCAGTGAGAAACAAATGTAAAATGCACAGAAATGGAATTGTAACTAAGGAAATTTCAAATATTTTCTTTTTCCTAAAATTTCCAGCCCAATGCCTTTGATTTGATATTCCAGTAAAAGGACAGTCCTACTTTTGCCCTTTCTCTTTAGTCCATGGGTAATCAAATGAATTAAAGAGAAAAAAGGGAAAATTGTAGGCTGTTTTTGTACATTCTCATTTTCAAGCAGTACCTATAGTGAGCTAGGATGTATTCTCTAACTGTGAAACTGACAGCAAAGATATTCAGCCATGGCTCACAACAAATCTACTTTCTGGATTTGCTGTCTACCCTTCTAGGTAGATACATGATGAAACATGATGTTTGTATCTGACCAGACTAATGTCTACATTCAGTGAAGTCCCTAGGGCCCATTTCTGAGATGCGGGTGTAAGCTTTTGTCCTGAAAGCTCTCTTAGCATGTATCCACATGAATGTCATTCAACAGGCAATGATGTGTGTTATTTTGTATTTGTGAAGTGAATTTTAAGTCAGGAAATGTCAAAAGGAAATGCCAGGGGATCTGTGTCATTTAAGTATTTCTTTTTTTCCATGGTCTGTTTCTCTTGAGCAAATGAAATGGTAGCAGAGCACTGCACATTGCGAATCCTGGCTTAGGCATTCAGGACTGAGTAGCTGTAAGTTCAGTTCAGGTGTTGCTTCTTATATTGTATAACCAAAAGGCCAAGGCTGAGTGGATATTAGCTCTCCATTCTTCCTGGTGTCAGAACAGGCCCTGTTTTACACAGAGATACACACAAAGGGAAGCAAAAAGATAAGCAATGCAGCTGAGATGAGACAGAAACATGTTTACAAAAGAGAGTACAAATGGGCAATAATTTGCAAGTCCAGTGCAATGTAGGAACACACAATTGGATATGACTGAAGTAACATCATAGCCAAAAATATTTTCCATAACACAAGATAGAGGAGTGGGGAGTTGAATTAGAATAATTGGAACTAAAATGCAGCCCAATTAACAGGTTCAAAAGGATCAGACAAAAAGTATATGGAAGACTTAGCAAATCAACCTACTGCTTTTTGAAAATTATCTCTTCTGACACAGGTTGCAACCAACAAGCCTTTACATATCCTTTTTTTTAATTGCAGGGGATGTGTTCATCCTGGTATTCAGTTTGGACAACAGAGAATCCTTTGATGAGGTCAAGAGGCTCCAGAAACAGATCCTTGAGGTCAAATCCTGCCTGAAAAACAAGACCAAGGAATCAGCTGACCTCCCCATGGTGATTTGTGGCAACAAAAATGACCACAGTGAAATCTCCCGCAAGGTACGCTCAGATGAAGGCGAAAACCTTGTCTCCAGTGATGAAAACTGTGCTTACTTTGAAGTTTCTGCCAAGAAGAACACCAACGTGGATGAGATGTTCTATGTCCTCTTCAGCATGGCCAAGCTACCTCATGAGATGAGCCCTGCCCTCCACAGGAAAATCTCCATCCAGTACGGTGACACCTTCCAACAGAAATCCTTCCGGATGCGCCGAGTCAAGGACATGGATGCCTATGGCATGATCTCTCCCTTTGCTCGCCGGCCAAGCGTTAACAGTGACCTGAAGTATATAAAATCAAAAGTTCTCAGGGAAGGTCAGTCAAGGGAGAGGGAGAAGTGCACGATCCAGTGAAGGGGCTTGCAGTACTGTCTGAAGTCATCATCTACATGCAGTGCCTTAAAGAAAAATGGTCTGTGGAAGCACAGAATGGGCTCCAGGGTTCATTGAGAAACCCCAGCATGGAGGATGGATAACCCTTACTGCAGATTCTGCTCAGTCACAAATGTAAATAACATCATCCTTGTCAATGACTGGGAAAAAAACACACATATGCCTGAGATATGAGTGCATTTCTCTGTCTTTGTAATGTAGATCCTCTTCATTGTCCTTTTCATTTAAAGAATACAGACCTGAGAAGGAAAGAAACTTTCACCTCATCCTTACAAAGGAAGTAGGTCGAAAATGCACAGAAGGCACTGACAGCTACCCAGCATGCAGCTCTTGCTAGAAGAGGTTATGTGGAGGCGAGTGTGTATCTATCTCTGTGTGTATGTGTGCCTGCATGTGTGTGGAGCACTTCTTTAAAAACTGGGACTTGCATTTCAAAGGGCAACAGTCTTACTGAGGTTTCCCAGATTGGGAGTGAACTCTATATGGACGCATGACTCTAACTCACTTCTGAGGGGACCTGCATTAAGAAGATCTTGATTATCACTTGACATCAACATGAATGTTATTTTGTATTACAGATTTTATTTGTTTGTTGAGTTTTTTTTATTGTATGGGGGTGGGCTCTTAGGAAAATCAGAGAGCAAGTGCATTTGGTATCAAGACAGTGTCTACTTTCTAGCAGTGAAAGGTGTTTTTCATCTGTAAAACTATGTAATATGTAATTGACTGAAAGTGAAATTGTTCTGCAAAAAGCCAATACATCTGACTGCTCTGCAAGCCTGGTGTCATATTGTTTCTCAAGCAGCCACACTGCCTCTGAATACCTTAGTACAAATGCCACCCCTTACCTTGTTGACTACCGAAAAATTAAGAACTGAACAATTGTAGGGCCAGCTCCATCACAATTCTTCTGTTGACATGCGTTCAGTAATTTTGTGCATGGTTTTCCCTGTTGTCTAATAAAGGTTGCCTTGATGGAAACCTTTGCACTGCAGAAGTCTTTCAGAACAGAAGCCTGGTGCTGTCTGTCCAAACAGGGCTGAACTGGCTGACAAAATAAACCTGGGACTATCAATTCACTTCTTGCCCTTCCCAGCCCAGTCCAGGCTTCTTTGTCTTCAGCTTTCTCCCTTTTCTGCTTTTGGCTTTGTTGTTCAGTGTGGTCCTGTATGCCCTCAAAGCCAAATATATTCTCTCAGATGTGAGCTTGCCACTCTTCACTGACTGGAATGAGATGTGTGCACACATAACTGTGGGCAAAGCATGGCCCAAAGACTGTACACAACAGCAGAGTATATACATTATATATACCTCAAAAAAACCTTGTCCCTTCCTTACCCTCAAACTCTGCTCTGGTCTGTATCTGCCTTGCTGTGTCCTGGACAGAGCTGTGAGCCAGTTAATGCTATAATTTGACAGGAAACCAAGAATGATGGTTGTAACATCTAGCCTCTGGGACTCAAAATCCCATATTCATTTAGCAGCTCCACCCTCCCCTGGTACTGTATATCGACTGGTAAAATACACTGTTCTTTTATTCCTCTTGTCAGGGCAGCACCTTTCAGACCATGCCCCCCCCCCCCATCTATAAAAATGTACATGGTTTATGATTAAACTTGTTTTATTTATTAGCTATGTCCTGGTCCTTTTTTACTTTCTCCAAGAATGGTGAGGAAGGTGCTATTTTTTGTTGTGCAGGT
>NW_009969339.1:1066893-1070530 GCF_000747805.2 Chaetura pelagica | reverse complement strand
CCTGCCCCCCACCCCCATCTATAAAAATGTACATGGTTTATGATTAAACTTGTTTTATTTATTAGCTATGTCCTGGTCCTTTTTTACTTTCTCCAAGAATGGTGAGGAAGGTGCTATTTTTTGTTGTGCAGGTACAGCTAGGAAAGTGAGTTGTGGGCTGAGAGCCCTGATGAGATCTCCACTAAGTTCTGGGGGAGCCTTGAACATCCTTCACACAGCAGGGGCTACGTATTTGTCTGTTTGGAATGGAACTTTGTCTACACCTACATATTCCTATCAGAGTATCAACTTATATGTACAGCTATCCTCACAAGCAGAAGCAGACCATTACTCTTCCCCATGCTAACTCCAACATGAGATGATAACCACTCTCTCCTTCGTGTACACAGCTGGTGTGCTCATCCCTGGTACAATGTAATGTAGCCTTCTCACCGTTGCTTTCAGCAGTCGCTCCACCTCACCATCTGTACCTCTCAACTATATGAGCCTTGGTCCCCCTGGGCACATGCCTACCTCCCTGCAGACCCTCCCCCGCAGTGATCAAGCTCTGGAACTCAAGTGCCACAGGGACATGGTGAGGTTGGAAACAAAGCAAGAGGAGAATTTGCCCTGGCCATTAGCTGGATTAATGGGCACCAGGAAGCTGCAGCAGAACTCCTTGCACTGTAGCCTTTGTGCTTCTTCACTGAGCCCATGTCCACTCTCCCTTGCCTGCTGGTTAAAACTGAATTTTTAAAGAGTGCCCACAATCATCAAGTCTCTGCCCCTGTCTTACAACACTGACCTTCCAGTTATTTTCCCTGCTGTCTTTACCTCTCCACAAAGACACCAGCTCTCCTCATCCTTCCATGTCCTCCCATTCTGGCCTTTTCCACCATGGATATGTAGCCATAGGGCATGTAAAAACAACGTTGCAGTGATAGCAAGGGCAAAAGAGCAGGGGAAGCTTATGACCAAGGAGCACATGCTCACAGAGATATGTTGGATCCTAAGGCAAGGCCAATGAGCTCCAACTACAAAGTCCAGCTTGGCCTTGCAATGCTCAGTTAGAACTGTCTGGCTGAGAGTGATGATGAAACATCATTACAGTCATCCAGAAATAAAAATGGAAACAAGTAGGTAATCGTATTAAAGTAAGGCTAGTGTTTTATTTGCGTTACTGAAGTTAATTGCTTTTGAAGTTAGACTATCATTCTCTTGAGGACTTTTTTTTTTTTTTTTTGCTTTTATTATATCATTACAGTCATTCTATTAATAGTCATATATTATTTGGGCTCTTGAAGTGCTTACAGCCCCTAAAACAGAATATGTGTCTCAGTTGGTTATTCACTGTTAGCAGCCATTATGTTCTGTGAAAAGGGCTGGGACTGGAAAACAGACAGCAAGGCTATCTGTGTGCTCAGGAGGCATAAGGTAAGGCAGGAAGAGGAAAAATGGGAATTCTTTATTTCCTGCCAGCCACTAAACATGTCTAGCTGTAAGAGCAGAAAAGGGCTTCATAAGGAACTCTATTATGTGTGCAGAAAAAGCAAGACCATAGAAGTAGCAAAGAGCAGACCTACAGCCATGCTTCAGGGGCAATAGAAACAATTCTTTTTTCCCCCCTTGGGATTCAGGGGACCTGCACAAACCTTCCTGTGACCAAGGAAGTCATGAAAAAGCACTGGACTAAGAGCAAGTCTGGAGAAAAGGATCAGTCCAATAAGGATGCTGGAAGCAGGTATACCCTTACTGGGTCTCACTCAGCATAATTAAGTTGTTTTCTTCCAACAGCTACCTTGTCCTACATTGCAGTATATAAGACCTAGCACTAGTGATACAAATCCTTGCTGATGTTCTTTGCGTACTTACTTCCAGGACAACCATCAGGGACATATACCTGACTTAGGATCAGTCACAGCCCTGGAACACGACAGGGCTGAGATTTATTTTGTACTTGGTTCTACACAGCAAGAAAGTCCTTGTCCTGAAGAAATTATAAGTCAACACACTATAGGAGCTAGTATAAATAATGACAAAAATCTAATTATGACACAGGGTCGGTACAAATCAGGAAGGAAACAGTGGTCATGGTGAATTAAGTAAAAAATAAATTGAGGGTGGGAACGGCAGAGAAAAAGCCTGTTTTGACATCCAGATAACTAAATTAGGCTTCTGTTCTGAAGGATCCCCAGGGGCACTGCCCCCACCAGGCCAGTGTGATGCTAGAGAGGCTTTCATGGTGCAGCCTCACAAAGAGCATTGTCTCCTTGAGACCCGAGGGTGCAATAGGTCTGATTGTATGGAAGGCCAAAGGGCTTGTTATTATGACAAAGGCAAATAGGAAATGGTGGGATAATTTTTAAAAGGGCAGCAGAAAAGAGCTTCAGAAAGGGGCTCACAAAGGTAGGAGGTAGCGTGGGTGAGGAAAAGGTAGGCTAGAGTGTATACTATGAAACATACCTTTCACCCTTACCTCATCTTTATCTACACACAAGTCAAAGAGATTGTATTTAACTTTTTTGTCCTTCCTCAAATGATAACTGCCACTTACTGCTGTGTAGGGTCCAGCCTCCCCCTACCTCATCACACCTTTTGCTAAGTTACCCTCCTGTCATGCACCAGACTGTGGGATGCCTTTCTAGCCCTGTCCCAGAGCCTTGGTTAGGACAGAAGTTTACAGGCAGAGATATTTTTGAAGTAAGTGTTGATTATTTGACTTGATTTGAAATCACTACATTTAAGAGTTTTATTAGCATTATTGTTTCTGTAAAAATACGTGATGGTAGGCTCAGATTGAAGGGTCTCCCTGGAAAAATATATAAAACGTGATATAATGTACATTTTCCCCACTGGTTTCTATAGCAACAGTCTTTTCTCTGCACTAGGGAAAAAGGAGAGAATTTGCAGGGGGGGGTGAGTAGCAGTGTCTCTGCCCTAGATCTTTCAGCTTTGAGTCATCATGGGAAGCTCTCCTCCCTTCCATTTCTATTATGTGAAGAAACAAAGACCACCAGTCATACCCACATTGTGTACCACTCAGTATGCCTGGTAAGGCTGTGGGATGGATATGCTACCATGAATAAGAAAGTAATTTCCATGATGTGATCGTAAACTGGGGCATCACTCCTGGTACAGTACCTTACACAGGGAATACACATTGGAAACTGCTATAAGCCAAATTTCTCTCCTCATATTTGGTTAGAGCTAGCTTTGAGCCTTGCCCAGTTTCTCTCTTCCCTATCTCTTTACAGACTGCCATCTGGTACAGTCAGAGCTTGAGACTTCCCATTGAAACATTTCCTTTTGCTCTCATGACAACATCAGCCAAAGACCTTTCCTTGCCCCTACCATCACTGGCCATCTATAGCATATAAAATGACCCAGAGTCCCAGGCATCACATTCCTAGAAAGTTATTGACAATTTGGAAGGAGGCCAAGGACTAGAAAGAAAAAAAAACAACATTTTATAAGCCTAGAGGGATTGACTTGATTGAGCCTTAAGAAAAGTCTGAAGGGGATAATTCTGTACCATGTACACAAACAAAGTCTGAGAGGGGTTTGCTGAAAATCCCAAGATGTGCTTGAAAGGTGGAGATGACAACTGAGACAGCACTTTATTTAGAGCTGGGCAGTGGGATATCTTGGTGGGAAAGAG
>NW_009969339.1:1042988-1066881 GCF_000747805.2 Chaetura pelagica | reverse complement strand
GGCAAAAGAGTTGGGCAGACTTTAAGGCAGTGGAATCTACTGGAAAATTTTCTAAGAGATGCCATGAAAGTTCCATTAGGAAAACACTGGTAAAAAGATTGAAATCTACAAACAGGGGCAACTTGGTGTTGGCAGAGGGCTCGACTGGCTGGGATTTTGACCCCCCACATTTGTTTCTGTGACGGAGTCTGATCCCAAGTCTGCTTCAAAGACGCTTCCTCAGACTGTCTGTCCTCACTGCATTCTCCCAGCCCCCCAAGTGGAGGGTTGGTAGGTCACTGGTCCCCTCCAGCCAGACCACTAACAATAGAGACAAGACTTCTTATGTCAGAGTCTGCTTTTTAGACTGTTTCCACCAAGATCCCTGGTCTTCTTGCAGCAAACAGCTCCTGTGGTGAATTGTCCATGAACAGCTTCTTGCGTATTTGTTTATTGTTCAGAAGTATTTGATGAATGATTCATACAAATATGTCCTGTGCTTTGGCTGGGATGGATGACTATGATTAGTTCAGATTAAACATGAAGACAAGGAGTGATGAGGTCACTGTATTTCAGGACATACTGTAGAAAAGTAAAAGAATATAAATTTAAAAAAAACAACCTTGATTTTGTGTCCTCACATCACTCTGTCCTAGAGGGAAGCAAATTCCCTCTCTCCAACTCATTCCTTCCCTCCAGGCTCTTGAAGAAGGGATTTCATTTAGACTGTATTTATTGAAGAGTGTCCTCTCACAAGCATTTGGCTTCCAGCAATGAGTGTAGAACACCAACCATGAGAGCACTGAATATTTTAGATTGCTTTAGCAATATGTCTTGAGTTCATATTTTAAAGTTTAAAAAATTAAATAAATAAATGAAAAAAGCAAAATAATCTCTACAGTCATGGTGATGAAGCAAGTGGGTGAGGAAGAAATTTCTGGCTCCAAGAAACAATTCCTTCACACACTGTAACCTTATCCGGAAAATTGTACAATTCTATTAAACTGGGACTTGTCTTTTTGTGTTAGACTAGGAACCAAAGCAACAGAGAAATACACAAAACACTCTCCCAGCAGTGGAGCTGGATCTTTTATTTCAGACCTCACTAAGACCAGTGCTGTGACAGATCCCACCCATCTTTGCAAAACTCTCTGGAGCAACAGAGTTAAAGTAAGTTAAAGCTGCTAAAATAACTGGGTGTTAGGCACCACAGGTTTCTGTCTCACTCTTCAGGTCAGAGATCTAACAGCCCATAGGTATGGCCCCACCAGGTTCCAGACCCTTTACATCAATCAGCAACTTGGTTTCCCACCAGAGTGAATAAACACATCCTAGATTGCGAGGCACTTGGGTACTGCAGTGATGGATAAACACGTTAAAAGGTGAAGAGGCAGATCGGAAACAAATATCACCTTAATCAGGAGCTGAGCTGCTGCAGCGCCAGCTGCACAGGAGAGCAATTACATTTTACATAATCTCTGATTTCTGCACTACCTACAGTCTTCTTCTTCTCAGCATCCGCTGAGCTAGCAACTCCCAGGAGCCTCAGGATTAAAATTACAGTGGCTCTTCAATCACCACATACCTGTGTGCTAAACTGTAGTGTGCTGCAGAAAGGTTTTCACTCAGGGACCCTTAGGTGGATTCACAGCATAACCTCTGCTTTCCCCCTCTCTCTGCTGGAAAAATGAGTGCCTCAGGAAAACACAGCCTTATTAAACACAGCCTGGGAGGTTAGAGGACAGCATAGGGAAGATTAGTGGCATTGCTTTTGGCTAGTCCAGGGCAGAATGTTTCATCTTTTCTGTCACAAAACAGTTTGTTCCTTGCTGGATGGCTCATTGCCAAGGTTATAAATACAAATTTCTAAAAAGAAATAAAATAAAAAGGGAAAATAAACACAGAGCAATGGCTGGTTCTGCAAATTGACAGGAGACTTGCCTGAGGCAAGGGAGAAGAGGTGACAGGGATGAACAGCTCTCTCGTGGAGCCTTATTAGAGAGCAGACCGGAGCGCTTCTCACATATTCTTTATGAGATGCTGCCATCTGGGAGAAATCCAGATTGGCAATTATCAGAGAGAACAATTCCAGCTGGCCACAACACTGCCAAAACAGAAATTATCCCCTTTTACACAATGGCACTGACTCAGACTGCTTGTAACTTTTGTGGAGTTTGGGGCAGTTACACAAGATCTGTCATTAGTCATGGTGGTATTTATTTGTATTATGGAGCCCCACTCACAGACCAGGACCCAATTATACCAGACAATATACAAATGCACAACAAATACAAAGTCCCAGTGCACACAAAGGCCAGGGCAGAATCCTAGTAATTAACTACATCTGTCATATCCACCCTGTGCCTCACAACATTTGTCTTACCCTAGGATGGCTACCTACCTGTTTCCTACCAGTGTCTGATCTGTAACCTAAAGTGAGAAGAAGCTGCTGTGTGCAATATTAATACACGACTTGCCTGATTAACATCTAAGAGCTAGTTATTTCTGCAGAGACCTTGTACATACTACATTATGGCAGTAGCAGCACTGAGACCTAGTATAATTTAGTATTGTTCTTCCTTCAGCTGGACTTACTGAAACAGAGAAAGCAGACACAAGGGTTATTACTTTCCCAAAATGTTCACTGGATAGGTAAATTCTTCATTATTCTTCCATTGGTTCCTATTCCATTGGTCCACTATTCTTGCAGTGTTTCCACGCAGTCTTGCCAAGGAGACCTGTCTTAGGTAGACAGAGCATCTTTGTGCTATGGTTGTGCAAGCCCCAGGAAAGCCATGGCTCATGGTAGTTCAGACCTAACCCCAAACTGCATTCTGTGACAGGCAGCAGAGCTGCCTTACAGATGGCTGTCATGGAACCTCAGTTTGGGCAGGGCGAGCAAGTGAGGCAGCCATACTGGCATTGCCAACTCATGGCAAAGGCCTTCTGAGTGCCCTGTTCTTTAGTGACCAGGTGATGCCTCAAGGGATTTCTGCTCCTCTCCTGCTTGTCAGACACACCTGGACCTCCCACAGCTCTCAGGGGAAAGAATCACAGAATCACAGAATGTTAGTGGTTGGAAGGGACTTCCAAAGATCATCAGGTCCAACCCCCTGCTAGAGCAGGATCAAAACTAGGGCAGATCACTCAAAAAGGTCATATACTGCTAGGCACAGGCACCCACCTCTGAAATACAAATTGATGGAAGAGAAGACATTTTTAGCCACTCAAGGAATTTGAAGTTGAAAGCAGTGAAAGGGATGGAGAGGATTGAGATTCTCCTCAGTGGTCCCTTTGTACTGCTATAACACTGTCATTTGCCCTTGATCTCCCAGAGAGGAACACCTCTGACACAGGCTTTGGCAAAACAGTTCACAGTATCCTAAAACTTTGTTTCCTCCCTCCATAGCATGACTGTTGGAGAAAGGCCTTTCCTCAGATGGGTGGTAAAATCATGGATGATACAGAGCCCAACTGATGGAGAAGCACCCCAGGAGCAGAAGGACACTTCAGTATGCTAGACAGCGAGCAGATGAGTAAGAAGTTAACACCTTTGGTGGAAGGGAGACCCTTAGGAATGTCTTCTATCCTTTCTTCTTGGACTTGAGACATCTACCCCGATGCATTTTCTCTCATCAGACAAGAATTCTGCCGAAAAGGAAAATGTCTGAAAGCACCTCATTAATTAATGAGCCTTGAGTTTTGCTGGTTTTCCATGAGACTTCAGATTCTGAATTGACTTTTGAAGATGAGATTAGTTTAGGTTCATTTAAGCACCTTCTCAACTTCACCAAAATTGGTTGCCTGAAGAGGGAATATTTAAGGACTGAGATTTATCAGGAGGAAACATTGTTCTGAACCAAATTTTCACTGAAAGAGAAAACTGCAAAGATAAGTGATTTTGCATGAGAGGTGCTTGAGTAGTGAAGCTTTTTGAAGTAAAACAAGAACTGTCTGAGAGTTCCTTCTGCTTTCCCACTTGTTTACATTAGCAAAAAAGAGAAGCTTGCTGTTTCCTGAAAAAACTGAGAAAAGGAATGTATTCCAGAGTGAAATGTTGTTTTAAAATATTTTTTCCATGGTATCTTTTTGTCAACCAGGAATTAAATCAAAAGAGACACAGGAGGCCCAAACATAATCTGTCATCTGTGCCTTCACCTGGATTTGACTGGGTCTATGTTTCCTACTTCTATATTTTCACTCACTGGCTAAAGGAGAATCTAAGGCAATAATAGATTTTTATCTATTATTTTTAGTCAGTTTTATTATTTTAGTCAGTTTGGTTTTGTGTAGAGGCACATGAGGTGCTCCAAGACTTCAAGGTAGTAAGAACAGCATTAGCAAGTTATCTCTAAACTAGCTCAAAGTGTTGTGTCAGCAGCCACTGTTCTTCTCTAGTATGGTCCTGTCCTCTTGTGCTCCCCTCCAACTTTTAAAAAAAAGTCCAAACAGGAGAAGATAGTAGCTGCTATTTTTAGCTCTCCTAAACTTCAGGTGAAATCTTTGTCCTTTTTGCGCTTAGCCAGAATCAAAAGGAAACCAAATGGCTCTGTTGAGCTGTGTCTATACTCCAAATTTACAGGTCAGCTGTTGAGCTTTGATTATCCTCACTGCCTGCATGTTGGGGCATACTGCTTGGTGGTTTTTTAGCCCATGACACTGCAAGAATGCTCAAGTCTGCTACCAAAGTCTCCCCAGATGTAGTTTCCAGAACCTATTCCCTTCTGACCCTTCTAGCAACATGTCGGAGGAGACAAGGGCTTTTTGCACACGTGGCACTGTGACTCTTCTCTGCAACATGTCGCATCCCATCTAACAAAGAACTCTGATGTCATTTAATGTCATGACAACAATACAAAAAGTGACAAATTACTGCCAGAACTTAAGCTCTTCCCATGGTTTGTCCTTCTTCACCCAAGTAAGTATTGATGCCAGGCAAAGCATTAGAAACTGTACAGAAAAGAGTAAGCCTAGATTACAGGAGTCTCTGAATTTCCATGCTGCAGTGCTCATCCTATCTGTGTTCCATATCAGGCACGTGCCAGTCACCCACACTCTTTTGTTCTGCAGAGAAAAGAAACCTGAGTCCCCGTAAGAGACTTGTGATATGCTCCAACAGATGCGTGGCATGCTCCAACAAGTCCACTGTGGGGCACAGCCACAGACCATCCCAGAAATAAGTGTTCAGCCAGCCAGAATTACTTTAACTTCAGAAAGAAGTCAAAAAGAGAGCACGATGGAAGCTTTGCAGTGCTAAGAAAGGCCAGTTATGTGAGGCTTGTTGAGTAAACCTTGCCACCTTCAAACAGCTTGACTGTGGTCTTCTTATAGAAAAGCACAGCTGAGCCCACAGTTCGGGGTCAGTAGCCTCAGAGGACCAGAGTATGTTGACACCACACTTAACAAGCTAGCCGGGTAACTTGAGGGACACACTGATCTTTGACACCATGCCAGCAAGTCTGCAACCTCACAAAGGTCTGACGCAGGATAACTTGTCCAACAGTTGTCTGCTGTGACAGTAAACATCAAAGTGTCCCACGTCTTAACTCCAGCTGAATATCGGCATTTAGCCAGAAACTGCTCTGTGATGGAATGTACTGCCTGCCTGTCTGCCAGGAGGGGCAGAGAGCGAGCAGCTGAGTGTTATCAAAAAAGGTCAGGCCAAGAGGTGGCAAGAGGCACAGCAGCCTTCAGGTTCCTCCAGAACTGCTAGAGTCAATTTACTTTCTGGAGCCTGGAAGGGGCAGAGAAGAGAACGAACAAAGAAGCGTTGCAGGAACCAGGAAGAATGAAGCAGACAGAGCTGTTACTGGGTGAAGTCTGTCTTGGGGACAGGAAATATTTCTTTGGGATACTTTTACAAGTTTCATTTTCTGCCTCTGCTCCAGAGGCCAGAGACAAGAAGCCTGACTATTTTTAAAGAGAAGTTTGACGCATTATGAGGGAGCTTGTGTGACATGATAGGCTGTTGCAGTCAGGAAATGGACACCCTGACCCAGGAGAGACATTCCAGTGCTGTGCTCCTGTGCTTGGACTCTGGCTGTCCGTAGGCTTCACGCACTTTCTCAGGAGGAGACAGGAAAAGAAAGGCCTTTAGTTTCAAATCAAGCAGAAGGAATTCTGAGGAAAACAGGAGACTTTGGGAAGCAAACTCAGATGAACAAAAACTAAGGAGTCAGATATGTCAGACATCCCCTTTAACTAACTGACCACTAGTGCTGTTCCTAGGGTCTGCGTTTTGACATTAGGCCAGCAGTTGTATTTGGACACCAGTAACCTAGGATTTGCTGGGTTGACACGAAGGCACCGGCCTGTGTGAGGTATCACAAATGCCTGTGCCTCCAGATTAGCTGTGAGAACATGTTGCCAGGGTGAGCCCATACTAGTATGTAATCTAGCTGGAGCTGTTGATCTCTACTGTTAACCAGAACCACTGGAAATTAATACCTCAGAGCCTTGCTCTTTTATATCTGACCAGTAACCCTGAGAAGCTGAACAGTGGTTTAAGTGGCAATTTATCTGTTGGAAGTACAGGTCTCATGCTTGGGTCTTTACTTCTCCTCTCAGCCTGGGGAGCACAGCTTCCCAGCTCCTGCCTCCTCACACATGGAGCAGATGTATATTCAGGCAGGGGGAGACCAAGAAACAGAAGCCACCGAGAAAGATGGGAGAGTTTCCCACTTGGGCAACTGCAGTCTCTGGTGTTCTCCTGCTAGGAGGCAGAGCAACGTGAACCTCTGCCCTTCAGAGAGGCAGATTCTGTGTGGGAGACTCCTGCTTGCTGCTGGTTTTTGCTCCCACTCTAGCACAGTTATGCTGCCTCCACCTTTTCTTCTTTTCTGGCCCATTGTCACATCTCACATCAACACAGAAGAAAGGGCTTTGAAGTGGCAGTTGTGTTCGAGGGTTCACAAAATCAAATGCTCAAAGGCAAGAGGCATCCTGGCCATGACTATATTAATAAATCAAATGGTGCCACGGTGTGTTCCTAGACCCCAGAACTGAATCACCCACTCTGTTAAACTGTAGATTCCCTGCCACAGTTTTGGTCCAGACCAAGGGGAGTCCTCCCAGACAATTCCCTCAAGGAGTCTGCGATTCAGCCCAGTCCAGGAACAATTCTTCACAAGGAGTCTGCAGGCAGCCACTCACTTCTGGAGAGTAATGAGATTTCATGGAGTTAACCTTTCCATTCTAGTTGGTTTCAGTGCCAAAGATCCTATATTTAATTTTCTAGTACAATTGTAGCCTACAGTACCATTCAAGGAGCAGGGTAGAAAAGGTTATAGGGTTTGGAAATATCTCTGATGTAACCTGCTTATAGTGTGAAGCAACATCATCCTTCATATCTCTTCAATAAAAAGAGCCATGGCTGCTTCCTTCAGCTCTACCTCTGCTTATAAAATGGCCCACTGCCAGACTCATGGAAATAAACTAGACCAGACATGAAACTCGCCCTTTTGTAAGGTACCACAGAGAAACAGCAGTACTTTTCTAGATCAAGGTCTCTGGGGTAGCAAAAAAAAATATATATATTAAAAAAATATATATATAGTAGGGAGGAGAGAAGGAAGACTGCTCAAGAAGAACAGAAAATGAGGAGTGAGGGCAGGTTGTATAGGACTAGGTTGCTGACTCTAACCATGCATCAAGGGTCTCCTGCCAATTTGCACTGCCTGCTTGATGCTATGCAAAATGTCTAAATGTAGTTCCAAGTCAGGTTACAAACCTTCAGCTCCATTCATCTTTTGCATCAGAAGCACTTGGAGCACAACAGCAGTAAATTAGTGCCAGCTCTCCTGCTGAGATAACTCGAAGTATCTTTCCTTGCCCAGCAGGGCCTCATTTCTCATGTCGATTACATATTGTGATTAATATGGACGCATTTGCTCTTTTACCAGGGGGAAAAAAACCCAAACCTTAAGAGCCTCACCAAACAGGAGGTTTGGGGAGAAAACTTGCCTCATTATTCCTCTACCCTGAACGAACCATTGATTTTGATGAAGAATTGCACCCAGCAATGGGCAACGACACAAAGAAATTGACAGATCCAGTCTATCTCACCCTCACGTACCAATTGGGGTACATGTACATTCTGAGTGAGGCTTCTCAATCACCTTGGTGCTTGATATTGTCTCTACCTCCCACACCACTGATTAGTGTCACTCACTGAATGAGTAGAGAGGGTGCGGAGGCAGATTCTGCCAGCAGTAAGAAACTTACTTCAAGTCAAACCTCTGAAATACAACCTAAGATTTGTGCCATGTAGGTGGAAGGGGGAGGAGAGGAAAACATCTTTCCTTTGAAGGACTCATGGCTGCTCTTATTTCTTGTAAAAAAGAAATTGCCTAGTTTGCTAAAGGGAAACAGATAAGGTAGGTTGATTTCAGGAATACTGTGTGATGTCTTGGTAATGAAGTGGTTCATCAGGGTCCTGGAGTGTGGGAACATACCAGGAAATTAGGCTACTTACAGAGGTCTCTGAGAAGGCAGGTGATCAATATACATCTGCCAGAGATAGCTGCATTTCTTTATGGCATTTGTTCCATGTGGCAGGAGCCCAAATGACTCTGCAGTATGACACAGAGGTAGGGAAGGAAGGGGGAGGGAAGTAGGAGGCTAGTTTTCATGTTTGCGTGTTGACAGCCAACATCTTGGAACCTTGATGAAGGAGGATTTTGCTAAAGGTTGGGTTAAGGAGAGGTGACATACCATAGCTAGAAATGGTGCTGAGCTGCAGAGACCTGAACTGGAATCTCTCCAAAGCTTGAGCATGCCTGGGAATTGGAGCTGTGGCCACCATCCTGTGAAAGGATTAATTTGGATGTTATGAAATTGAGAGGTGGAGCTGGAAGGATCCCAAATGAAATCTGGTTGAAGATGAAGAACAGGAATTTGTGTCTCAGACTGGGGAGCGACAAAAATATCTGTGTTGCTTAGTGGTTATTAGTAAACTTGGAGCCAGGACTTTTGGGACAAGAGGAGAGAAAGTCTTGCTTGCAACAGCCAACCCCAAGGCTTCTGGAGCAGGGGAGGTCAGCTACAAGATCAGACCTGCCTTGCATCTGTCCACTAGACTGCTGCTCAAGGTTACTACATGTCCTGCCTGCTGGCAGATCCACCTCAACTCACCTTTCCTGTAAGGCCTGTGAAAGCAAAAGACCCTGTACTATTGCAGCCCTTGCATTCCCCTAGCACATAGGAATCCATCCCCTCTCTGGGGCTCGAACTACAACCCACAAAATCATTGCTACCATTAAAAGGCCATTATCTGATTACATACAATTAGGGATTATAATACAGTTTGATTCTGTACACTCTGAAGCTGATGACAAAGCCCTGCTAGAGCAGGAGCTCTTTTTAAGGCAGTGACGGGGTGTTCCACATGATGTTCACACTTTGGGGAAGTGATCATTTCACTGTCAAACAAAAGCCATACCACTGGATTCCATACACAAATGACTCCATCTAGAAAGAGATGTCCAACTAAGGGAATACATATTTCCAAAAATAATTTTGTTGTTTCCTACAGTTGATAAGCTTTCATTTTTATTATTTTTTTTTAAGTGACTTTTCCTGGCAGTCAATTTGGGGTTGGTTTATTTTTAACTGATTTAATAAACTCCTATACACCAAACCCCCTATGTAGAAAGAGCAGTCTCTGTTATTTGTTTTTGGTTTTTTAATAGCAGAACAGCTGTCACATTTTGCACTCCATCTTTTGGCCCAAAGCCTTTCGTGCCATCATAATTCCATGGATCTAAGATTTGTTTATAAGAGAAGATGCAGAGATCCAGAAGATCTCAAAACCAGACACAGCGAGCTTTCTGGGGCTGTTGAGGATGACTGAGAGAAGGAAAAGGTGTTAAGATTAGATTAGTGCAATGAGCTAGTTTGTACCCCTGAGAAACTATATGCAACAATCCCTGCATCAAAAATCACCTCTAGTGAGGAAGAAAACAACTGACAGTTCACAAAGTAGATCCTCTTCCGAGCAGCGAACCCTGCGCTTCTCATATGTAATTATTCCTCAGAAGTGGTAAAGACAACTGACGTATGGAGAGAGGAAGTCAAAGCTGCTTGGAGTGGGATGGACAAGTCTGGTTGTTTGGTTTTAGGTGCCACATCTTTCTTCTGGGCTTTCCCAGCTCTGGATTACTGTCCTTCAGCAAGCGTTGGGGTCTGACGGACGTAAGGGCCTCCATCCTTCCCAGGTCTCCAGCAGAAACTGAAAAGCCTCCTAGAGAAATGTGTTTCGCAGGAGTGCTGAACTTGTGTCCTCCAGCTGTTTTGGCACCAGTTTTCACAAGGATTTCAGCCCTTCACGTTGATTTGCTCCTTAGTCCCTCAACGGGTGAGGCCTCTGTAGCAGGGCAATCACAAACACAGAAGAGGCCAGCACCATGGGCAGAGGTGCCAGCGGGGCCCAGAGGATGGGAAGAAGGAAAGGGGAGATTCAGCTGGCCCCCAACATGCTTAACATGGTTTTGAGCCACCCTGGATGTCAGCAGGCAGCCCGAGGCCTGCCAGCCCCGCTGCAGGCGCTCTCCCCAGGCTGCTGCCAGCCCTTGCTCGGGGGCCTCCCTGCAAATCGCTGCCTTAGGGAAAGGCACCTTGCCAGTCACCTCAGAAACGCTTTGCGACTCTGCGAAACTGCTGGGAAACCTTAAGTCAACCAGCCTTTTCACACACTCGCCGCCCTTCGGTTTCACCGCAGCGTTCCCCCTGCTGGGGCTCCGCACAACCCCCGCCACGGTGGCGGGCGGGATCGCACCTCGGCGCCCTCCTCCCTCGCCCGCCGCGTGGGCTGCTCAGACTGTCCCTGCCAGACGTCGGGGACAAAACCATCAAAAAGACAAGCGCACAAACCTGGTGGGATGCTCAGACTGTCCCTGCCAGAGGCAGGGACAAAACCATCAAAAAGACAAGCGCACAAACCTGCGATGACGCCGAGGCCGGGCCGGGGGGAACGGGCGCGAGGCGCCAGGTCGCCATCTTGCGGCGCCAGGTCGCCATCTTGTGGCGCCTCCCCCGGTGACAGGGCCGCGGCCTTCGGGCGCCCCGGGCTGGAACATCCCTTCTGCCCCCCGCTCCTGCCCCGGGGCAGCTCCCCTGCAGGGACTGGCTCCATCCAGGTCGGACAAGGAGGGGTCTTCTGGCTGAAATTAGCGAGCGCTGGTTTGTTGAACCTCGTGGTTTTCAGGGAGGACCCCTCGCACCGCTGCGGGGCCTGGCGGCACGCGGGTTGGTGGCTGAGGAGCTGCTCCTCTGCCCTCTGTGCCAGGTGGGCAGGTTCTCCCCTGGGAAATGAGATAAGGGTGAGTGCTGTGCCTAAGGACAGCTTGCCTTGTCGGCGTTCCAGGAAGGCTCCCGTGGCCCAGAATGGGTGTTCTGATCAAAGTAAGAGCAAAGGCAAACTCGAAGTCCCTGCGAGCGGCCTTCAGGCAGGTACTGCCCTCTGTGCTCCCCTCGGCGTGCTCAGCCAACGTGCAGAGAAGTTATCAGGATCCCAAAGTTTGGGAAGAGAAGATAGTAAAAATGAGTTCGTCGGCTTCATTCTCAGCAAAGTCCCTAAGTGCCCCAGCAGAGCTGAAAGAAAGATCATAGAATGATAGAATCATAGAATGGTTAGGGTTGAAAGGAACCTTAAAGGTCATCTAGTTCCAAACCCCCTTCATAGGCAGGGACATATCCCACTGGACCAGGTTGTTTATTTCTGAATGAATTGTTCTTGGACCTCATTAGATTCAATGCAATGAGTCAAAGCTGAGAGACTAAGACCACCTGCCATTTGCAAGTTTCTCTTCCTGAGCAAGTGATGCTGTTTGGGTTGACTGTGAGTTTGTCAATCCAACCCATCATATCAATTGAGTGGGAGGAAGTCTGTTGTGACAGTATAGATCAAAACACTGAATGTATAACTTAGCACCTATCACAAGACATTCATGCTTGCCCCGACATCCTTGGTGAGTGCAGTTATCTTCTGTGATTTTTTTTCTAGCTCTTCTCTTCAATGATGATAGTGTAGTCTGGTCAGATTTGGCAAAGGCATTTTTTGTGTATTCTGAAATAAGCATAGGAGAAGTAAAGACCTATAGATAATAAACTCTTCCATGCAGTTTTCTTTCATCTGATCTCCTTAGAATTTTGTTTGAGATTCTTAAAGGAAGGCAAATTCCCTCCTGCCTATAGGTCTCCAAGGTGGTGCTGTCCTTTCTGCCAAAGAAAAGGCTATTTTAGGCCAGAGGGCAGCCTCCTATTAAACCAGGATCCAAGTCTGGGTTTGAGCTCCTCTGAGGGGCTACAGTTCTCCTAGAGTAATGTTGTAATGTGGGCTGCCATGTGACATGGCATAAGGTATCATATCCTCTAGAGAAAATATGTGTCCTTCTGTTGCCTCTCTTTCTGCATCACAAATGCACATTTTTTTTTCCCCCTTAAAATCTGAGAGAATTAAGGCAACTGCAACATTTATTCCAAAACTCACAATATGAGAAGCTTTTGAACTTTCTATTTCTGTTCTTTACATTGTCATAGAATCATAGAATGGTTTGGGCTGGAAGGAACCTGGAACCTTAAATGCAAATGTTTCCTGGACAAGTCCTGGTAAGATCCTTTGTGTGAACCCTAGTGCTCTGTGTGCTGCTTAGTGACAGAGACATGCATACTTACTCTCACATAGCAAGGTATGAACTTAGAGTGATGAAATATCACATCTCTGTTTCTTTTCCTGTACTTTGAAATTATCACATCCCATAGTCATGCGCAGGTTTTTAAACATTGTTTATTTGCATCCAGTGCTCTATCCTCTCCAGGTTAACTCAGTCACCAAAAGTGCTATAGTAGCCCTTCTGATCTAAAACTAGAAAAAAAGGGTGTCATTTTTTTTCTTGAGAAAGTAGTAGAGATCTTCTGTAACATCTCAGGTCAGCTTGTGTGTCCTTCAGTACAGCACAGCTAAATAATTTCCCTCTCTAAACTTTGACTTGAGCTCATAATTGAGCTGATGTTCAGTGTATCATACCTTTTCTTATCACCAGCTGAATAGAGTTTTGTTGCAATCTGCATCTCCTTTCCCTGGCTCCTCTCTAACCAAGCCAAGCTGCCTCTTATCCTGACACTTGAATTCCTTTGTGCTGATTCCTACAGACACAGTGTGTTGTCTTTCACAGCCACTCCAGGAAGTTGCATGGAGAACAGATAGTTCCATTTGAGTATATTTTGTGTCTGATTGGTGTTGCTTCTGTACAGCTTAAAACTGCAAAGAGTGTATGGGGTCATGTAATGAAATAATGACACATGACCTTGTGCAACAGGACATGGTGTTTGGAAGCAAATGAGCTGAAGTCTGTCTTGTGTTGAAATGAATGGCCTGTCCTGGAGCAGGTTACACTTAAAAGAGAAACACCAGGAGACAACAGCTGCTTTTCAGGCAAGCTACACTTACACACAGCCTTTCTTGAGGAATATTCAAAGTTGCTCTACAAAACTGCACATGGTCTTCTGCAACAGTTATGTCAGTGCAAAGGTCAACCTCCAGGAGAAAGTAGAAAGATAGCTTAATGAATGACAGTTACACTTATCTCAGTTTTTCTCACATGTGTGTGGAGTAAAGCCCCTGTACCAGTACTAGCAGATTACTTCTACCTTATTGAGACACCATCATGCTGCAGTCCTCTCTGACAAGAAAAAGCCAGCTCAGCAAGGTTGTCTCTGTGGAAAGACTCTCATTTTTGTCTCTGTGGAAAAATCCCTCATCTTTGATGTCTTCTGCTTTGTCCCAATACACTGTCAGCCCTCTACCAATTTTAATAAAGGTAACACCTCAAACAGATTTAAAGCCCTTCACTGAGAAATGATGTTTTTTCTTTCCAGTTCTGACAAATGATGTCTTGTGGAAAGCTAGGAAAGATGCCGTATAATTAAATTATGAACCCAGTCATCTCCATATGGAACTGACAGAGTCCATTGCTATGTTTGTGGTCAAGAATCAGGTTGACCCTGAAGATGCAAATATCCTTCCCCTCACCCCAGTTGTCATTCCATTGTCTAACCAGATGTCCAGCATCTGTCTGGACATTGCTGAGTGAGCAGCTGTCTCACACCTGGGATGTTGGGCAGTAACAATTATCCGAGGGGGAGAAAGAGTCTGAACAAGGAGTCCCAGCTTAATGGCTGTTTCGGCTTGAAAAAACTTCATTATTTACTAGGGGGTTGGGAGGAAGGATTCCCGTGTACTTGGGCCAAACAATATCTCCTCTGGTAATGCAGGTGACAACATCCCAAGGAAATAAAGAGAAGAAAAAATGAACTAGAACTAGTCACTGCTAGCTAAAACTCTTTTTTTGGTTTCCTTTTTTTTTTTTTTCTTTTTTTTAAATATATTTTTTCCTTGCTCAGTTCCCCGGAGGACTGCTTCTGGAGTCATTTGTGCTGTGGTACTAGGTGTGACTCAAACTGCCTCTTGACTAATGTTTAGTACCTAATTCATAATCTTCCTCTGCAGCCTGGGTGGGCAAATATTTCCATTCCTGTATCTGTCACAGGTCAAATTCCAATTATTCAAACATATTTCAGTAAAAACAAACAAATGAGTGATGTCATGACAATTAGTTTAGAATGTACTGGGGGATTACATTAATTTCTCCATAAAAATTAATTTTCTAAGGAGACAATGATCTACACCTCAAGAGTGGAGCAAAACTTGGTATCATGAGATGTTCTCCTTTGAGCCTGCCATGATGTTCACCATTTGTTTGTAACCTACATGGTTCCTTCTACCTCTAAGTAGCTTGGCATGATCCATACTAATAACATGGCTGCAAGGGAGAAACTGTCCCTGAGTAATGTAGGTGGCTCTTTAGTCTGGTTATGTCATACTGATAGGAGCTCAAGCCTCCTGAATTAGCCTCACAAAGCTTGGCTAACTGTAGCAGAAGTCCTTTTGGACTGGCAAAACCCAGATACAGAATCTGCTCTGGGAGAAAAAGTGGTTATTCTCTTCCCTGTAGCCCACACCTCTTCCAAACCTGCTATTTTTATGCATAAAGTAGGGGCTTAAAGATTTGATTCTCAGCCACATTTGTTTCCTTTGGAAATGTAAAAATGCGTTAATGAGGTGGATGTGCCTTTGGGGAACTTCTGAGCAAGCATAAAATGTTTTTGTTCCTATACCTGCCGTGGCAGCATGTGGCCTACAGGAACAAGGCTGCAGCCACGATGCTACAGTGCTTTATAGTGCTGTGCGTGGTACTTAAAAATGTGTTGTTTCCTGTTTGAGGGTGAGATAATTTCATTAATTCAGGCACTGATGAGACAGGCACGGTGGAAAAGCAGAACAATGAGCCAGTAGGGAGAGGAGACATAGAATCATAGAATGGGCTGGGTTGGAAGGGACCTTTAATATCATCTAGTTAAAATTCCTTGCTATGGGCAGGAACATTTTCTACGAGATCATCTTACTCAAAGCCCCAACCAACCTGCCTTTGAACACTTTGAGGGATGAGACATTCTCTGCTTCTCTAGGCAACCTGTTCCAGTGTCTCACCACCTTCATACTAAGTAATTTTCTCCTTATATCTTATCTAAAGCTGCCCTCTTTCAGTTTAAAGACACTGTCCAATCACTACAGACCTGACAAAAAGTCTTTTTTCATCTTTCTTATAAGCCTCCTTTATATATTGAAAGGCTGCAATAAGATATCCCCAGAGCCTTTTCTTCTCCATGCTATACAACTCCAACTCTGTCAGCCTTTTTTTCACAACGGAGGTGCTTCAGCTCCTCTGGGTTCCTGCAGCACGTGTCCACCCATGCAGCTTTAAAGTTCGTATTTTAAAGACAACCAGCTGAGCTGAGAATGAGTTTGCCACTGATAACTTAGGACTGAGGCTGGCAGTCATGCCACATGGATTTAGCCTTATCTTTGAGGATGCAAAGCTTGGGCATGAGAACAGGAGTGTCCCCTTCTTGAGTACCCTCTAAGGGGGAAAAGTGAAAAGAGAGTGACTATGAAGCAAGGAATATGAATTGCAGCATGACTTCCCCAGGAAACCCATCCTCCTTGGTCCCAAATCACCAAAGAAGGAATCAGAGCCCATCTTCACGTGGCAGAGATTGGGTAACTGTCACTGATTGGGATATAGTCCTGCCTTTGAGCAGCAACACAAGTTCATTTGGACTCACTTCCATGGGTATCTACTTCTACTGCATCTGCCGCAGGAAATTGCAGTTTGAAGGCTTAGCACTTTAAATAGATCACAGCTATTGCCACAAAAAGACACTAATAAAATGGGCTCTTTCTGCAGCTGATGAATAGATGCGGAGCTGGCTTCCAAGTTTCTACTGCATCATGAGCAGAATGAAATGAGTGGTCCCAAGCCTCTGGCAAAAAATAAAATTCCTGTATGAATCCAGTTCTTTGAAAGGCCTCACACCCGCTGAAATTAATGAGTGTTGGGAGGCTGTGTACCTTGGGGCTCCTGAGCAAAACATTTAGTTCTGTGTACTAACTGTAGGCTTTGTGCTGTACATACTTATACACACACCCCCACATGTACTCTCTCATCACACTTAATTGTAAGCTAAGCACTCCCAACAGAAGTGAAATTAAATGTCCAAAGAAAGGTTATTCTTTAAATTTATTTCTAAGATGTTCTGCCCTCAAGATACAAGTGATGTAGGTTCTCTCTCTCAGTATATACTGTCAAGTATGTATTATCTCACCAACGCCAGTGCTTGAAAGGATGATGTACTCTGCAGCACTTACTTACTCTGTTTTGGTCTATTTCTAACGTTGAGAGGCTCTAACATGCTTTTCTTCTCAGATATAATTAAGCCTCTTACTGCTGAAATGGCTGCAGTGTTGAGAGACAGGAAACTTGTCTGTCTCTGACCTGGTTGTAGATGGAAAAGGAAAAGCATTGCTTCCATTTCTGCCTGTTTTTCCCCACTGTATGTTGCCTTAGAAGGATTGGTACAGAAAAATTTTCAGTTATGAGCCACTATGTGCATGAACACAGCCATGAGGAAGTGAACACAGCCATGAAGTTAGGAGAGAAAATATTTGTCTACCATCATACATAAGATATGTAAACTCCTTCCAGGCAGGCACAGCTGCAAACTATCTTGAAACATAGCTAAGAGGAAAGAAAACCCTCTTTCTCCTGTTTCACTAGCTCTCTTCTGTAGAGAAATGTAAATGTGGGTAGATCCAGATGTTACTGTCAATGAGGTCGGAAGGCAAGTTGCAAGCATAGCTCACAGGAAAAAAAAACAACAGCAAAACTCTCTGAAGATGACATAGCAGGCTGTCACGTAGCATGTTGTTCCCAAATAGATCGTTCGTGCTCTGCAGTATGTCTGTTAATGCTAGGCACTGAAATCTTTTCTTCCTCCTCTCTCCGTTTTACTTTTCAAAGAGACTCCCTTTGGGAAGGAGAGATCCCATCAAGATAGTAACAGTCTCCAGGGTATATGAAGGCTTTTAGACAGCCCTGTTTGCTGGAGAAGAATATGAAGGCTGAGCTACTGACCTAGGACTCCAGCACACTGCTAGAGAGTCTGGTGGTTCAAAGAGGAATCAGACAGCTAAGTGCTGAGTGGGGAGGGTTATCTAAGGACAGCCAGTATGAAACCCTGTCGGGTTTTTTTCCCCTCTTTTTAAGCCTACTCCTTTAGAGCCCTAGGCACCCAAATCAGGCAGGGATGCATCACCCAAAGCTGGTGTTCTGAAGGTAAGCTCTTTTCAAAATGGACTGCAAGACACAGGTAATTTTTAAAAGACCAGAGGGGTATGAACTGAGTCATCCACATGGTAACAGATGAGAGTGGCTGGAACTGCATTTTTGGAGCTCAGACATATGCAAAGTATGACTGGTTTCTGCCAGGTTAGGAAGAGGCAGGTCACTTTTGAGGATTATAAATTAATTTAGGCAAATGAACACTGATTGGCTTAGACCCACCCAAGCTTGTGGAAGATCAGGGCATAGCAGAGGCAGAGAGTTAGAGGGTATTACAGATGAACGTGATTATACAGGAGGATCTGAGATGCATACACTTGGGTTTAGGACCTTAATTCTGCCAATAATCTGTTGTAGATATTTACATCCTTTGTTATCTCACTCCAGGGCCTTTTTCTTTGGAAGTGAGAAGATTAGCAATGTCCCAAGTGATACCATAGTTCATTAATCTCCAGAGCTCTTCACTCCAATTTCAGCCCAGAGGACTTTACACTGTTTTGCTTTGCACGCAGCATCTGTAATCTATCTGGGTATTTACACCACAGCACGGTTTCAACTGAATGTCCACATACAGGATGCCCTTTAACAACTGCTGAGATACAACCACATCAAAGCAAGAACTGGTTAGTGGCAGATGCACAACTTCTCATGTCTTCCTACACAAGAAGTTCACAAACATCCCCTGTCATGCAGTTTGCAGCCCGGTCTAGCAGATAGCGGAATGATTGGATCTTGAAACAACAGATGTGCTGGTGCCTGGCTCTGCCTCAGTTTACCCTCTGTCAAATGGGACTAATTGCACAGTATTGCAGATGGAAGGCACAGATAGGTCTCTGACTATGGTCTAGAGTAAAAACAATCTAGCAAATAGCTCAGACATATTGTAAGAAGTGTGCTGATTCAGATACAGTGCATTTTAAAGACTGAGAGTTTTAAACTGTGCGAAACAGAATTCCTTAATTACCATTACACGTTAGAACAGAGCTTGTCCCAGATGACAATTGCAGTCAACAAGTTTCTGATCTAAAACAGACAAGGAAGCTACAACACAGCTGAACTAGAAAGCTGAACTTTCCATAGTAGGAAATATGTTCAAGATTATTTTTCTAATCATTCATCTTGTTACGAGCTAGCAATTTGTGGCTGTTACACAGAACTCTATTTTGGGACCAAGGATTTTTACTGGAAAGGAAAAAATTAGTAACTTTATGCACTGAGGGATCATTTCAGCTGTATAGGGAACATACCAAAAGACACAGCTTAAACATGACATGCTGAAATCAGCTGGGGGATTAGATGGGTTAGCAATACATGCCATTATCAAGGCAAAACTTAATTGCATGAAAAGTTTCTTTCTCATGATTTATGAGCCAGCTTTGTGAAAGCATCATGTTTATAGTGCTAGTGCCGTGAGCAAACTCCACATCCATCTTTCTTCCCATACAAAACCACACAGATTACCAGTTTGTATTAGGAAACACCCTCCATCACGTTAGAGCACAGTGGTTGTCAGAATGATGCTATTGCTCTTCAGAAGGCTATGCTAGCAGTAAATAGCCTCTGGGGGCAGCTGGTTGTGCCTCCATTTCTGCCTAGCATTTCATCTTTCTTTCTTCTACTGACCCCACAGATCCATCTGCCCTCAGAGGGGGGTAACTGCAAGTGTGGCACACAGTCCTGCCTGCCTTTCCTCCATCACTGCACAGCTTGTTTGAGCATGACTGGTACAAACCCTCAGCGCAGGCTCTCCAACAGAGCCTGCAGGGACACAGGATGGCTGGTTTAGGCAAAGCTCTGTTGTTGTTTTTTTTCTTCTTTCTCCCCAACCAACTGACAGTTAATCTATGACATAATATACCCCTCAAAGGGCACCAGACTATTTGTCCAGATGAGAGGTGAGTGAAAAAATACAGACCCACTTTGACACCTTATCAGCTAACTCTCCAGATAAACCAACAAGTCATCAGGAGCCCAGAGCACAAGTCTGTTGTCATGCAAGCACTAGGCAGAGCAATTCCAGATCTTAGTGAGGTTCTGAGCTCCAGGAATTTTCCACCCCTTTGGTGGGAGCTTGGATGCTGGGATTTAGCTTAAAGAAGGAAACAGATAGACAAGTTGGGGCAGCACAGAATATAGAAAAACTTCAATGAATAGAAGCACCATTACTTATACACATTGGGAAGCAACAGGAGATGCACAAGTTAAGCTTGGAGGCATTTGAACCTGCTGTAAGGACAATCTAAAATAAGAGCAGGCATCCAGCAGCTGCATTCATACCAAGCTCTCCTTGGAGAGGGGAAATGGGAAACTAGCATATTTTTCTTTAAGCTGTACATAAAGGTGCAGCTAAGATATACATGTCAGTATTAGCTTTAAAGTACCCTTCTTGGATGCCAACAACAGCATAGCTACAGCCCTGTTTCAGCCCAAGAACCTGGGCAAATTCATACATTCCTAAACATGGGGACCTGAGTTGCACTCATTGAGTGTATATGTTCTCATGAGTATTCATGTACTCATGCCTCATTAATACGTGAGGAAGTTAACTGGAAAACTGTTTGGCGTCATGTCCACTGCTGGATTGCTGCGTAGGCATACCAACAACAGCTTCCTCTCACCAGCTCTGGGCAAATCCAGTAAGCCTGTCCCACAGCCCCATGGCATGTATTTGTGCCAGTGCCTTAAAAAAAGTGGGATAGCCTGACTTCCAGGCTGTCTCCACTGACCTCCCAACACTTGCATTTACATTTGCATGGACATAATCAAAGTGACCATTTGGCCAGCTCAGGGCCACTGAACTGCTGCTTCTCATAGCATGAGAAGCTTTTCTTGGGACACAGAGGAAGGGATGGAGACTCCAGTAACCTCTGCATCCCAAATACACATTGCCTTGTCCACTCAGCTACCAGCTATGATGGTATGCCCTGTGCCAGGGCTTGCCTTGACCAAGGGAGCCCTAGGTCTGCCTCTGTCTGACATGGCTTACCAAGAGTGGGCTCTACAGGGCTGCAGGGTAAGGTGGAGGCAGCCTGTTCTGTTTGTGTATATTTATAGGGGTTGAAAGCCGAACTGGGAAAGGACTTAGGTACAGTGCAGCCAAGTGACTATAAAGTACTGCTTTAAAAAGCCACAAGGTCACCTTTACTGGCATTTGGATAAGTATTTTATAGAAGTCACAGGACTGGGAGATAGGCTTGTGCCTGTGATCACAGGAGGGGGAGGGATTTATGTGCTGGTCAAGAAGGCTGCATTGGTGTGACCCTTTCATTTTCATAAATTCTCATTTATTAGCCTCTTGGATAAAAGATGCTGATTGGGATTTCTCTTCTCACTTACTGTAGTTCCAGGTGGCTTCCTTGACTCTGCCAGCATACCTTCATGAAATTTAACAGCCCCCTACTTACCAGAACTCTCCAGGTGCCATGTCCTTGCATAGTCTGCCTTCTTGATCAGTTTCACAGCCGTAGTTAATTGAAGCACAACGTGAGCACTAATATATATAATCCTCTCAAACGAAGAACCAGCACACAAAGAATCTTGAGGATTTGGATGGAGGCACTTTGCTGATTATGTGTGATGTGAACCTAGTGCTTGTGTATAAATATCCATATGTGTGTCTGTGTGTGTGTGCTCAGTCTAACAAGTATCACAGACTCTGATTGTTAAGCCCTGTGCTGCCTGAACAAGCAAAGGTGCAGCCTTGAGCAAACATAAGAGGAATGAGTTGAGGAAGGAGTAAGATATGCTGTGATGCCATGCACCTTCTGGAAAATATGTTTTGGGCAAGCAAGTCTACATCAAAGAAACGCCTGGCTCCATGAGTGGTTTCTTTTCCTCAGTGGTATAACATACAGGACAGGTTTTGGCCAGGTGGTAGAAAACATAGAGATCATGACAAAACTAATGCTCATCTAAAAGCATGTTGTTCAGGTGAGCATTTGAGTGTCCTTATTAAATTACAGTGTTGTATAAACATTACATCCTTCAGGCACTGTCTGTGCTTCAACACCCAGAAACCAGACATATCTGTTCAGTGACTATCACATGGACTGGAAACTTCCCTGCCCTTTCCTCATGTTAGCCCTGCAGGGAGATGCAAACATGAAGAATGCCACAAGCTTCATGCTGATGTGCTAAATATTTAACATCATTAGTCGCTAGAGCTCCATCCCTTCCTCCCACTGAGGTAACTGAGAGACAGATCACAGGCTTAACAGTTGGGTCCCCAGCACTTGCTCCCCTTGATGCCAGTTGATGTTGGCAGGTGTATTGGAGCCAGGCAGGATCAGCAGGCAGGAGTAAAGGGGGACAGACAGCACAGCCTGCAGCATGGTTGCACCCTGGCTAGGGCTGGCTGGCTCGTTTGCACAGCGCCTGGGAAGCGAGGTCCTGCTCCCTGAATCTAAGAACCTGATGATCCACCAGTGTCTGACACTAAAGGTCAAGAGAACACAGACAGGGCACTGGCTCAGTGCCATGGGGAGCTCTGCCCTGCAGCAGGAGAGGAATACTATGTCAAGAGCAAAGCCGTAACGATGCATTTCAGCCTAAGAGCTGATGCAGGTGCATAAAGCATTTGCTGCCAGAAACACCACCATTAGCATAAATAAAAAATTCAGGAGTGCATGGAAAGCATAGGACAGCCATAAACCTGACCTGTCTGTAGTCAGTGTGTACGTGCTGGAGCAAGGAGCCTGGCAGCCACACACTCCACATCCTATCGTGGGACCAGGAGTGTGTATGTGACACCAAATGGTGCTAACAGCCAGGGGGGCTGGGCACAAGCCCCTGGGACCCTTCATCCTTATGTAAAGCTATTCCTGGAAAAGAGGCAGGAAAATTTCTGGGCTTACACTGATATGGTTTATCTCCACTAAGAGACTTTGTCTCAGACATGAACCAGAAAAGCTACATGTACTAGTAGCACAGTGGGAAGAGTGACTGCAATGAAGATGCTGAATCAATAATAGCATGAAGCTGAAAGTCCTTTTCCCACTATCCCCTTTCCTCTAGGAAAATTCTGTCCCTAAAGCAGGGGATGTTGCAGGAGCTTTACAGATTCACTGTGTGGGAATTACATATGTTGCTTCACTATGTGAGGACTGCAGCCAAGGACATCCTTGGTATCCAGAGTAGCAAAGGTGAGGATTTAACCACAGGCATCCCAACCCACTGAGCCTGCTGGCAATAGCTCACTGTTACTGGTATCTGAACTTGCTGGTTCATCTCAGCTTGAACATCTTCACTGAGCCTCAGGCACAACTAGAAAACTTACAGGAGGCCTCACATTTGACCAGCATAGATTTCAGGATGGTCCCTTGTGCACTGACACAGTGTGATAAGGCAGGCTGAGCAAAGGGTCAGTGCTCCCAATGGGCAGACATTTATCCCAGGTACCTAATAACCAGAGGCTAGGCACAAAATATATGCAAACCCTCCCTCTTCCACCACATTGTCCTACATAAAAATATCTAGAGACTCCAGTCCCACTTAGACTGACAAAAGCAGCTGCCATAGTAGAGCTTTTAATCTTACAGTGGAGGCTGTTGTCATTGGCAGAAGATCTTATTGTGTTGGACAGGCAATTCTAGACCTTAATTAAAGAGGTTGCCCTCCCCACGAAGCCAGACAGACTATACTGGAGTCAAATGAAGCAAGTTGCTTAAGCCAGGGACCACGTGGCTGTAACTTCATCTAGGTGACAGCATATGCTTTTGTGACCCTCTCTGAAAGGCTGGAACCCCATGCAACCTCTCAGAGGTAAACTGAGGATTTGTAAAGAGCAAGAAATCAGAGATGCTCTGTTCTGGGAAGGAATCAAGTCCTTCTCCTTTCAGAGACTGAAATTTTGTGGCTTTTGCCCTGACTAAAGACACAGCAGGTCACAGTGGTTCAGGATTGATTTTTAAGGGAGCCAGTGGCTCCTCCTATTGTCTCTGCTGCACACAGTGTAGCAGGGAGTGCTTTGAACCAGTCCCTGCTAGTAAGTCCTAATAGCGAGTACCTCATTTTCCTTTCTCATGGTTGCCCTCAAGCTGTCTTTGTGAGACCAGGCCCATTACTTTCTCCGTACCAGAAAAGAGCAGCCATGTTGGCTCCATGCATTTCCCCTGGCCACAGTCCAGCTGCTTGCCTCTAGCATCCCACTGCTGTGCCAAGCTGTGACCCTGGCAGGA
>NW_009969339.1:1038713-1042841 GCF_000747805.2 Chaetura pelagica | reverse complement strand
AGGAATGCTTTGGTTCTGTACAAAAATACAGAAAGACAGCATGTTGCATATTGACCTTGTGTTTTACATGGAGACAGCTTGAGTGCTTATGCCAGAAGAGACTGCAGCACCCTGCTTCTGAGGCCCTGGATGCTGGGGATGGAGGAGGAGGGAATGAGGACTCCAGTGCTTGCTGGGGGTATAACTGCCCCTCCAACTAGGTCCGGCCAGAGGAAATGCACAAGTTCCCAGAGTCAGCTATTCCCCTGTGAAATTGGGTGTCAGGTCAAGACTTGGCAGTCAAAAACCCTTTTCAGGTTCCAACCGTTTGTGTCTAACCCTTGGGCAGCATTAGGCACAATGTGGCCCTCAGCCTCTTCCCCTACCTCAGCAAAATTAGATCAGTTGTACCTCACTGTGGCATCAGGATGGGGAGAGAGCAATGGGCAGAGGTGGGTGCCTTACCGCTGTGTCTGGCCCTTAAGCTCCTCCACAGGACATGGGTACACACATCTGTAGTCACAGTGCAGCATGCACTGCAGAGACACCCCAGCAAAAATGCAAAATGGTACAGAGACCAAACCTTGATTCTGAAGAGCACATGCTGTCGTTGCCCTCCTGGGCTAACCAGGCCTGCTTTGCCTTGCCTGGAGGGAGCAATGCACGGTGCTGCTGCTGGGACCTGAGGCCACTTGCACGTGCCACCTTCCCATAAATAAGCAAAGGACCTTCCCTCACTACATTTCCCCCAGCACAGCAGTGGCTATGGTCTCTACTGAGGCAGCACTTCTCTCAGCTCTGAGGCAGTGAGTCTAGGCTGTCGTTTTGCATTGTGAAGTCCTGTAACCAGGTCATGACCCCAGAGTGTTAGCTGAGTGACCCGATTCCCCGGGCTGAGACTGAGGCCACGTGCCGCTCAAGTCATGGTCTGACACCACAGGATGTAGCGCAGCCAGAAACTCAAGCAAAGCATCTTCTTGCTTTCCCTATCTCCCCCACTTCTCACCGGAGTGTCTGTAAAGCCAGGAGCAAACACGCCACTGGTGCAGGAATTTTTATTTTCCAAGAAATATATACTTCACTTCCCAGTGCAACAGAACATTAGATGCATAGCGGCGGGTACCAGAAACCTACAGATTGCAGGAGTACTGCTCTTTATTAATAGTTTTGCTAATGTGAGTTTTGCAACTAATGCAAGTTCCTGAGCTGGCAGACCCTGGAGAGTGACTGGTTGCATTCATCCCCACAAAACAAGGTAAATCTGTGCTGGAAGCTCTCTGCAGTAACCTGCTAACAGTCTGAGTTTTTAGGAGCAGCTGGATGCTGTGCCCCTGCTTCCCATCCTGACATCTCTCTCATAACTTTTGAGTCATTGCTTCACTCTCTCATTCATCGCACTCCTCAACTCTCCCCTTGTTCCTCCACAGCCCTTCATCTCTGGCCATGCCAGTCCCCTCTCAGATCAGACAGGGTTTTGGGAGGGGAGAAAGAAAAAGAGGGTAGGATAGGCAGAAGCTCACAGATAACCCATTACATTATTTTTCCTAAGAAAGCAGATTATTTCTCTTGCATACATGAAGCCAGGAAACAGTGGTTTATCATGGATATCACTCTGAGGGCCTTTATGCTGCCTGGAGTGACTCTTGGCCTCTCATCAAAGCTTTCCCACACATCTTGGATGGCCAGTTGTGAGATGTCCAAAACAGTGCTGGGGAAGCTACTCTAAGATGCTTGTCCAGGCCTCCATCATGGTGTTCCTCTGTGTGGATGTGCTAACCCTGGAAACCAAACTCCTTGTACTTGCTTGCCATATCATTTCGGAACAGCTCCAGGGCCTTCTTCATCGCAGCCTGGGCGTCAGCCCCAAAGTCTGCAGAGTGTTTTTCGGCAATGACCTTGATAATTACTTCAGAAATGAACTGTGAGGAAGGAAAGAGAGAGAGAAAAACTGAAGGGACACTCAAGGTTTATTTTCAGAAAATCCAAACTAAGAAATAGGTTGCAGAGCCTGGAAATATCTCCAAGCTAATTCCTGCAGTCTCTGGAGAGACAATGAGGTCTAACATGCAAGGAGCCTAGGCTGGGAAGAATCGGGCTCTATTCCTAGCTCTGATGCTGATCTGCTTCATGACCTTGAGTCAGCCTTTCCCGTTCTTCATCTGCCTCAGCCATTAAGGCCCATGCCCATGTTTTTATGACACATAGTTTTGTGGATCTTGGTCTCCAATGGATCTAGGGCTTACTCTAAAATTTTATGTCCCTTGTGTCCAGCTACTAACAGTTCTTCTGTAATGTAGTTTCCCAGGCATACAGAGGCTGCATGGGCTGGTTTATTATTGTCAAGCGTTGCTCAGACTGCATGTGCTGTTTGGAATAGGAAATACAAACTCCAGTTTTCACATACTGTTTGCATAACATGAGCCCTTTTTGTGTCTCCTCTTGCCTGTACAGAGAGACCTTGAACATGAGGGGGAGCTCACAGAAGTCCCACCAGCCGTCAGTAAATACAAGTGCAACTTTCACATAGCTGTCTTGCACACATTCACTACACATTAGACACCAAGATTCCCTTCCCTTTTCCATACCTCCAGATATTTGACAGGGATTTTGTGCTTGGTCGCATGGGTTTGAGCCAGGGGCTTCAGCTCAGCCTCATGACTACCCTTCTGCTTCAGGATTTTGCCTAGTTGGGTAAGGACAGTGACTCCATGTTTCTTCAGATCTTCAGAGCCCTTCATCTGATCTGGGGTCTTCAGGCCTTTGAACTTTTCAAACTTATCCAGGGTCTCAGGGTGGTCCTGAAAGAGTCTGTAGACAAAAGTAGAGGGGACTTGTGAGACTTGAGAGAGTTGTTATCCAGAGCAGAGCTGATGTCCAGTTGCTCCAGGTATTTCAGAGTATAGGGACAGGCAAAGGTGTGATAACCTGCTTCCTCCCCCCAAAGAAAGCTCTTAGGTAGTACTTGTTAGTAGAGGCTACTTTAACTTGGGAACTCTGATGCCTTAGGTCCTTTCCAAATTACCACTATTCACAGTCACGCCTTTTAGCATGTATGGGAAGCATCTGACCCTACTCTGAGTCTGGTTTAAGTATTTTTCATCCTTCCTCTGGCAGTTTGCTCTGAAGCCTGGAGGCACACTGTGTACAGAAGTTTCCTTTGTATTTATTTTGTACAGGCTGCTTTTGTCATTATCTTTAACAAACGATAAAGCCTGTTGTCTTTGGAGAGCAGAAGCTCCAGACATACCTCTCTTTGAGTATTGTATCTGCTTTAATCCCATCCTCTTACACATATCCTAACGTGACCACTGCTCTCTTTTTCCATTCCCTCTGGCTGTGACAGAGACACTGCCCTAAACATGTCCAACTAGAGCAAAAGAGCAAGTGGGTGTTGTTTGGGTTCTTTTAACAGCTCTGCTAACTCTTTGGCATCAGTCCCCTGGTTATGTCAACTGCGTCAAGATAGAGACAAGAGCCAAGGCTGGCTGTGGTACTGAGAGATGAGGTTTTTCATTCACCTGAAGGAAAAACAAAACCAAACAAAACCACCTGTCTTCATTGACTTACTATTGCTGAGGAGCCAAGCTGTACAGTCCTGGGTCTCACCAGGACCTTTTTCCCATCCCATGTCTGCCTTGACCAAGAAAGGAGATTTCAAGAGACTTCTCATACAACAAAATAAAAATTTAAAAATTGAACGTCTCTCAGCCTCAGATCCGTCACATCTGGAGGGATGTTCTTCAACATCTTCTTCAGCTGTTCTTCAACATCAACTAGATGGGAGAGCTTACTGTGCCCCCACCTTCTGATTACAGACATGGAGGAATTTGTTTCCTGCCTCTTCCTCCTCCCCACTCCCCCAGCTCAACCCAGCTGCCAGCAGAGTGGTTCTCCCACTGGAAACCACAGCACCTTAGAGAGTCCTTGGGAGCAAGTGGGTAACAAAATCATGGGGCTGTCAGGCGTGCTGGTACCATGCTGCACAGTGCTATACATAGGTGCTCTGATCCTGAAATGGAAATGAAATCAAGAAGGCAGCTAAAAGACAGGCTAGTGTTGTCCCTGCTCCTTTCTCCTTGCTGCATTTGCTAGGAGGCAGGATGCAGACACCACTGGCAACCAAACTAGTAGGAAATTTCACTCTTTCCC
>NW_009969339.1:1033451-1037881 GCF_000747805.2 Chaetura pelagica | reverse complement strand
CTTTCCCTGCCAGAAACCAAAAGCCAAGGCAGAAAGGAGATACCATCCATCCTGATCTTTAGGAGCAATCTAATAATTGGGGGTTGAGAGACATCTGTTCCCTTGGACAACTTTATTTTGAGGTATTATATCCTCTGATGAGAATAATCCAACTAGTTGAAGCACTAGCAAAAGCAATGTTTGTCTTTACAGTCGGGCCCTGCAGCTCAGGTCTGTGAAGTGGCTCACCCAAGTTACCTGCAGCAGTGTCTGGAGCTCCAGCCCAGGACCTCAGCCATGAAGCCAGTCTCCCTCCAACAGTACAGTAGTTGCAACTTGCACTGCCCTCAGGAGGGTGCTGGTGCTGGGACTACTGGGGCGTATATCCCATTTAGAACTGGACCTTCCTTCTAAGTACATTGCCATGAAGGCCAGGCTCTCACTGGATGATGTAAGTATAGGTTAAACCACACTAACAAATACCTTGAGCACATGGAAAGCACAGGCTGTTCTGCAGCTAAATGTTCCTGTAAATGAATGACCAGTCTTTGCTGGTGTTTCATTTCAGAGGTCTTCAAAGGATTTCTGTACTCTACCAGGTGCTGAGCACACCACCATCAGCTTTTCATTTTTTTCCTGTATGTTTCCATGGCACAGGTTTTGTCATACCCGGAGAGATGAAAAACCCTTGCACCTTGAAATGGGATGGAGTTATTTCTAACAATCTCTCTCCATCGTGTCTGGCTATGGCTGAATCACATCTGCCAAAGATTATAGGCTCCCAAGATTTTTGAAAATTCTTCCAAGGAGCATTTTTTTGCTTCCTTTAGAAAACATCTAGTTGCATCAGTATTTTCTAAACATATTCCCAGGATATGACATCTACCTAAAAACTCTGTAACAGTGCACAGACACATTTCTAAACTACTAGCTGCTGGGCTTTCCCTGCCTCTCTGCTCCCTCAGAAAGCCCTTGAAGGAACAAGAAACTACCTGGCTTGGCTGGGAGCACCAAGTGTCAGGGGAGAGTGGTGTCATCTATTTGATGCTATGCTCTGCCCTCTGATACCTCTAAGAAAAATGGTATAACGCTTTCAGCTGGAAACTGCTTTTAGAGTTTCGTAGCACTTCCAGAGCCAAAGTATCCATCTCACTCAGGACTGGAGAGGAAGGTGCAGCTTCCTGCTGCCCCTCCAGCAAGCCTGCTCTGCTCTGGACCTCATGAGGGAAAAGCCATCACATTGCCACCCAACTGCCCTCATCCCTCCCTCCCCTTCAAAGGGCAGCTGAATTGGGCCATGATAAAGCAGGTAAATAAAACAGTCCTCTGCTTTGGCTTGTCCTTGAAAAAGCTTTGAATGGACAGTGGATTTTCCTGGTGGTGTGGGCTCCTTCCTTTAGCCATGCTTAAGACAGGAACCCCACCCTGGAGCAAGTGCCATATTCCCCACTGTTCTCAGCATCCGTACCCCCCAGCACATTGTACCAAGTGCAGGCTGAGGGGGAGATCTGGAGAGACTCTCCTCCAAGTCTCCATCCCTGCTGGACTTTAAGGACAGGCTTGGATCCAATTCCCAGCCAGTGTCACTTCCAACTCTGCAGCCCCAAGATCCCGCTTTACACTGTGAGTAATTTTTAACGCAGAAACCACAACAAAAGAAAAAACACAGCAATGAGAAAACCACCACCCTACAACAAAGAAAACAGCCTGTTGAAATAAACACTGCCAAACACGAGCCCCCCTACTAAACACACACCTTCCTTGGTCTCTCATCAAAAGCTCTCAGCTTTACTTTTAGGATGGAAGCTTCTTGCCTACCTCATTAAAACTGCATGTCCATGGCCAGCGAGGTCGCCCTCCACCTTTCCCCAGATGGTCAGGACCTGCTGCCATTCCTGATCACTGAGCCCCATGGTTCACCAAAGGCAGGTCCTGAGTGTTCCCCGCAGTCGTTTGCCTTTCCCCCAAAAGGTGGCTGGAGAGCTCACCCGTGGGATTTATAGCCCCTGTTCACAAACCTACACCTGTCTATCGTCAGCTGGACGTCTTGCTCTCTTTCAGGCTTGTCTAACCTAATCAGCCTCTCTATTTTTTTCCAGAAAGTTATTTTGGGTCAGGTGCTATTGTGGGTGCCACTAATGGCATCGTTTCTGCTTTTCGTATTGGACTGGCTCATGTCCCACTCTAGACAGAAAGGGCACTGCCGAAACACAGTGCCAGGAGCCTGTCCCGGGTTCCCAAGTACCCAGAGACAGTGTGAAGATGTATGGCAAGAGATTCCTGAAGAACACTGTCATCTGCAAGGCCACCCCGCCTCTCCTCCCCAAGGGCAGGCAGGAGAAAAGGCCTGCACAGCCAGTAGCATCAGCTCCATGGCTCCAAAGGCCTTTCCTTTCCCATGTTGATCTCTCTTTCCTTTTCCCCTGGGGTAACACACACCATTTACTAATAGAGGAGAGCAGTGTTAGAAGAGACATGTCTTTTAAGAGCTAACTGCATTAAAGTGGCCTGGGCACCTTCCCCAGCCTCTGCAGGAGGGAGGAAAGGGATACAATCTCTATGGGAGCCAGTTTCCCTGCACCTGTCCTTCTGCCTGCCTCTCCAGGGAACAAGCCCCCCCCCAGCCAGTAGCATCAGCTCCATGGCTCCAAAGGCCTTTCCTTTCCCATGTTGATCTCTCTTTCCTTTTCCCCTGGGGTAACACACACCATTTACTAATAGAGGAGAGCAGTGTTAGAAGAGACATGTCTTTTAAGAGCTAACTGCATTAAAGTGGCCTGGGCACCTTCCCCAGCCTCTGCAGGAGGGAGGAAAGGGATACAATCTCTATGGGAGCCAGTTTCCCTGCACCTGTCCTTCTGCCTGCCTCTCCAGGGAACAACCAGGATTAGCCACTGGATGAGCCTGGATACTGGAGCCAAGAGACATACAGCTGAGACTTTTTCCAGACTTTTTTTCCCCAGACTTTTTTCTCCAGCCCCATCAGAGCTGATAACAGCCTGGCACACCAGCAGGGTGATCAGTCCTGCCTGCAGTCCATGCACAGCCCAGTAACAAAGCTCAGCTAGTGCTACTGTCCCAAAGTGTGCTCCTACCTCTGGATGTGTCCAAAGGGGCACACACCACAGGCCTTGGCTGATGAGAAATGTCAACTGAGGGCTGCACACACCTTCCTTGGGACTCAGGAGAAACAACCCCATGGTCCCTACCACAGTGCTGCAGGATCTCAGGTGCATCGCTGCCTCTGCACCCATCCACTCTCAGCAATGCAGGAACAGTCTCCCTGCTCCAGCCTTGCATGAGGAGAGAAGGACTCATGTACAAGGGTAACCAACTGTTGAGAAGGATGGAGGCATGGAGCCTCTCAGTCCTCAGAAACACGCAGGTTTAAAGGGAATAGTTTGGGTAAGAAGGGCAGCAAAAGGCAAATGGAGGTGTCAACTGGTTTCCAAGCCTAGAGGTAAGGGAGTTTGGGTGTTACATGCTGCAAGCCTCTGCCAGCCAAGTCAGCCCATGAGCCTGCAGTCCTCCCCTTCTCTCGCCTCTACGCACCAGTTCACTTCACACCCAGAAATCCACATTCTGAACCTCCAGGCCAAGATTTCATCCTGATTTACCAGCGCAAACACGAGGTCGCTGCTAATTACCCAAACTAAGCTGGACCGAGGGAAGAGAGTTGGGACCCCCTCCAGCTCATGCCTTGTGCTGTTCTCCACAGCACAGGACTGAGACGGGAGAGCTCACAGACCTGCAGACTCACTCCCCAAGTGCTTAAAGCAGTAAACAAGCATTTGCACCATCCCAGGCTCGGCCTTGGGTGGGATCCTGAATACTGACCTTACTGTTTTACATGCGTTTCAGGCAGGACAGAAACGTGCTCCCGGTACACGAGAGGCTGCTGAAACCACTCAGTTGCCATAATAACTTCATTGGAAGTTGGTCGACTCTTCCCTCTCTGTGCAGCTTCCCCCAGGGCTGTGAAGTCGAGAGTCTCCGTATGGACATTAATGTTAAATGATCAGGAGGCTTAAAAAGGGTATGAGATTCCATATTGCTCTTTTTTTTGCTTTTTCACCAGTGAAGCATTAATGAAATGAAATCATCAGCCCTTCTCCCTAGAGCTTAAATAAATAGCCTACACAAATACTGAAAGCTTCAGAAGTACACCAGGCTGTGCCTCGACCCTGTGAAAAAAAAGACAGAACATTTTAGGATCTGCGGGCCTCTCTTCTCCCCCCTGGGGGCAAAATAAATCACTTGCATAATCATCCCGATAAACGGGAGCCCCAGGGAGCCAACGGGAAGCTTCAGAAAGCTCCGGGTGGTGGAATAACCTCTTTCAAACAGCCCAAAACGTATTGTTGGGTATTTCTGGCCGCCTTTTTGGGGTGCACTGTTGCTGCGGGTGCTGCTGCAAAGCCTTCCCACCGGTACCCCCAAGGGCTGCCCCT
>NW_009969339.1:993458-1032919 GCF_000747805.2 Chaetura pelagica | reverse complement strand
ATGGGGCCCACGGCCGCCAGAGCAACCAGGATTTGGAAGCCACGTCCAAGCCCCCCGCTTGGGATTTGGAGGCTGGGGGAAGTGACCCACAGGTAGCCCTCCAATTTCGGAGGCAGGAGAGCAGGACCGCGGCGTCCCGGCGCGGGGTGTCACCGTGCCCGAGTGGTAGGACCTTTGGAAGGGGCTTGTTTTCAGTGCAGGGTGTCAAGATGGTCAGTTTTCCTTGGTAGGGAAGGTTTTCTTGTGGGACAGCCAGGTGGCTTTGCCCTCAGCCTTGCAGCAGGTCAGTGGTGAGGGGGGAGATGCTGCTCCTTCCCCTTCAGCCTTGAGCACAGAGTGGTGGGGTCAGGGCAGGGGAAGATCGCACGGGACAGCAACAGGGCTGAGCACTGGGCCACTGCCGAGGAGGAAGGCTGTACTTGGAGCTGACTTCTACGCAGAAGTGTCACCAAAAGGTGCTTAGGAGAGGTGCCCGCTCATCCAGCAGGCTCAGCAGGCGAGGGAAGAGCCATTCCTGGCAGAACAGCGAGTGCAATCTCACCTCTGCGTGACCCCTCCCTCAAGGGATGGCAAGTGTTTCTCCAGGCATTAATGAATTCAGACCATGCTGCATCCCCTGCACGTGGAGAAGCTGCTTGTTTTCCCCGTTTATGAGGGAACACAGAAGTTCTACAGCTTGCTCAGTGAAAAGCAAGACTCGGCACCAGTGAAAGAGCAAGAACTGGCTCTTGGGTATGGTTTTTAGAAACACCAGCTGTTTGGTAGTTATTAATACGGGGTGTAGCCACCCAGGCAGAGCCAGGAGGCATGGTAGGAATCACACACCAGCCACAGGGAGGGACCAGCTCCACCTCTTTTTGGCCATAGTCAAGTTTTTTTTTTTTTTCTTAGAGTAGCACTCTTGTGAAGAGAAGAATCCATCCCCAGCCTGTAAAGTAAATATCAGAGAGCCCAGCAGTCCCCCACGTGGCCTTGGCAGTTAATATAACAAATCACCATGAATTCTAGTCCTGTCTTCTCTGCAGCCAGCCCTTCTGCAAATGGGGGAATATGTACACAAGAGAGAGGTGCCAACAGAAATCTTTTTCATTTGAAGCAATTCCATCAAATAAACTTTCCAGCAAGGAAGAGAGAGGGATGCTCCATAAATGGTTCCATTTATTTTTTTTCCTCAAAAAACCAATTCAAAACATCTTTTGTGCTTACACAGCAAACAGATTATTTGTTTTTAATTAATACTTTTTTTTTTTCTTTTCTTTTCAAAGAACCTTTTCCCCCCACAATAGAATCATAGAATCAATGGGTTTGGTTAGAAGGGACCTTAAAGATCACCTAGTTCCAAGCCCCCTGCCATGGGCAGGGACACCTCCCACTAGACCAGGCTGCTTCAAGCCCCATCCAACCTGGCCTTGAACACTTCTGGGGATGGGGTTTCCACAGCTTCCCTGGGCAACCTGTGCCAGGGTCTCACCACCCTCACCCTAAAGAATTTCCTCCTGATGTCTAATCTAAATCTCCCCTCTTTCAGTTTAAAACCATTACCCCTTGTCCTATCACTACCCTCTCTGGTGAAAAGTGCCCACATACACCTTTCCTGTAGCCCCTTCAGGTACTGGAAGGTGCTATGAGGTCTCCCTGGAACCTTCTCTTCTCCAGGCTGAACAACCCCAGCTCTCTCAGCCTGTCCTCGTAGGAGAGATTCTCCAGCCCCTGAGAGTAGCCCAGGGTCCTGTGGCCAGGAGTGGTGATGGCCCCCCGCGGGCGACAGACCCACCGGGATTTGGAAGCCACGTCCAAGCCCCCCGCTTGGGATTTGGAGGCTGGGGGAAGTGACCCACAGGTAGCCCTCCAATTTCGGAGGCAGGAGAGCAGGACCGCGGCGTCCCGGCGCGGGGTGTCACCGTGCCCGAGTGGTAGGACCTTTGGAAGGGGCTTGTTTTCAGTGCAGGGTGTCAAGATGGTCAGTTTTCCTTGGTAGGGAAGGTTTTCTTGTGGGACAGCCAGGTGGCTTTGCCCTCAGCCTTGCAGCAGGTCAGTGGTGAGGGGGGAGATGCTGCTCCTTCCCCTTCAGCCTTGAGCACAGAGTGGTGGGGTCAGGGCAGGGGAAGATCGCACGGGACAGCAACAGGGCTGAGCACTGGGCCACTGCCGAGGAGGAAGGCTGTACTTGGAGCTGACTTCTACGCAGAAGTGTCACCAAAAGGTGCTTAGGAGAGGTGCCCGCTCATCCAGCAGGCTCAGCAGGCGAGGGAAGAGCCATTCCTGGCAGAACAGCGAGTGCAATCTCACCTCTGCGTGACCCCTCCCTCAAGGGATGGCAAGTGTTTCTCCAGGCATTAATGAATTCAGACCATGCTGCATCCCCTGCACGTGGAGAAGCTGCTTGTTTTCCCCGTTTATGAGGGAACACAGAAGTTCTACAGCTTGCTCAGTGAAAAGCAAGACTCGGCACCAGTGAAAGAGCAAGAACTGGCTCTTGGGTATGGTTTTTAGAAACACCAGCTGTTTGGTAGTTATTAATACGGGGTGTAGCCACCCAGGCAGAGCCAGCAGGCATGGTAGGAATCACACACCAGCCACAGGGAGGGACCAGCTCCACCTCTTTTTGGCCATAGTCAAGTTTTTTTTTTTTTTCTTAGAGTAGCACTCTTGTGAAGAGAAGAATCCATCCCCAGCCTGTAAAGTAAATATCAGAGAGCCCAGCAGTCCCCCACGTGGCCTTGGCAGTTAATATAACAAATCACCATGAATTCTAGTCCTGTCTTCTCTGCAGCCAGCCCTTCTGCAAATGGGGGAATATGTACACAAGAGAGAGGTGCCAACAGAAATCTTTTTCATTTGAAGCAATTCCATCAAATAAACTTTCCAGCAAGGAAGAGAGAGGGATGCTCCATAAATGGTTCCATTTATTTTTTTTCCTCAAAAAACCAATTCAAAACATCTTTTGTGCTTACACAGCAAACAGATTATTTGTTTTTAATTAATACTTTTTTTTTTTCTTTTCTTTTCAAAGAACCTTTTCCCCCCACAATAGAATCATAGAATCAATGGGTTTGGTTAGAAGGGACCTTAAAGATCACCTAGTTCCAAGCCCCCTGCCATGGGCAGGGACACCTCCCACTAGACCAGGCTGCTTCAAGCCCCATCCAACCTGGCCTTGAACACTTCTGGGGATGGGGTTTCCACAGCTTCCCTGGGCAACCTGTGCCAGGGTCTCACCACCCTCACCCTAAAGAATTTCCTCCTGATGTCTAATCTAAATCTCCCCTCTTTCAGTTTAAAACCATTACCCCTTGTCCTATCACTACCCTCTCTGGTGAAAAGTGCCCACATACACCTTTCCTGTAGCCCCTTCAGGTACTGGAAGGTGCTATGAGGTCTCCCTGGAACCTTCTCTTCTCCAGGCTGAACAACCCCAGCTCTCTCAGCCTGTCCTCGTAGGAGAGATTCTCCAGCCCCTGAGAGTAGCCCAGGGTCCTGTGGCCAGGAGTGGTGATGGCCCCAGCTCTGCCATGGCCCTGGGTTGTGTGGAGCACACCATGGTGTAAGTGCAGCACACATGGACAGGAGCTGGGGGGGGAGGGCAGCACTCCAAAAAAGCTGGGAATATTATATAAAGCCAACTTACGTAATTAACTCTTGCATAATGCCAGGGAACAGCCCACATTGCACAGCTGCCGTTTCTATGGCATTTTGCTGATACATGGCTGTTTCCAAGAGATTCATTTCCACTTTGTTCCTAAAGCCTGCAGCTCCATCCGTGCGGACAGACAGGTGGGACCTCGTGCTCCCAGCAGTATTGACCAGAGATAAGGGCAATAGCAACTGGAGCTTATGGCCACAGCAAGGCAAGAGCATCAGGATTTCTGCAGCTGTGCCATCGACTTCAACATACAGAGGATCAGACAACTGTCAGAGATGAAGGTGCACACGTGTGGCCTGCACCTCATGTAGGAAATGAGGTGGAGTCTAACTGGTGGTGGCAGTGGCCAAATCCCTTCCAGGCTCATCCCTCTCTTCCCCTCGCTCTTAAACACTATTCTTAGCAGTGTCCCCAGATAGTGCTCCCACACACACTGATGGATTTCAGCAGCTGAGAGGTGAACAGAGCCACTTGCTTAAAAGCAACAAGAAGGATTACGAGGAGGAGATTTCAGCCTCAGAACAAGATTTGGGCTCTGAGTTTGCAGAGCTGCACTATGTACTTATCAGTGTCTCAGCATGGATTCTTTTAGGGATTGTGCCTTATGACATAAAGTCAGAGGTAGCTTTAGCTTCACTTCAGTGCTTACAGCATCCAGCCTTTGGTGACTATCATACAATCATAGAATCATACAGGTAACTGTAAGATTCAGTAATTTTCTTTTTCCAGAAGGTGCACAGGATAATGCAGGCATGACCCACAGCTCCTGTGCAACCATCCAGGCATCTAAGGGTGTACATGGCTGCCCAGGGCCTGAACAACACATTTACCTGGGCTAAGCAGGACACTTACTGCAAGCCAGTACTTGGATTCAGTAGGAGAAGAAGCAGGAAAGCAGAAGGCAGTACCAGGATCAGGATATTTAGGCTTCAATCTAGAAGCTGAGGCTGTCTCCAAGGCTGCATGGATGCTCCCTGGGGATACAAACCTCCCTTGAAGGGCTGGGAAACTAGAGCACAAAAGGACTGAGGATTTCTGTAGGAAACTGTGAGCAGAGTTAATGGAAGGAGGTGTATGAATTAATGGAAGGAGGTGTATAATTAGAAAACAACAGGCAGATTTTTAAAGCCTTGTCCATCCCAGGAGCAAAGGGAGGAAATAATTTTTTGGAGGTAGGAACATGGATTATACCAGCGAGACCGCGGAGATCTTTAGGAGTCAGCGGGAAGACGTGAAGTGAACTGTGACATGCAGCAGTGCCTTCAGGTGGATTAAACTTCATAACACTGTAATGGCACACAGGGGTTCATGTACTACTTACTGCAATAATAAAGCAAGAGGGAAATTCCTCCCTCATCCCTCACCACCAACAAAATACCATAGCTAAAGCCTGCCAAGGACCAACTGGAAAAAGCAAGGGCCACAAAACCACACATGGGCAGAAAAAGACAAGCAATGGGCAGGCATGCAGCACTGTGTGTCTGCCTGACACCCTGAGCTCTGTAGCTCCAAGCTTTGCATAGGAAGCTGTAACAGAGATCCTTTCAGCATGGCCAAGGCTGAGATTTCATGATCAGTTTAGACTGAAATCCAGGCAGTTGAAGGCAGTGACTGTTCCCACATCACAACTTATGCCAGAGAGTGTCCTCATCCCCTTCCTCCCAGTGTCTTGGAAATAAGCGTACAAGGTGCCTTGGCCAGCAAGAGTGTGGGGTGTGATTTGGGCATGGCTGATTGCTGTTGGAGAGGGGTGCACACACCTGCAGAGGCAGCAGCAGTAGCAGCATGGCTGAGATCAGAGTGCGAGCAGCATCAGAGATTAAAAAGCTGAGCCCCTCAGCAAACAACCACCACCCTTTGTGCAGCCCATCTTACCTTGGGACTCAAGTACACATGTGCCCAGGGTCTGCAGGGAGCTGGCAATGCCTGGCTGCTGGTTAAACTCTCTACACAGTTAAAATTTCTTCCCATCTGAGCTGCTCCTCAAAGAAAAGGAATTAACCAGGACACAATACGCAGTACACAGCTCAGCTGTGGGCTCCCAGGCTCCTAAAAAGGGTTACAAGAGCACATAACTGCACGGTAAAATCAGGTGATACAGCTGCCAACTGCCTTGCTCAGGCCCCATGGGCAGATAAGTAGCCCTCAAAATGACCAGCACTTAATATGAGGCTATGCATGGTGTTACGTTGGCTTTAGAGGCAATGGCAGCAGAGCCCACCCCACCGTATGATGCTTGCACAGCTCTTTATGAGGGCTTGAAATTAAGTGGATCAAGGAACTGGTCTAGGTTTAAAGTAAAAGCCTTTATCTTTTGGCAAGTTTATTTCAAAGCCAGATCAGTTCTGAAGTCTGGTTTGCAGGTAGCTGGACTGGCACAAGCTGGCATGGGGGAAGAGGCAGACCTACTTACACAGGCACTGCTTGTGAAAGAAACACCCATCAAGCTGTCCTCCAAAACCCCAGGCAGCACTGTCTAGCCAGTGGCACAGCACAAGAAATTAGGGTTTCCCTTTGCCTGAGTTTCATAGGGTGAAAGATGAGGAAACAGAACACACTTTTTTATCCCTTTTGCCTGTAAAATGGCCTCTTATCCACAAAGCACAGAGCTTATGCGAGATAAGGGGAAGCCAAGATCCACCCCCCATTTATACTGGTGTTTACACTTGCCTTTTAATGAGCTCCAACAGGTTCTGGCTTCCAGCTGCAGTTGGCCCTTCTCAAAGTTCACGGTCTGCATTGTCATTCCAACACCGAGCACTCCCTTCGGGAGGAGAGGGACAACCAGGTCTTTTTCTCTTCTGAGAAGCTGCACCAATTTAAGCAGCTCCTGATCCAGCAGCACCTTCTGTGCTCCGCTGGGTGTACAGAGACTTTGTGCAGGGAAAGTGATCCCTCTGCAAAACACACTTGGCAAAAAGCAAATGTTTTCTTCAAGCAAACAAACACCGGGTGGCAGTGAGCACCCTGAACACAGCGTTGGTGTCCTGGCTGCTGGAGCAGAGCACTTACCACTGAATTTGGGATGGGGATCTTTGCTCTGCATCCCTTCCCTGTTATTGTTATTCTTGCAATTTCATCTCATTTCCATTGCTGTGCTTGCAATCAGATCTTTTCACTTACCAAATTTAGGGTCCTGCTGGCAAGACAACCAGAGTGGTGGGGCTTGGTACTGCCTGCAGGATACTGGCCCATAAAAACAAGTACTGCAAGATCTCACCTACTCTGAGATCCTGGTCCTGCAGTTACTTTAGTAGTGGTACAACACAGCATCCCTGCCAAATGCTCACCCTGGCTGGTCCTCTCAACTGTTTAGGCTTTAGGGTTGCATATATGGATCATAGAATGGTTCCACTTGAAAGGTGCCTTTAAAGGTAACCTAGACCATCCCCTCTGCAGTGATCAGGGACATCTTCCGTTAGACCAGGTTGAGATCAGGACTAGATCAGGATGGATTAGAGCCTTGTCCAACCTGATCTTTCCAGGGATGGGGCTTCTGCCCCCTCTCTGGGCAACCTGTTCCAATGTTTCACCACCCTCATTGTATAAACTTTCTTCCTAATATCTAATCTAAATGTACCCTCTCTAAGTTTGAAACCATTACCTCTTGTCCTATCACTACAAGCCCTTCTAAAAAATTTGTCCCCATCTTTCCTGTAGGCCCTTTCTAAGTACTGAAAGGCTTCTATAAGGTCTCCCTGGAGCCTTCTCCAGGCTGAACAATCCCAGCCTTTCTTCATAGGAAAGGTGTTCCATTCCTGGGCACATTTGGAAAGTTTACCTGGAAGCATCTTACCTACCCAGGATCCATGGACCTAGCCTCTTCCCCCAACAGCACTAGAGGCAAATGTCCAGGAAGTGTAAGAAGCAGGAACAGTCCTACTCCATCACAGCAACCTGAGGCTAAAGGACTTCCCAAGGTTATATTTGCATGCTTGTGTTTAAGAGCCTTAGACAGAATTCTGCATGAGTCTATAATTTTTTAATCCTCTTATACATGCTCTTAAACATATCTTAGACAGGGCTGCAGCCTTACTATGTCAAACTGTTAAAAGCAACTTGCTGACTTGGTGATGCTGCAACAGATTAACCAATTTGCAAAGACAAAAATCTGCTAATCACTTTCTAACTGTTCACAAGCAGCTTCAAGGCACGTCCATTCAACAAAACAAAAACAAAATCCCAAAAAAACAGCGATTAAAATGAAGCTTCATTACCCTCAAAGATCTCTGCACCACACAGGGCTCCCACCTCTCACACCTTTTTAATTGCGATTTCCCCAGACACCTTGTTTTTATTTTTTCATCTTCCTCCTTCCTCTAAGGAGTTCTGTGCTGGTGGCTCAGCTGGTCAGATCCAGCTGGTTTGCATCTGCCTGGAAATTGCTTGGCTTAGCCTGTGATCCTTTTATTTCCTTCCCCATCAGCTGCAGCAGGGATCTCACTGCATGTAGTGAGTTCCTGCTCTTAGTAAATCTGTGCTCCTTCTCTGGGTTTTGATGTTCGTTTTCTATCTACGAGTTTAGAGCAAGGGCCAAATGACACTGGATTTACTCCCCTCCTGAGCAAAAGGCCAGAGTTTATCTGGTACTTCTGCAGAGTTGAAAGGGGTACATTGGCCTCCCCTGAACAGGACAGACCCAGAGTCATCTGTTTCTTGGGGCAGAGAGAGTCCAAACCATAAAAATACCAGGCAAGGGACAATGCTGGGACCACAGATCAAACAGCCAGGAGAAGAAATGGGACTGCAGATAGACCAGAAAAAAGCAGGTAGACCTTTGCTTTCCCACAGCCTTCTCTCCATCAGATTTTCCAGATGTTACCCTGGTAAAACATCCATGTTTAGGAACATTTTGAGGTATCAGTTCTTGCAGAATTAATAGGACAGATAATTTTCCCTCTCCCATTTTTTTTCCTCTCCATTTATTTTTCTCCTGTTTTCTGGTTTTGTTTTGGTTTTGTCTTGCCCTTGTGATCTCTTCCCTCAATCTCTCTGGTAATATCTGGAGCTCTGAGAAAATTAGAGTCAAGAACAAGACGAAGCCCCAGTCCCCCAAAATGGTGACATCCCTCCAACCTATCCCACCCCAGAGAGAGGCTCAGCCTCGGCTAAGTTTCCAGAAGTCAGAGTGGGTTGGGGGCACCATAGGCTGCTCCAGCACCAGCTGATCTCTTCCCTACCTTCTTCCAACCATCCTCACACAGGATGCACTGGCCAGTGGTCAACCATGTGCAGCAGAGGTGAGGACCTGCCAGATGCAGGCCCACCTGCCTCTCCCTTGCCACTGCCTGTACACCCTGCACTATGCAGCCTTTCCCAGGGTGAAGCCTCCACCCTGAAATGTCAAGGCTCCACTACAGCCTCACCTGAACTTGGTCTTCCCTTTTCTCCCCTGCTCTTCCCCACTGGGGTTTTGGTGAGACCACCTCCACTCTGTAGCCTTTGCAGTTGGAGGTGCTGCTTAGTGCTGACAGCATATGCACCACGGGAATTTTCCCTGTGGGATCATCCCACCAGCTCCACAAATAGCTTCCCTAAGCCAGCAGGTCCAAAAGCTTTCCAGATACATTTTGATGACTTTGGCTAGGGGTTTAGCAGAAACTGTAATGAAGCTCATAGAATTCCTGGGGCAGTTTCCTAACCTGAAAGCTTAGAGAAATGTATCCAGAGGAGATCCATATGAACTGCATTGCCAGGATCACCACTAAAATCCCAAGCATGGTTCCCAGAACCTTGGCCACCCTCTGGCCACTGTTAGCCTGCAATTGCCAGAGCAAGCCTTGCCTGAGCCCAGCTGGCTGCAGCATGGTGGCAGCAGCAGCCAGTGGTGTTTCTGCAAGCCTGTAGGAGAAAATCAGCTCGCCAGGGAAGAGCAACAAAGCAGGGGACCTGATGGCAGAGAGGCCATGCCAAATGGGGCTGCCAGTTCCCACTGGGGAGAGGGACTTCCAAACCTGAGGAACAAGTCTATGGATTAATCTTCTGAAGCACGTTGCACCTGCTGGTATGAACATTTCAGGCATTGCATACAGAGCTGCCCTGGAAAGAAGCATTGACATGCAAGCATATGAGCTCCTAAGCCTGGCCACTGGCCAATCAGCTCATCACAGTGGTCAGAGTGGTCCATAGCCCAGCTGAGGGCATTAGGCAAGCAGTGCAAGGAGAACTCTGCTGTGTCCAAAGCAAGATGATACAACAGCACACTCACAGGACCTGCCTCGCAGGACATCCCCACCATTGCAATAGATGCTGCACATTGGGAGGGATGGAGGGAAATGCAAAGCTAGAGAAAACAGTGCTGGAGGAGAGGAATGTCCCAGCTTTATTGTAAACCAAAGCCTTAATTGCTCAGCTCCGAATTAAACCTCCAGGACTGGATGAGCTCATGCACCCAGCTTACCTTTTAGAGCAGCTTCTCACCACCTGGCGGGTGCAGAAATGCAGGGTGTGAAGAACCAGCACCTTTTCCTGGTTGAGCATCTGACTCTGCCTTACCTACTCGTACAGGGTAACCTGAGTACATACAGTAAGGCAACAGCGTAAGTAGTGGCTTAGCAAATAGAATCATAGAATCATAGAATCCTAGGGGTTGGAAGGGACCTCAAAAGATCATCTAGTCCAACCCTCCTGCCAGAGCAGGGTCACCTAGAGTACATCACACAGGAACGCATCCAGGTGGGTTTTGAATGTCTCCAGTGAAGGAGACTCCACAACCTCCCTGGGCAGCCTGTTCCAGGGCTCTGTCACTCTCACAGTAAAAAAAAATTTTCTGATGTTCACCTTGAACCTCCTATGCTCCAATTTACACCCATTACCCCTTGTCCTATCACTGGTCATCACTGAGAAAAGCCTAACTCCGTCCCCCTGACACTCACCCCTTACATATTTGTAAACATTGATGAGGTCACCCCTCAATAGGACTGACTACTATAGGCAGCATATTTTTACATGGCTTTTGGGCATGTTGACAGGAAATATCATAACCAAAACCCATCAGAGGTGAGAAGGTGAAGAAGAGAGAGAGAAGTGCCACCCCTTGGCAGGGGTGAGAAAGTGAGGGTATTTACAAAACAGCCAGTGGATATATGTCTCATTTATAAAGGAGAAGACAGATAAAAGCCTCTGTTGAAAATATAAAGTTATCTTATGTTGAGTGGGATAATTTAATAATATACAATTATGCCCTACAGATTAAGACAGAAGTAATCAAAAGAAAGGTTGTGCTCTGTGGCAGAGTTCCCCAGGCACTGAATTCAGGTCCACAGGGAAGCTCTCACTTTTAGACACTCCCAAAATCAAATCCCCAAACTTCAGATAATTTTCCCTAGCAGGTTAGCTACCTCTTGTGTTCTTTGAAGTGAGGTTTTAGGTTTAAATTTAAATCTTTATCCTCCTTTCTTACATTCAATTTCTCTCTACAATCTACAGAGCCATGAATTTTGTAATTCCCTGCCCTTAATTAACATGCAACCATTCCCTGATTTGTGTTATCCTGTTCTTCACTGGGCAGCATTTGAAATCCAGAGGCAACTCCCTGTGCAGGTTCACGGGGGCAGGTTCCCTGGATGAGGGAACCCCAGGCTGTGCAGCATCAGTCTGCAGGGAGGCAGCTGCAACAGCAGCTGGTGGCTGATTCCCCACCCTGATGCAGGACCCAAAGGGCCCCATTCAGGAGTGTATTAAGGATTAGAAGGAGACCTGCCTCAGGACCAGAGCTGAGAACAAGGTCTCCTATGGAACAGTTTCATCTAAAAGCTAAATGAAACCGCATAGACCCCCCCGAGGCAACACACTGCCAAGATCTCAGGAGGCTGTTGGCTTGCCAGGAGCATAAAAGAAGTATTTTCAACCTGAGTGAGGTTGGCACGAACATTTTCTCCCCCACCGCATGAACCCACAAGCAAACCCTTCATCTCTGCAAGAGCATGACTTGAAGCACGACTTCACAGCAGAAAAACTTTAAACTGTATTTGCCCCAGACCTTGATCATTTTTCATACCTGGGCAGCAGAGAGGGGCCGTGCCATGGACCAGGGTGCTGTGTCACAGAGATGCCTCCAGCACTGCCACAGGACTGCGTGGTACCTGCATCTGGGAGGGGACCCAGACAACATCCTTGGGCCAGGGGATCTTTCCCTCACCTCCACACACCCAGCTGCCACATCCCCAGCACGTCCTGTTACAGAGTAGATTTTCATAGTGATGAGGCCAAGGGAGAAAAGAAATGGAGGGGTATTTTGTGAAGGCTGAACACCCACACCAGCTTTGCAGGAGCGTTCTGCTCTGTAGCCACCTATTCCCATTCCCATAATGTTTCATCAGCCTAATGCTGACTTCTCATTCATACCTTTTTTCTTTTTCCTTTCTACAAAAAGCATTCAAAATGAAGCAATCTAATTACAGAATAAATATTTACCTTGAAATGAGCAGACAGACATTCAAAACCATTTTCCAACATGACAGATGATCTGAAAAGAGCTGCGCTGCAGGCATTATATGCCATTCAAACCCAATTTAAAAATACATGGTGTAGCAGCAAAAATAGACATGACCCTAAGCAAAAACATTGCCATGCAGTCAAATATCTCTTGTAAAATGCCATCAGTGATTTGCATGGCAGTGGAACCCAGCAGCAGTGGAGCAGCATCGCCTACCTCCGTGGTGCTGCCACAACAACCTCCTGCAAATACCTTTGCAGCAACACACGCACATTCCCCTGGCAGGGCTTGCCTAACTGCTCCAGTTTTGGGACCCCAAACTGGGTCCCAGCCTTTCCTGAACACCTAAGGGAAGTTCCTGTCCCCTTACACACATGACCTGGCCTGCAACTCTTGGCATGCTCTGAGATAGTCCAGATGACTCTTGCTACCTTTGCCACATCTAAATTATTGTGACATCCAAATGGCAGGTGGGAGCCAGATGGTGTGGGAAAAATAACCTTTTCACCCTAAAACACTGAGTTCATGTCCAAGATTTCACACCTCAGAGATGCTGAGGAGCAGGGAGACAACACAGGAGCAGCAGCATCCCCTTGGCAGCTCAGGCTCCAAGCGCACACGGCACACCTGGAGATCAATCCACTCCAAAAGCTTTGTCTCAAACCCTGGTGCTCCTGAAGTAGCCCTGAGCTTGCAGCAGAGGGAATGTTGGGGAAAAGGGTTGGGAAACAAGAGGTCAAAGGCCACATGCCACCCATGCAGGGGAAAAACCATCTCTGAGCATCCAGAGGGACCTGTGTTGGGACCTGTCACCATTTGACTCAGGTTCAACAACAATGCTCTCGATCCCCTCCCCCTCCCACCCAAGTAGAGAAGGAGAGAGAGAAAAAGAGAGAGACTTCGCTGGATTGAAAACTAACCACAGCTTTAATTAAACACTAATGAATGATATAAGAAAATATATACAATTATATACAAATATGTTCAGATATGTGCAAAAGCCTCTCGCCTCCCCCCAGCAACTCCCACAGCATCTCCTGAGCTGTCCCAAAAAGTCCCAGAGCTGCTGGAGAGAGCACAGAGTGATGAGGGTCAGGAGAGCTCGAGCCTGGGGGTCGATGGTGATAGATGGATGGATGGAGTCCTTCCTGGACACCAGCCATGGACGGAAGAGAAGGGAAGAAGAAAGAAGTTGTCTTCTGTGATCTCTGACGTTCCTCTGAGCTTACGTAGATATATGGAATGGAATATCTCTGGCCAGTGTTGCTGTCTGTCTAACTCAGCCTCCTACGGGGGGGTTGTAGATCTCCCCATAGTGTCTGAGCCAGCAGAGTAAAGGTGTGACCTTGAAGACCCAGCAGTTAGAAAAACATTCCTCTGTTATCAGTCTTAGTTGGAACACTCTGCTACTAGTTAAAAGAAAGCTTAGTGAAGGAAAAAAAAAATCAGTAAAAGGCAAATTGGCTTTATCCTGGCTCAAACCAGGACAGGACCCTACAGGAATGAAGGGGTAAAACCAGACATAGCTATGGCTCCATGTGGGGAACGCAGCCATGGACACAATCTGGTGCAGTCTGGAGATGAGAGACCTTTGTAGATCCATCTTGCTATCCACACTTTGCATGTGGGAGATCAGCAGGGCATTTATTTATTTGGGTTAGGTACAGATGGAAAACCCTAAAGGCAGTAGCTCTGGGGTGGGAAAAGATGAATGAGCAAATCACACAGTACTGGTGAGCTGCTCTGCCCCCATCCCAAGAAAGACATTACTTCAGCAGTGTCTCCACAAGATCATCCTGATGTCTAATGACCCACATGTTGTGATATCTGAAATATATAACATTGCAGTGATGGCAAGGAAAATATGAACATCAATGACACCTTGCAGAAATGTTCTCTAGAGCACAAACATTAATGAATACAACTTCAAGTGTGAGACACTAGTCCCGTTTTTCAAAGACCAGAGAAGGCCAAAGAGGAGAAGCCAGTCTCGTTCCCAGTGTGACCGCAGACCTTCAGCGAGGCAGCACAGCTCTGGCTCTCTGGAAAAGGCCTTTCTGCACATGGAGAGCAAAGAGATCCCTCGGGATCCCCAGGCACCTTACCGTGGTTTTGGAAGGTGAGGGCTGACAACTTCAAGACCTGAGGCCTCTCTAGACTGTTTGCAGAAACACTAGCAAAAGAAAAAAGAAGTTTAAAAATCCCCCAATGTATTAAATGAAGAGAAATAATAAGTATTCTGGGTTCTCCTTTTAATTCTATCCACATGGGCAGACTATTACACTACCACTCAGACTCTACCATTCTGCTTTTGCTGCCTTGCATCATCCTGTCTGCTCAAGCCTGTCATTCCCGCTGGTTGTTCCTTTGGGCATGCTCGTGGCACGAGGCTTCTCTGACTTTGACGATGAAAATGCACTCTTCAAAAGCACTCTTGTTTTCCCCAAAGCCTGGAGTGAAACAGAGGCCAGAAACACTTCTGGGTATGAAACTTGGCTCTGAGCACTTTCTCCTGTGGGGAGTGTTTGGCTGCCAGAGGGGAAAAGTGAAGGGTTTGGAAAGGATACCTTCCACTTTGCAGCGCTCCCTGAGCAGTCATCTACCAAAGAGCCAAGCAGTCAGAGCAGGGTAGCAGAGCTCAGGACCTGAACATTTGCAGTGCAGAAGAGATGAGATTCACCCATCACCTCTTCTTCCCCCCTGGCAACTCACTTTGTTTTGCACACAGATACTCAGACTTGGGTGCTGGTAACTGATCTAGAAACACATGGCTCCAGGAGACCTAGGCAGCTGCAGAGAGAGAACAGGGTGGATGCACAGAATGAACAGAATCTCCAGGGTTCACTCCAGAGAGGTACCATAACAGGGTTTGGCTGTTTTTCCCAGATGTCCTTTCCCCAAGCCCAGGCCCACTGTGGGCACTCAGCCCCTCAGCCAGGATCTCAGTCTTTATGGTGCCTGTGAGGATGCTGGTACCTTGCTTCCTCCCTGTCCCCAGCAAAGGCTCAGGGGGACACAAAGCCAAACAAGAGCACTGGAGAATCAAGTATCTCACACCTTTCCAAGGACACCCAAGTATAAACACATTGTGCATCTGCCAAGCTCTGTAGAGGGCCAGGTGCTGCTGCCCTGCCGGGACAACCAGGCTCTTGGCTCTGCACCACAGCCACTCAAGACTTGTCCCCAGTGCCATCAGCCACTGCCAAGGAGAGGGATGCTCAGCCAAGGTGTTTCTCACAGGCCCCCGTCGTTTGTTTCAAGGTGTTTCATTTCTTGTGGAGAGGCTTGGGAAAACATCTGCCAGGGACTTGCAAGAAGGATGTGGGCTGGCCAGGGATGAGCAGGGCTCCAGAGCAATAATTTTTGTTTCTACAAGTGAGTTTATGTCTCACCTGGTGAGGAAGGGGGTTAGTTTCCTTTTTCCAATGAGAGAAACTGGGGGAGGCTTGCTGTTCACCCCCAGCCACAACTCAAACCAAATGCTTCAAATGTTTTGTATCCCCTCAAAATGAGAAACATTTAAATGTGTGGGCCAAGAAAAACAGCAAGCAAAACTCCCACCTCGCTGAGCGGCAATTCACCGCTGCCCAGAGAAAATCTCCCTGGTTCCCTGCCATGGTGCTGGATCATACCTGGCCTGCAAAGTAGCTGTGGGCTTTCTGCAAGTGCCAGGATGTCCCTGCCTGAGACCAATGGGACTGGTGGGTCCCTGAGCATCCCAGGCCATTGCTGGGAACCATTGGACACTCACCACTCCCACAGCCTGAGCTGCCCCAGCTGGGCACACAGGCCTACATCCCCTAGAGGGAAATTAAGCCTCCACCTCCTCATCTTGTGTTTTGAGGGTGCTGTTCCTCAGCAAAACACAATGTGCTTGAAGGCTCCAGTCTTGGCTGGAGCAAAATCAGGAGGCCTGGCATCCCATCCTCAGGGTTATTTATGATCCCTTTTGGTGCTAGGGCTGCCTTACAGCTGCCTCCCACGTGCTGCTGTCCAGGAGGACAACTGGAGCAAGCTCCCTTAGCTCTACACACAGGTTTTTTGTCCAGTTTCAGTGTGAGGATGCTGGCTGGGGGTGAGGAACTGTATCACCACGCCCCACAGCTCCCTGATAATGGTGGGCACCAGGGACCTGTGGGCATTCATGCAGCTCAGCAGAAAGGGCCCTGGTACTTACTTGTGCTGGTGCTGACAGGTCCCAACTCCACGTCACAAGAGGCATTTAATGTCACTAACAAGCCTGTGGGAATGGCATGTTTCACTCAACCCTGCAGTTAGCCCAGGTATTTGCTCTTTTCAAGTCAAAGCCATTTCAGAGCCCGGGCTGAACAGGTATTTTGCACAGCCGCTCAGTGACCCGAGTTGCTGAGCTGGGCTCTGCCTGGCCTCCCTGCCAGAGCTAACAACCCTCTCAACCACAGCAGGACCCAGATTTTAATTGGGGATGAGTCGGCTTCACCACTAGCTGTCATCTCTGTTGCTTCAGGGCTGAGTCTCACCCAGTTTGACCCTGAGGAGTGTGTTACACTCATCTCTCTGGACCTCTGGCTGCGCCGGCTCTCAGCTCGGTGCCATTTGTGCCTGGCTAGCCAGGGTGGGCCAGATCCACCTTGTACCATGAACCCCCTCCTTGTTCTATAGGCCAGAAATAAGTGTTCATCCCACTCTGGCAGAGAGCCCTCCCCAGCCTCCTGGGCTCTCAGGGCATCAGCATCTGTGGCCGCCCTTCACTGGGGGGAGACCTGCCTCCGTGCAGCAGCGCCCGGCCCACGTGCGCTGCGCTCAGCCAGAAGCACAAGCTATTTCTGGAGCAGGCGATTCTCCTGCAGCAGCAGCAGCAGCACCGGGATGCACTGACCAGAAAAAGAAAAGCCCTGGTGTTCTGAGAGCAAAGTGAGATTTCCCAGCCTCCCACCGGGGAAGACGGGTGACATTCTTGCAAAAAAAAAAAGAAAAAATATGAGGGAAGGCTGCAGGGCTCTGCGGCAGGAGGGCTCCAGATGAGCGCAGGGGCTGTTTCAGTGGAAAAAAAAACCACACCAAACCACAAGAACTGCAAAGAGGGCAGCTCGGCTGCTGTTGCAGAGCTCCGTGAAATCAGTGATTTCTGAGCAGAGTTCAGCTGGAGAGCGCCGGGTGCTATAAAAAGCAAAGTGACTTTGGGCTTTGACGCTTCCTCCTGACACGCAAAAAAAGATGATTTGTGATTCAAAAGATGAGGAATTTATCATCAAAAGGAGCTAGGACAGAGCTCAGTGTTTACATGTGGAAGAACAAGACAGGCACCAAGAGCAGATATATTTATACCCATCCATTAATAAAAGAAGTCAAGTCAACCATACCTTCGTGCTAAAGTTAGAGCAGAGCGCTCAGCATGTCCTTAAAAAGGCAAGAAAGTTTCCGCAAACTGGGACAGCTGCTCCCGGTGCCGGCTCCGCGCATCCCGGCGCGTGCAGGGGCTGCCGGCATTGTGCTGCAGCAGGGAGGGAGCCAAACATGGCGAGGCTTCTCCAAGCGAGGAGGCTGACTCCCAGAGTCTGGTCATGTGCTGCTGGCCGTGGCACCTCAGGAGCCAAAGAATCCCTGCTCCAAAGACCTGCAGCATCAGCCTGTGTCATCACAGAAACACAAAATCCTCCGGTGCTGACTCCAGTGCCCTGTCTGCTTCCTCAGTCACAGGGCTCACACAAGCCAGGAGCCTTCACCTCTGCTGTAGGAGAAGAGATGAGGACGTGCTGGTCACAGCACACTGGGGATAGCCCCATGGATGGGGACTTGGTTTGTGGGGCTGTCTCTATCAGGCAGTAGGGGGAAGAGGAGCAGCACCTGAGGGTCAGAGGTTTGGGCTGTCATGGAAGGGTCAGTGCAAGCCCAGGGTAAACCACAACAGCAGATGGTTCATCAGCAATGAGGTTAGCCAGAGGGTTGGCCAGTACAAGTCACTGGAAGCTCCTGGATCAGGATTTGATATTTAGAAAAGCTTCAGCAATGACTAATTTCAGCAAGTTCCTTACCCCATAGGCAAGGCTGGTGTTGTGTGGCCTTACCTCCCAAAGGTGTATTACAATGCTGCCAGGTAGGCAATCCTCGGAGGAGTCAGATCATTGTTCCTTGCAAGGTGCTTCTAGAAAGCAATTATCCTTCTTGAAAAATATACCGATGAGCTCTTGCAACCATTTCCCCATTTCCCCTCTCTGCCTCCTCCAGCTCCAGCCTTTGAACCTCGCTAGAAGCTGTTCACTGAACCACTCCTGCCTCATCCGAAGTTGCAGGAGCCTGTGTTGGACATGCTATGCCAGAACTATCATGTTTCAGGCAAATTGAGAGCAACCATGAAAATGGCATCTTGTCTGAATCAAAGTGCAAAGTTTTTTATCTCCACACCCCAGTGAAACAGCTGCAAGTGACAACCAACCCTGGCCTGTGCAGGGAAGGAAACAGGGCAGTGGGCAAGCACAGGAGGCCACAGGGTCACCTCTAGCCTCCCGGGATGTGATCACACTCCATAACACATTCAACCTCCAAGTTCATGCTGAAAATGCTAGTTACATGAACTTCACTGACCTTTAAGCATGATGAGGGACTAGATGACCTCTGCAGGTCACTTCCAACCAAAGTTATTCTATGACCTTGTGAGTTTCTGTATAAAGACAGAAAGGCCGCAGGAAAATAACGCTCCCTCCCACAGCAGCTGCTGAGCTTTCCCATTAAGAGATGCTCAGGCTGCTGTCCCAGAGCCAGTACGCTCAATAGCGGGACAGCAGCAAGACCCCAAAAACAGGTCAGCCCCACCACTGGCTCAGGGGCTGGGGCTTCTTCCTGGGCTTTTGGGCATCTGATGATGCAGCTTGTCAGTACCAGGCTAAAACACAGCCTTCGCAGTCCCACTAGCCCCACTAGCTCTTTTGCAAATTCAATTTGGATTGATAAATCATTTAAATATGATCCAAACAATGCTTTCCAGCAAGCGTTATCATTTATTGACTGAATCTCATCACACAGCTGCCAAACACGGTGGCACAGCACAGGAATCCTTGCTCAGCAACCATGTTGGTGGACCTCAGGCTGGCATCGAGTCCCATGGCCTGGAGCCCCTGGCCAGATTGTTACCAAATCCTCTTCCTGACATGACAGTGGTACCCTTGCTCTCACCAGATGCCACCTACACACGCTGGAATGTGTGCTGCAGCTCACAACCAGCAGTAACTGACCCAGATGACTTGCCTATCATTTATTATTATTTACAACTTATAGAAAGAGAATGTATTAAATCAGCAGCTTTCATCTCCTCAGCCACCTTGCAAGTCCCTTCAAAGAACTTGCATCAGCTTCCTTCGACGGTCTTTTGATAAACCCCTGCTGAGCAATGCAGTAATATTAAACTTCAATGACCACTTAGTGAATTCCAGGGTCAGCCATTTTATAGTTTTGCCTTGGAATGAAGGTAGGCTGGAAGATCAGGCACGTCATTGCTTTAATTTTAAAGCATGCCTCTGTACTACCTTTCTCCTCACACAGAAAAGCTTCTTTTTAAGACCCTTCTCTCACCCATCCACAGTCCTTCACCCTGCTCTTGAGCAACCTGGTCTAGTGGAAGGTGTCCCTGCCAATGCAGGGGGGTTGGAACCAGATGATCTTTAAGGTCCCTTCCAACCCAAATCATTCTGATTCTTCTACAATTATTCAGCCCTCATTTCCAGGCATCTAATTTTAGCAGTTACTGTTGAACATCCTCTCGAGTTATTGTTAGAATGAAATGAGAATCATCTGACAGGAACACATTGCAGCTCCTTGGTAAATACTGGGGAGGAATACTGAAGGACTTTGCAAGCCTTCCTGAATCATTATCAACCCTGCTATCCAGGGACACACCTTATCCCACCCCTTTTGTTTCTGGTATCTTCAATTTCCAAAAGTAATATGGAAATCCTGCGCTGGCATCAACTGTACTAGGCAATATTTAGCTGTATCATTCACTCAATTATCAGTTTCCATAATTACTTGCAAATTTGCTACAGAGATTTATTATTTGTTATTTTTAGGATTGTTTCAGCGGAAAAGGCATCTGATTATATGGATATATATTTGCATGACACATTCCACTTGAGGATCTCTAAGTACTTCGCAGAATTTGAATGAATTTCTGCTTGTCTGCAGCAATACTCCTTTTATAGGCAGGACAACAGAAGCAGTGATTAGAAGGCATGTCCAAGCTCCCAGAGGAAATTTATGCTGAGCACTGGAACACCGGCTTCCAGTTGTGTGTGTTAACTATTAAACCTGTGCTAACACAGACAGCAGGAGGTTGGCATTAAAGAAAGCACCGATACCATAGTTTGAAATGACTGTCTCTCTTTCCAAATGAACAGGTTCAAACACAGATTAGGCTTGGAGAGGGGGAAAAAAAAAGGCTCCCTATCAAATACAAAATAAATGGCTCTTTTCTACTAACAAGCAGGAGCAGGAAAGGATGGCAGGGAAAGACATGGAGTTACAGAGAGCTTGGTGTACGGACAGACAGGGCTAGGATTTTGCCAGTGTCATTTGCCAAGGCTTCGCCTGTTGTCACTGTGAAGACGATCCCATCTCCCAGCTCATTCTTCTAACTAGATTTCATTCTTTTCATTTTACCTGCCCAGGAGATGCACCAGGAAAATTCATTGAGATGCACTGAAAAAGACAACACATGGGAGCCAGCAGACTGGTGTTTCTCTCTTTTATTTAAAAACAGTGCTTCATTACCATTTGCAAAGGGTTAGGAAGGGTATCCCCCCTTGCTTAGAGTTTATAAAAGCCAGCAACATGATCAATAATTTATACACATGGATAGTAATACAAAAAAAAAAAAAAAAAAGGAATAAAAGCTAAAGATCTAACTACTCCGACCTTCACAATTCCAGCTACTTGATAATAATAGGAATAACCCAATGAATACTGTATGGTCTGAAAGCTACTATACAATATGATACTTAACGAGGGAGGGCGGGAAGTTAGAGGCTGTCACAAAGCCCTGGGATGCAGATACTGCTTCTCCAGAGTCAGCAGGGAAATGGGACCCTGGGCAAGCGGCTCGGGCGTCCTAGGAAATGATCCAGGGGAAGGGAACACATCCCAGTAGGGACATGGTCCTGTTTCCCGGCGGTACCTGGCAATGGGAGGTGCTGGGGAGACTGTGTGAAGGGGCAAGTCCGTCGCTGCCATTGGAGGTGCTGTGGCATCTCAGCCTTGCACTGAAAATCTCCAAGTCTCAAGTAGATCAGCCTGTGAGGTCAGTAAAATACTCCACCAGCTCCGTATCGCTCTACAGCCCTGGTTCTCATCTGCTATCAGCCCCACGTTGTAGCTCCAGCTATTTACAAGCAGGATTTATTGTATTAAAAAGAAGAAAAAAAAAAAAGGAGGGGGAAAAAAATAACACCAAAACAAAACACAACAAAAAGAAAAAACCCAAAACCAAATCATATCCTCTGGGGTAAAAGAGGGATTATTTTGTTACTTGATAACGCAGCCAAATCAAGCTGCCAAAACTACAACACGCGCACACACAAAATATTGTGAACAAAAAAACCCAGAAAATCATGAGCAGAACTGAGACTACTAATGTGGGAGGCCTGATTTCTGTACAGAATTCACTCCTCAGGGAAGCTACAAGCCCCTCCACCAGCAGAGAACTGGGAAACTGGAAAGAGATTTATTGACTCACTTCAGGGGGAAAAAAAAATAAATATATAATTTAAAAAGGACTAAAAAAAACATTCCTAAGATGAACTGGCATTTTGCTGACTGCCAGCCAAATGAATCTTTGGGTGGACGGTTTTAGACACCAGCAATCTCCTGGTGAAATTAGGCAAGATTTTTGGCTGATGCGTTCTCGCTCTACCACAAGTCGGAGAGGCAGCGTGGGAAGCTTGTCTCCTGCACAAGCCTGGACCAGCTGCAGCCTGCCACCCAGAGAAGACAACCACCAGCAAGAAGTTGCCTTCCAGGGTTAGCAGTGGCAACAGAGGTGGGACTTGGGATGTCCAAGTCCCATTTAGGCTGCCACTGAAGCATGTGCTGCAGAGGGACAGGGCCATCCTGCCAACTCCTGGCTAGAGGAAAGTGCACCGGGGAGAAACCCCAGAGCCTACTTGAAAAGGGCCCCATTTCACACTCTGGCTATAGACTCCTGCTTGTCTTGCTGACTGGAGTTTTCATTGTAGAAGATAAGTTTACCGGGGTTGTAGGGCAGAGAGGGCAATCAGTAAGGTGGGGGTGGAGGGACAGGGCTTTTCAGACATTAATATCACCAAAAATAGTGTTTTATGCAACAAAGAATCAAGTCTCACTGGTGTATACTACAAAATATTTGACATTTTCCAAGAGCATGACAAAATAAAAACACAAAGAAGTTTACATTGGATGTTCATCTTGTTCACTAGGTTGGGTTTTCACCCCCCCCCTCCTATTTTAAAACAGTGCAAACAGGTAACACACTTTAAAAATCACCCCTCTGCACCAAGGACAGCATTCCCCCGACCCTGCCAGGCTGGAGGCCCATGGGCAGGTGGCCATCTGCCACGTTGCCCACGTGCTTTCCCTTTGGAGCCAGACTCAGCAAAAGCGCTCCCCAGAGCTGTTTGGTTTTTCCCTTTATTGAATTCCTAAGTGCTCCCCAAACCTGTTCTCCACTTGCCTCCTCCTCTGGGGCCAGGATGGGAAGATACAGACAGGGACAGGTTGGAAGAAAAGGTGGGTAGGAACTTCGAGGCTCTGCTTTGTATTCCCTGCTGCAGAAGCTCTGGGTGCTGGAATTGAGACCCCAGAAGAGCCAGTGCCTCTTTTCAGACAAGGAAATGGTTTCATTAACCATTTCACAACTCACACTCGAGCCAGCTATTCAGATCACCCTCCTCAGCACTTGCTGTGCACTTCACATCCACAGATTTCAAAATGGGCAAGAACAGGGGGATAAACTTTCACTTCACTTTAGGGATGGGGAAGCGGAGTCTAGAGCAGCAACACAACTGCTCCACAAGGACCCTTGAGGACCACTGACAGAGCCCTGACCAAAACACAGGTCTCTGACTCCTGAGCCAGCGCTCTCTCTCGGGCACTGAAACAGAAAAGCCACAGCTAATTTAAAACATGGCTCTGTCCATCTGAACTCATGACACAGGATCCACTTAACTGCTTAATCTGGGAATAGCTGGCTATGGCAGGCTCATACTGATCTCCCTATTGTCTCCAGGTCCTGTCATGGCTTTTCTTAGAGAAGCGAACCTGTCTACAACAGTGCAGCCTCCCTCATGTGGGGACAACAGTTTGTTGACATGCTGGGCATCAATATAACTTATTCTCCGTAGAGAATATGCTATACCAGTAGAAGTCATCTTTGTACCAGCACAACTGTATCCACAAGGAAAGACAGGCCAGCATACTAAATAAATCAACTCTTTAATCCAAATCTTTATTGGTATAATATCACATGCTGGCCAGATCTACTGCAAGATGGTACGAACAGCAACACTTAAAGAAACATCTTCCTCTACATCAAGAGGAATTCTGGATGCCTAAGAGACTAGGTGACAAACAGTAACATGTTTGCCAAGCTGCCTGTGCAGTTTCCCTTGGAAAGCCAAGCCCTGCTCTGCAAGGGACCTGTGACTGCAGACCCATCTCGGGAACAAGCACTAGCTGCCATTGGTCAAATAAGCCAGGGCCCAGTTTAGTTCACTAAGTGTCATTCATTTTGCATAGGGAGATATAGGCTTTGTCCTCACTTCTTCAGAAGATAGATATAGCCACAGCTTGGCTACTCTGAATGCATCTCAAGCCAGTTCATAACACATCCGAGTGAAACCAGAGCTGTTGTTTGCCAAGAGGGAAGAAAAGCTGAGGAGCTCTCCTGCCATGGCACAACATTCACTCGAGAAACCTCACTGCAAAATTCCAGCTGGCATACAAGATTTTGGGAGGTCTGGTGCTCTAGACACCTGGAACCAGCAAGCTACCTCCGGCCCCCAGCCATGCAAACATCCCAATATCCCTTCTGCACCTCACTGCTGAGCAGGAAGCCAGGCTATCAGGGAACTACTTCAGCGGGAATCCTGCAGCATTAACTACAGAGTCAAGGAGACACCAGCTAGTTAATGCACTGGAGGAGCCTGGGCTTGGATACAGGAGGAATCAGGCTGGATGTTCTGGAGCAGGTATTACTCGGAGGTCATGCAGCAGGAGCCCACAGCCCTGCAAGGGTTGGGTGCTTCTGCACTGAACACCTCACACTCCTAACACACTCGGGCGGGCTGAAGCCGCCGTGCATAGACTCTGCTCGGAGGCAGAAATGGGACTGGCCTCCCTACTCCCAGAGAGGCCAAATGGCAGGGGGGGATTGCAGGCGGCACTGCCAGGGCAGGGGGGAGGGCACTTGGGGAGGGAGAGCCCAGTTTTCAGGAGCTGCAGTCAGAACCAGCTGAACTGAAATGTAGAAAAGGGGCAGAGGGGTGAGCAGCTGCCCCTGCTGGGCTCTGCAAGCTGCGCTCCTCTCGCTGGCAGCCTGCAGATCTGCTGCATGAGGAACTGCATGTGGGCAAGGGGAGGGATGGCCTCACTCAGCCTCTCTGCCCCACAGGAGGCTACAACAAGTCCAGAAGAGGCTTTTGCTGCATCTCAGCTCCAGAAGACCCCTGGCTGCCCTGCGGTGGAAATGGCTCCCCTTGAATATGACTATTTCTACCATAAATTCTCCCTCCCCTACCCCAACTCAGACAGTAAAAGCCCCTGAATACCCCGAGTCCCCCTCATTTCCTAGATTTTGTGAAAGCCCCAACATCCTGTTCCCCCCTTCCCATTTTCAAGCTAACTAAAATATTTATATACAAACAACAAAAAAAATTGTCATAACAGCAACAAACCAAACTTTGGCTTGGAAAAAAAGTTAAAAACCAACAATAAAACCAGAAAAAAAAACCAACAAGGTGGCCAACAGGCTGGCAGTTTGGTGTCCCCTTTATCTAGCTATTCCTCCAGAGAATCAATAGCTGCAGGGTCTCTAGCTTAACTAATGGCTTCCCCATTCTCCCCATTTGAGGTGCTGCCTCTCTGCTGTTCACAGAAAGGCTACATGTATCACTGGGGAAGAGCAAAAAAAATGCAGGGCTGTGTGTGGCTGGGCCAGGATAAACCCCTGGCAGCTCTGCTTGTTGCCATTGCTTAGTGTTAAATGTAGGAGGTTTCCTATTCTGATATCAGCAGAGGATGGAGAAGCAAGTATATGACTTGGAACTGCAGAGAAGCTCCACCAACAAACCCACACTCCAAGCAGTCCTCTGGGGGCAGTGAGCTCACCCCAATACCAACTGAGGGAGTGCAGGCAGCCTAATAAAACTGTGCTTCTGCATTTCTCTAACATGTGGTTAGAAAGCCCCACCTTTGAGTACTGGGGTTACTGCAAGTACACTAGAGCCAGTAGTGGAGCAGGGAGGTCTAGAAAGCAGCAACTCCCCATCACGGCACAGCTCACACAGACTCCTACAAATGCTGATTTTGAAACACAGTGAAGTCACTGTAAGTAAGAACAGAAGAGAGATGGTCTTGGGAGTAGTGGAGCCCTCCCCTAAATAGTCTAATATGTAGTGTCTATGTGGTCTCAGCAGACCAGAAGCACAGCCTTCTATAAGAGGCTGGGCAAAACATACCTAGCCAGCTCCAATGCAACTACATAAGGGTCTGGAACAGTCTGTGGTGGGAAGTTCCTATGAATTCAGAGCTTGCACAAACTGCTTCTGCCTCCTCTATAACTTCTGACTGAACCAAAACCACTTCAGGATCACGTTTAGATATAAAAGACTCTCTTCCCCCACACAGACCCATATGCTTGCCCCTTGCCTCTGCAGCTTATACATGACTTGTTTTTCCTCACTCATATTAACATGAAACAGAATACTTGCAGAAGCACCCAAGCAGCTCAGGATGAACAGGAGCAGAAACTTTGCACGCTGGGCCTCACCCGAGCACTGTTCCTGGTTCCTCGACCAGCTTTCTTCCTCTGCAAGGCTGCACCTGCTTCACCTCTGCAAGTTTAACCGCTTGTTGTCTGCAACAGAGGTACTCTGTGTGATGCTGTATTGCATCTGCCACTCTTTGAGGAAAGAAGGGGAGGAAAAGGACGGCAAGGGAGTAAGATCTTGAAAAGGAAGGAGGAAAACTAACATAATTACAGCCACCAGCAATGGGCAACAATCAGCTAGAGTAAGTGTGTGTGTGTGGGAAAGATCATCCTCACAAAAGATTCCTTTCCAAGTCTTGTCCCCTATATGGCAGGTAACAGCCAAAGTCTTTGGGCAGGTTGAGGAAATTGTCTCTTGCCAAGTGTAAAATCCTGACACTGCTGAAACTGTCCCAAACCTGTGCACATCAGATGGTGATAAAAACGAGGAAAGTCTCTGCATTTCCCCTATTTCCAAATGTAAATTACTATTTCCCACCAGCATTTAGGTCCCAGCCACAGCCAAAGACTTCCTTCTGCAGACCAGAAACATAGCAGGTGGAGACTTCTCCCTTACATCCTCCTGTCTCACAGGCATCAAGCCCCAGACCCAGGGAAGAAACTCTGCGTGTTCCTGATTAATTGCATGATATCATTTTTTAACAGCTTTCCTTATCACTAATCGCCTTTTCCGTGATTGGTAGGATAAGCTATGCACCAACATACAGACACGGAAATGCAGTATTTTACCACAGTTAAAAAAACCCCAAAAACTAAAACAAAACCAAAACAAAACAAAAAAAAATGCACAATCTTTGGAACAAAAGAATTAAAGGCAGAAATTTAAAGAAAAAAAAATACATATTCAAAGAACATAGTGAGGTATAAAAAAGTATTTTCTCTTTTGTATTTTGTTTTTCCTCCTCGTCTTGCTATAGAGTTCCTCTACTAGTAAATATTGCAATAGCCAGGCCTCATGAACTGGGGGGGCTGTCCCACTTGCAGGGGGCTCACGTCACTTCAGTAGGGGGCAAATCGGCTGTAGCCACCTCGGTATAAACTCGCCTGTAGAAATTAAACAAGAAAAGAAGAGGTTGTTAGGAGGTGTACTATGAAGGAATACTTAGGACAGCAATCAAATGCTCTCAGGACTAACAGATGGCACTGACTCACACCTCTAAAAAGCAAGAGAGGAAAACCTTGCCTGCAAAACCAAAGAGACCAGAGATTGAACTCATGAGTCCTAATATCTGAGATAGTTGTCCAGCTTGTCTTTCTAGATAGCAGAGACCAGAAATTCTGAGATGCTCTTCACCTTACCTTAAGGCAAAGGTATAAAATAGACAGGATGATCTGGTATCTTTAGAATTACCTGTTTTTCCTCCACTGACCCTAAAGATAAGCTGAGGCACAGAAAGGGGTGCTACACTGCAGATATCTATATTTAGGTGTCTTTTTCTCTGATCACATTTGTATTCCAGCCTTTGCAACAACACTGTGCTGGCTAGAAGCAGATGGGCAAGCATGTGTTTTCAGCAAGCTCCTCCACTCCCCACAGATGCCAGCATACCTCATTCCTGCCCTTGCGTAACTACTGCCGGCAGGCAGGACACCACATCCTTCCACTAGCTGAAGATGGAACCAAGTGGAGCAGCTTTGCTGCAAGATGTCATAAGAACAAGTTACTCCTAGAACTGATTTCTTGACATTAGCCTTCAAAGTTAATGAAAATAGCAAGGGTTTCTTGCATCTCTAACTATTGCTGATTTCTGCTTTACAATCAGCTTGATACAGTTCTACTGATTAACTAACAAAGTTCTGGCTCCTGACATTTCTGGTCATTCTTCTGTCATCTCCTTTGTACTAGGTGACGTGCAAGATCAAGTAATAACTGGTCTCTTACAACCTGACTCCCTTTCTAGTTCACACACAAACATAAGAATGCAGAACAACTGGGAACCCAGTACTGCAGCTAAGGACCTCCACCCTTAATAGAAAAAAGCTTTTCTGGGTGAAGTTTCATTACCCCATACCCAGCTGTTCCCCAGGCTGGAAATAAGAAACAGCACAAGAAAGAAAACTCCACTTACCACAGCGCCAACTCCGTAGCTAGCGGCAGGGGCGAGGGCATGGTAAGGATCTGCTGTGTACACCCTGCCATAACTGAAGAGAGGGAGAAAAGATAAAAAAAGAATCACTTCAGAGGGGCAGAGAAGCAACCATATGACCACAGGCAATGGGAGAAACAGCATGCCCTTCTATACACATGTATGCATACATGCACACACAGGCAGCCTCTCTTTGAAGAGATCCTATGGGCATGCTGCCATGCATCGGATGAGGTGGACAAGAGAACGGCCTGCAAAGAGGAATGTGGTGGAAGCCATGAGCTCAACCTGTGGGAAAGAGGTCAGCACCTTTGAAACGACAGCTAGTGCATCCTTACCTGGCATGATGCAATTTGGGAGGAGAGTGACTGCTGGCACTAGCAGTACTGGCACGGCAACTGCTGCTAAATGGAAAGCAGTGAGGGATTCTCCAGGATGAGAAGGGAGCATAAACTTTAATGGTCTCGCATGCCAAGGATTAAAACATGGCCTCACTGCACAGGAGATGAAAAACCTTAAGGCAAGCACTCTGATGATGCTCATCCTTTGTATCTGTGCAGAGCTGCACATTAAAGCATCCCAGAGTACTGTGTGAGCTGAGCAATTTTTACTTTATGGAAGGGGAGAGAAATGCACTCAGTGATTAAACAACCTGCCCAAAGTCACAGAGCAACGAGCTGGCAAGGCAAGCTAGATCTTTTGACTCTGAGGCCATAACCACACTGCCTCCTTTGTGCAGAGAATCCCAAGGACAGGGAAGAGGCCTGGATTTCTGCCAGCTCACACACACCGGCAGGCAACGCTGCCCAGGAGCAGCCAGACAAACCGTGCATTCAAGTCTTTCACGTTGAGCTGTGCATGCATGTGTGCGCGTGCGAGCGCAAGTAAGACAAAGAAGCAGGGAAAGAAGTAGAAATACTGAAATGGATCAATGCTCCTTGGAATCCCTGAGCACAGCAAGCTGGCCCCCCTGGACACCTCCCCCTTACATACCCATCGCTGTAAGCTGCTGCAGCGGCTGCAGCAGCTGTGGCTGCTGTTGCAGTAGCAGGCTGTGCGTATCTGTAGGCTGCGTATCCACCCTGCAGGAGAGAAGAGAACTGACTTTGCAGATACCTGTCCACCCACGCAGAGCATTAAAAATAATAATAATAAAAAAAAGAGACACACATCACAAGGAGAGGAAGTGTTTCAAACTGCATCAGCTCCCATGTCCTGTCTATCAAAAGCATCGCTCATTAATTTATGCATATTCCTTTCCTCAGAAGGGCCAGGGACACTCTTCTGTTGTCCAATTTAGCAGAACAAATAAACTAAAGCAAGTCTGAGCATGGTTATATTCCTCCAGGAAATTAAATTTGGCATGGAGCAACTGAAACCTAAGAAAGAGTTGAAGTCTTGCATGCAATGTAATTTTTATGTCCCCTTCCTCTTACACTGGGGAAATCAGATGTGGGCCCTTTCTGTGAAGTGTTTATTTTAGAAAGGGGACCATTCAAAAAAATTCCTCATTTTCCACCCCCATCATCTCTTTTTTAAGCCCAGGAAACTCAAAAGGCTGAATTTAATTTTATCCAGATGCTTAAAAGTCTCAGCAGTTGGGGAAGCCAAAAAGCAATAAGGAAAAGATGGTCAGAAGAGATAGCCCCTGGTCACCTCATGGCTGACAACCACCAAACTGTCATTGATACCAACCAGACCATCTCTCCTACCTCCATTTAAAAGGGAAACAGGTCAGGGAAAATTACACCAGAACAGTCTGTATTGCTGCTACATTTCTGCCCATGCTATGCACCTGTAATAAAGGTCTTTAAAATGCTTACACTGATTAGGTGTAGTTACTAAAAACATACACAGCTGGGTTGGCAAAATGTGAATCCTGACCCAAAGGAATACCTGTGAGTCTCCTCCTGGCACTGTCACAAGGAGCTTTTGGGGCAGAGGAAGACCTGGCTCAGGCAGGCAGCTCTGCACACCCTGCAGTAATGAAGGATGGAGGCCAGCCACCTTTGAGAAGAGGGGCAAAGGCTGTATGGCAGGCAGCAAAGAGGGCTCTGAAGCCCAGGTTAGATCTTTCTTTATTGTACACTTCTGAACTTATTTTTGTTAACTTAAGAGGGGGCAATGGTAAATGAACCATGGCTTTGATTTGCTATAAACACAATGAGCCACAAATAACATCAGAAAACTCCAGATTGCTTCTGGTGCTTTTTTTTTCCAACTGACATTTCAAAATTTTTAAAGACCAGAAGGCAGACTTACGCTTTTCACCTCCTGAATCAGCTCAGCATACCTCTGCCACTTCTTCCCTATAGGTCTTCTGCCTACACTTAACTAAATCAACTCTAATACAGGACTGTGTGTTTGCTCAGTAGTGCTCCAGTTTTGAGCTAGGTAGCTTTTAAATTAGAAGTAATTATTTTAAATTAATGTTGGTTGTTTTTGTGGGACCTGCGCTAGCCCACAAAGGCTAATATGCTATCCAAAACATGCCTGGGGACCATCTCCTGCACTGAAGAGAAAGGACTTACAGACTTTTTAACCTTCTAGTTAACAGAAGAAAAGAGCAACACAAATCTACACCTCTGAAACATCATCTCATTGCTCAAAAGAGATGTCATATTACAGTTTTGCCCCCTTAATCTCAGCTGGATGTTTCAATCCTTGTATTTTGGATTGACGGTTTGGGAAGGGTTAGTTTGTTTCTGGCACGCTATCACTACACCACCATTACTCCCACCCCCAAAACATGACGGAGGTGAGAGGAACGAGGTGCAATCTTAATCTGAATCAAACCTTCATCAATCTCACCAAATTAAGACAAAACTTTGTGCTGGTATGACTGTGGTATTCCCTGAAGTTTAAGAGCTTCTTGAACTCTTGATGAGGTCTGTCCCTTGGACACGGCGTACGAGCCATCTTTGCCTGGCCCTACCCCTCTGCAGGGCAGCTGGCAGATTCCCCAGCCCCCAGATTCCCCCCACTCTGCCCCACACTTGCCAGCCACATTTCAGATCAGAAGCCATTTCAAATATGCCTGGCACATACTCTGAACATGACAGCAAGATGCAGTTTGAAACCATAAGAGGGTTATCATGTAATTCTCTTTTAACTCATGTCTCTCATAAAGGAAAATCAAACCAAATCAAAACAAACAAAAAAAAACCAAACAAAAAAAAAAGAAGAAGAAAAGAGAAGAAGGGTTGGAATCAGGTGTAGGAGGGGGAATGGCGTAACATTTATTAATCAAAATTAAAAACTAAGCATGCTGACATCTGGAGCTAGAACAACCAGCAAAGTCACCACGTTCAGACTCATATTGGCTAGTTCTATCCATCCCAGCATTCTCTTGGGACAGCAGTTTGCCCTAGGCTCTACCACAAGCTCAGTGAAGTACACAGCCTCAATTACTAGAGCGTGCAGCCACAACAACCTGCTATTACGGAAACAGTCAGTCACCACTGGAGTTAACATTCCAACCTTAACAACTCCCGCAGCCTCCCACCCTCGCCCCCCAAAATGGCTCCCACCCTAGCCCTGTCCCACACCACAATGTTAATAATTATAACAAGCAATAACCCATCTGTTATATCAGAGAAGGGAACAGAGACTCCACTGAGAGATTTAGAGCGGGATGTTAACATTTCTTCAGTCAACTGCACAACAAACAACAACAAAAAAAAAACAAAACAGGAGAAATAATTCATTGGAGAAGTGAAGTTAAGAAATAGCTGACATGTGTATTGCTTTTTAACCATGCACTGATGCAAAATTGAAGCTACTGTTAATTTAAAAAAAAAAAAAAGAAAAAGAAAAAAAAAAGAAAAAGGAAAAAAGTCACAGGATAGAGGTACACACGCACAGGCAGACCTGCTCAGTTCAATGCAGTCTGCAAATTCTACTTGTGTGTACTTCAAATAAAACCAAAAATGGGGATTATAATGGCCATGGTACGTTCCTGTCATAGGAGCAATGAGTGTGGACAGCTGGGGGATTTCTCACACAGGGATGTATTTAGCATGACCAACAGGTCCATATACACCAAAATAGGGTGAAAGAAAGAGGAGGAAAGTTGAGACTTGTTTTTTTGTAAGTGTTTTCATCAAACTCTGGACCAGTACAGAGCAAAGGAGACACTCTGCAGGTTGCCTTAACCAGGTGATGCTCCTGTTCTCCATAACCCAGGACCCACCTACCATTCCATCAATGTGCCTAAAGCCCTGTTCAGCTTGTCCAATGCATCAGTTATTTTCTCCTGCTATTCCTGTTTACACACAACTTTAACGGGTATGCAGACTTCACCCATAACCTGAGCTACACGGTCCTATCACCCTTAGTGATTTCTGATGCCACTCACTTCAGGTACTCTAGTAAATATAAACTATAACAGAGTGGAACACCCTGAACAAACATGAACCATCCTATTTCCCAATAAAAGAAATAAAAAGCTGCACCACACTCCTCCCAGTGCCACAGCCAAACTTTAACAGAAGACACCATGGAGTGGCACAGTCCCTAAAACCAAGGACAGCCATGAAACTCCCACTCCACCTATTTCAGTGAAGTGACTCCACAGGGGCAGGTTTGCCCATCCAGGTTCAGTTTTTAAAATCTTTAGCCTCATCGCCAAAGAAATGAGTGTGGCTGAGCTTCTTGTGAAGATGTTAAGTCAGAGAGATTTCTATCAAAGGGACAGTTTATAAACACTGTCTTGACAAGGAAGCAGGGGAACTAAGGAAAAGGGTTTTTTGCGTTTACTGGGCAGCAACAACCAAAATGACTGTCTAAATCAAAATTGGTCTGTTCCAGTACAGCCTTTTGAATTGTCTGGGGACCATATGAGAGATGAGCACAACTCTAAAGGTTATTTATCTTAATTCAAGTTCTCTTTTCTCTGGATATTGTCCCAGTGTTTCTGGGGGTGTCCTAAAACCCTCTCCCTACATAAATGTGTAGTGCTTGAGCCTCCAGATTTTAATTGTCAAATAACCGCATTTGCTCAGGTATTCACAACAGCTCAAATTTAAAATTACTCTTCTGTGACATTTTCATCCTTGGCTAATCAATGAAGCAAGAAAATATCTTTTTTAAATTCCTTCTTTAACATTAGACAATACCTTTTCCATATGTTCTCTGAAATAACACAAACAGGCAAAACAACATACAGAGGAAGCTGCAATCTAAACTAAAGCAGCATTCCTATTACTGAGCAGGTTAATGTAGATAAATGAACACTTAAACGACTATACAGTTCAGCTCAAAATAAGTCCATCTTCTCTTCCACTCTTCAGGTCAGTATTAGATGATCACTCCAATAAGAGCATGAGGAAATCCAAAACTACAGCTTACTATGTCAGTGTATCCTAAAGTATAGCCCTCCCTTTTCTTTTTCCCTTGCTGCCTTAGAGGGGCACACAAAGTGTGTTGCTGTGCTTCTTTATTCCAAAGAGCTTTTATGCCACTAAGACACAAGCATTCCCATCCCCCCGGAGAAATGTGTAACTCATGGTACGAGTCATATACATTTGACAACTTGCTAGGCTAGGCAGTGAACCCAATTTTAGGACTTTTTTTGTGGTATTTCAAATGCGCCTTCTCCACCCCCAACCTGCCCTATAACAGAAGTTAAGAAGCAGAAAGGGCTAGAACTGTTTCCAGTATTTCTGTATTAGAAGGGTGGCATATGTGCACCAGGAATGAGCATGAATGAATTAAAAGAGGTGACAGGACAACGGTGTCCATTGCAGCAGGTGCTTCTACATGGTAATGGGACAAGCATGACCTTATTAACCCTACCATTGAATTTACGTTATTATTGTTTTTTGAATGAAATGCCACTCTGTGTGAAATCTGGACACACGCTGCCCTGCTACAGCAGGGGCTTGGATCACACGTGAGTCTGTGCTGCCCTAAAAAAGCCTCTGTTCCCATCTCTAATGTGGTGCTGGAATGGTTAGTATAATTCAGTTTTTTCCACTGCAATCCACAATCTGATCGGTTGGCAGGTCACACTGGCACTCCTACCTGAGGTATTTTAGCGCTAATGATTGGTTCCTGTAAGACTATTCTATAACAGAACACAGGAAGAGCAGTTCAAAAAAACACAGCTGTGGAAAGAAACAATCATACAAACAGCCCACGGCAGGGCTCACCAGCCTTTTCTTTCCAGTGGATGCAAGCACGCTTTTCACAGGCAGAAGCAGTTTTCACATGGGTGGGTTTGTTTGGGTTTCCCCCCCGCCGCCCAGATTGACCCCATTGTAGAAGAAAGATAACCTTTCTTATGATCCAAAATGAAGCCCTCTGCATCCTGGGGCAGGTTGTTTTACGAATTCAGGTGTCTTGCCAGAGTGGGACGCATCCAACAAGAGATGGATTGCCTTCTTCACAGAGGAAATGGCTAGCAGGATGGTTGCCCCAGGGAAGAAAAAAGGAGTGAGGAAGAGGAGGAGGAGGAAGTTGAGAAATCAGTGCGTAACATGTATGCAGAAAAAGCAGCCCAAACTTGGGGACAATTCCCCTTCATCTTGCCTACCACTAACCACTCCCTGCCAGCTCAGCTCCTTTCCACACTTCCTCGACACAACACAGAAATCCTAAGGGAACCTCTATTTAACTTTCCGCCCAGTTTTAACTGAAGTACCCTTTATCACCCCTTCCACAAGCTGGACAAGCCTTTCACAGCAACCAGAGAGGCATAAGCACTGTGCAGTGAAAGGCATGACAAATCAGTGGAGCACAGGGACACTGTAATTACGGCACATCTGCCAAGCAAATTGTTTGCAAGTGTAACTTCATGTTTGGATTATCACAACTTTTTCCTGAGGTCCATCAGAGTGCTCTAGGGAGCAGTAACATCAGGAAAAGCACCATCATCTACCTTGATGAGTCCCCTCTTTTATCATCCTGCTTTCTGACAGTGAGACTAGAGCCATCGACAGCAAAGTCATCAGAAATGCACCTAATGCTTCTAACCTGACCTGGGGACTTAGTTTTGTGTTATGTCATGCTACTGCACTGCAGCATTAAATGGTTACAGGGATTCTTCATTACTGAAGTCCTTGTCCTCAAACATGTTAAATAAGTCTCCCCACCTGCAATGGAAGCTCTGAAGGAGCTTTCCTAAAAGGAATAGGGAGTAACCCTGGCTAGTCTTCTCTTTCAACGTGAGAGCCTCTTACATGTGATACTCTAAGGGAAGAGGCACTCCTGATGAGCACTGCTCATTTGCTTGCTTACTTGCTGTAGCAAAGTCAGCAGTCTGTAAAGCTGGTGCTTTAGGAGTGAGGTAGAAAAACCCATAACACTATGTAGTCCTTGACACAGCTTTATAAAAGAATACTTCACTAGGCAGATCAGTTTTTAAAGGATTGTACACATGACTGTATATGCAAGAATTAAGAAATGCACTCAATATCTCTGCACTGAGAGAACACATCTTCCAACTGCTGCAACTGTATTGGGAAAAGTACCTTTACAAGACTTGACCCTCCATATAAGCCAGTAAAATAAAAAAGCAACTTCCATCCATTACCTGGAGTCTAACTCTAGGGTTCTCTTTATAAATATGACAAGTAGCACCTTCAAAGGAGCAGGGATATAAAATCCATGCCAACAACTCTGCCAGTACCCTATACAAAACTTTCTCAGCTCTAAAGAGCTATTACTTAAAATACCACAAAAGGGAACACTGCTAGAGCTACATGGTCCACAGGTTGCAACAGCAGCAGTGGACCTGAATGTTTTGGCTTTGAAAAGTGTAATCCTACCATAGCTGCTCTGCAACAGCTCTCAAACTGAGAGGAAACTGCTTTTCTCACTGGCCAGTCAGAATCCCTCCATCCACAACCCACCTACATAATACACAGATGCCCTGGAGATTTGCAATACAGACTGGCTGGGTAGGACAAAGACAATGACAGAACAAAGTCTCCTGTGGTATCAGAGCTAATTCCCAGATAGGAAGAGGCAGCTGACTCTTCTAACTGAACATCTCCACATATTTGTACTCTACAATTCCCCAAAGAGGCAAGAGAATCTAGCTTATTTAGGTACCGTTTCTACCAGCAAAATGAGATGTCAGTTTTCACTCTAGCATCTCGGTCTCCATTTTTAATCAGCCTCAGCATCTTCCCCAAAGGGATAATCTCCACATCCCAGTGGCACATGAACGTTTTTAAACATACAGCTCACTCAGTTTAGTGTGGGCTGCACGAATCGAACCTGAAAGGGCCCCAAGACAGGAGAGAAAGGGGAGGGTGGAGGGGAAGAAGGAAAGGGAAGGTCTGAGGCTAAACCAGTCCTGTTATTTTTATGTCCAAATTATTTAAACAGAAGAAGTGTTGAGAGAAATTTTAATTTGCTAATAATTTCTCAGGTTGATTAGTAGCAGTGTGCACGTGGGGGACAGGACACCCAGTAAACTGACCCTGGCAATGATCAGGAAACCCAAAGGCTTAGGTCTTGCACCCAGGGGCAAGCGCAGTGACAGAGAAGCATGCTTGCATTCCTAAATATATAAATATATATATATCCACAAGGAAGAAGAAAATTAAAGTAAATGATATTTTTAAAAAAATCAAACCAAACCAAACAAACCAAAAGGAAAAAATAAATAAATAAATAAAAAAGGCTGGCTTGTCAGGGGTTGGGGACAAGAAGGCTCCGGTGTGTGTACTTACATAGAGGTCAGCACCGTAAAATCCGTCCTGGTAAACCACACTGCAGAAAATCCACACAAAAACAAAACAAAACAAAAAACAAAACAAAAAAAAAACCAAAAAACAAAAGAACAGAAAACACATTCCGGTTATTGAGGACGGCAGCATGCACATGCATTAGCAATACAGACTGGCTGGGTAGGACAAAGACAATGACAGAACAAAGTCTCCTGTGGTATCAGAGCTAATTCCCAGATAGGAAGAGGCAGCTGACTCTTCTAACTGAACATCTCCACATATTTGTACTCTACAATTCCCCAAAGAGGCAAGAGAATCTAGCTTATTTAGGTACCGTTTCTACCAGCAAAATGAGATGTCAGTTTTCACTCTAGCATCTCGGTCTCCATTTTTAATCAGCCTCAGCATCTTCCCCAAAGGGATAATCTCCACATCCCAGTGGCACATGAACGTTTTTAAACATACAGCTCACTCAGTTTAGTGTGGGCTGCACGAATCGAACCTGAAAGGGCCCCAAGACAGGAGAGAAAGGGGAGGGTGGAGGGGAAGAAGGAAAGGGAAGGTCTGAGGCTAAACCAGTCCTGTTATTTTTATGTCCAAATTATTTAAACAGAAGAAGTGTTGAGAGAAATTTTAATTTGCTAATAATTTCTCAGGTTGATTAGTAGCAGTGTGCACGTGGGGGACAGGACACCCAGTAAACTGACCCTGGCAATGATCAGGAAACCCAAAGGCTTAGGTCTTGCACCCAGGGGCAAGCGCAGTGACAGAGAAGCATGCTTGCATTCCTAAATATATAAATATATATATATCCACAAGGAAGAAGAAAATTAAAGTAAATGATATTTTTAAAAAAATCAAACCAAACCAAACAAACCAAAAGGAAAAAATAAATAAATAAATAAAAAAGGCTGGCTTGTCAGGGGTTGGGGACAAGAAGGCTCCGGTGTGTGTACTTACATAGAGGTCAGCCCCGTAAAATCCGTCCTGGTAAACCACACTGCAGAAAATCCACACAAAAACAAAACAAAACAAAAAACAAAACAAAAAAAAAACCAAAAAACAAAAGAACAGAAAACACATTCCGGTTATTGAGGACGGCAGCATGCACATGCATTTTACACAGGCAGGTGATGTATGAATCCACAACCTGGGCTTTTGGCAGGAGCAAATCAGCAAGAGAATGTGTGTGCTCACGCACGCTAGACTGCTAGACGGCTCCAAGTCATCTTCCATGGCATGCAAAGGGGGAAGGGGCGGGCAGAGGGGGAGACAGTATGCAAAGGAGAGAGGGAGGGGAACCACCATCTTGTACAATAAACGTATTCAAAAAAAATCTGATGTCCTGAAGAAGAGAAACCAGGATTTAGAAACCTCTGCTCTGGTTATTCTCCTGGAAAGATTTTAGTTACCCCCTAAACACACGGAAACATTGACTTCATGAAGTGGGCTTGTGAAATCCAGGAGCCCCTCAGAAGGCATCTCACAGGGGCTGGAATCACCTATGTCAGAAGCACATTTCACAGAGTTGTGTATAATTAGGTATTTGGAGCTTTACAGGGCTGCATGACTTTGTTTCTGACATCCATACATCACCTGCTTTTACCCTGCACATTAGACATGCGATAAGATTTGGCTGATCACACAAGCATGCAAAGTATTATTATTCAGCATCTTAAAGAACCAATGCAACACCTCAGGAAAACAAGTCAATCAATTCTGATCAAAGTAAACACAGAGAAATGTAATTAAAAGAAAAAACCAAAAATACCCACAATGCATTGCTTTCACAAGCAGAGATAATGAGCTAAAAAGGTTAGGTGACTGGTCCAAGGTCCAAGAATTGAAAGGTGCAGTGGGAGTCCCCACTAGTAACGACCTATTCCATAGCAGAGAACAGCAACTAGAAGGGTTTCCATGGGATGGTGCTTTTGCTGCTTTTTAAGCCATAGCTTTCTTTCTCTCAGAACTTCAAGCAGGAAAACTGTTAAACCATAGCCTGGGGTTCCCAAAGAGCCACTGCTCTTACCAGAGCACTCACAAGTGTAAGACTACATAGCTCACTTTGGGACAGGGGTTGGGGAAGGATGAGGAGGGAAGAGAGGGGAAGCCCCCACCCATTTGAGTTCAGGGTGCACTTCATAATGATGACTATCTTCCTGCTTTGTCCTCTGAATAGCTCCACACAAACTTGCTGAGGACTTTAAAATGCATTAGCCCCACCATCTGTGATGTTCATGGATCTGATGTGCATGACTTAGCAGTAGCATTAAGGAAAAAGAAGGTATGGAACACTAGCTCCTCGATTACCCTTTTTTACTCATCAGATGGAATGTGAAATGCTGCTAAGAGCCTGCCACCCTCAGACACCCACCTATTGTAAGGCACGCACACACACACAAAAAAAAGCCCAGCAGATCTTGCCAAAATTCTGCATGCTATTACTAAAAAATAAGATCTAAAAAAAAACTGTTGCAGTGTTAGCTACTGCTTGAATAATTTAGTCTTGCTGTCTTCCCCAGGTAACACACACTCCATTCCCAATGGACAGAGTTACTCCAAGAGCATTGGGAGCAGATAAGAAGATAGAGACCCTTGTTAGAAGAAGAGGGGAGCCACTTCAGCA
>NW_009969339.1:973593-993305 GCF_000747805.2 Chaetura pelagica | reverse complement strand
TCAGCAGGAGAAGCAGGCCGTAAGATCTTTTTTGTTGAAGCTAAATTTTTACAACCATATAACAAAAAATTTGTCTCCTGGGGCAGTGACTTACATTGCTGGGTTCTCTATCTAGGATCAGGAGTGTTTTAGCAGTGATACTCCACCTGCTCCTGCAGGAAAGGCAAACGCATGACAGAGGAAGTGACTGTTGGTTTATGAACAGGTTAGCAGTTTTAACAGTTATTCTGAAGACGATCTGTTGGATGAACATAAGCATTACCACATTGGATCAGGCCACTATTCCTGTAACTTAGAATCCTGTCAGCAAGAGATGCTAGCATCAGCTCTCCAGAGAAAACTGCAAGGAACACTAATAACAAGTAAGACTTCTAATAACAATGAGAACTTACTAATAACAAGTAAGTCCAAACAACAAAGCACATGTGCATCCTCCATCTGCCCTTAAGTTAAAACTTCACTGACACCAACTGCCAGGGCTGAAACTTATCAAGGTTTATTTATATGTTAGAATATACCTGTGATTTTTAATGCTAGCAAAAACTGAGAGAATTCCTTCACTTGAGAACCAGAGAGACCATTCTAGTTACGTAGACTGACCAGAAGCATAAAGCAGCCCAGCAGCCCATCAAATCTCAGTGGCATCTGAAAGCCCACTAGTTGAGCTAACACACATCCACAGGAGAAGGAAATACGCTGGTTTTGTAAAGCAGCTGTCATATCATTTAGGTGTACCAACAGTTGACTTTGTTGTAAAAGGAACCAAAAAGCCACTCCAAACCCCCAAAGCTCCCTACTGCCGTATATCTAGTCTGACTTTTAACTACTTTTGGCTTTGAGTCAGTGAATACTCTATGCATTTAAACTCATAGACTAAATTATTCTTCATTGCAGTAAGCATACTCTTCATATTAGTACTTAATGACCATAAACAAGTCAATGCCTAACATACAGTTCCATAAAATGGAACAAGCTTATTTAGTTTTGAGAGTTTCACAGTAGGAAAGTTATTTTAAGACTGATTTAATTCTCACAGCTTTGGTCTGAAGAGTAATTTATCAGCATCCTTGTTTATATAGTATGCCCACTAAACATTAGGGCAATATTCCAGAACAGGTTTTACTCACACTATATATCAGAGGTTATAACATCTCCTTCCTTCTATTGAATCCTGCCTTAGTTTTAAATTGAAGGTTGCCTTTGTATTCTGAGGTCAGACTCGGGTAACTATCTCGCATTCTCTTTGATGGTCTGAGCAATTGCTTTCTAAGGTATGAATAGCCTTCCCTGGATAAATGCCCATGTCCATACTTAAGTATGTACATTCCACATATGCCTTAGTAAATCTTCATTTGAGTTCTTGAAATAAATGTTAAAACTATTAAGAACAACATAATTTCTCGCACCTTCCTCTGGAGTATCTAGCACTAGACACTGTCAAGACTTACTCTAACCTAAATGGCCCTCAGGTCTGATCCAGTATGGCAATTCCAACGAGCTTTAACTAATCTATATTCTGTATTTTTTTAATTCTGCTGAGCTCTCAAATGCAGTGATAACATTCAGTTTTGTAACTTAAATACCACTGAGGTCTGTGAAAACCAATTACTTCTACCAGGTCTGAGTTAACTTGCAGTTTACTTTACTGTCTTCTTCCACATTACTCACTATGTCTTGATCAGTTGTGTTGCTGACTGATCTTGCAGTGTCATCTTTCCACTGGCCAGGAAGAAAGCAACTGATGCAGGGTAAAATGTCAGGAATGTCTGCCTGCCCCTGATTCCATGGAGGCTGATGGTGCTTGTCCTACAGGTTACTGCAACATGGAACTGAACAGCGCATTTTGTATTATTTCACAAGGAATCAAATTCCTTCTGCATAAGATCTTGTACAGATTCACACTATGAGGACAAAAAACACCAGAATTGGCTAATTACATTCCAGTGCATAGGACTAGGGCAGCTCTGGGCTATTTGTGAACCTGCCTTGTTTGCTGCTGCCCTGCAAATGTTTAGTGGATAGTACACTGCCCATGAAGACAAGAATTCAGTCAGCAGGGTCAGACAAACTCAACAAAAGTAAACACAGTCATGAGACAGTATTTGGAAGAGCAAATCATTGGAGCCTGGCCCATATTTGAAACGGAAATAAATCTTTTATATGGGACTCAGGCTGGATTTATAAAGACAAGCCTAGAGTCCCTCCCACTGAGCCACTTGTGATAGCCTCTTGCTATGAATGCTCCAGTCATTATTCCCAGGGATGAAGTGAGCATCTCCCCTCCCCCGTGCAAGTATTTCACATTCTGCTAGACAGTAGCACTTAGCTCGGCTTTGCTTCTCTGTTTTACTGTGGAGCATTTCCTAATAATACCAGACTGGGTAATTTTTTTAGCTCAACAGACAGCCAAGTTGCAGGTTAGAGGCTATGGTTAGAGGATATAGAGTATGAACTAGGAGCAGTGACAAAAGGAGGTGCCTCTGAAAACCCGTAAGAAACACAGTTTGGAAGGCAAATTTGTTCAGACAAAAGGTTTCATTTAAAGTCTTCTGGTGAATTAAATACAAACATTGCCAGATTTGCCCAAGAGCAAAGCTAGACAGATACAGGACCACCACAGCTTGCTTCCTTAAACTCCACTTGAAATATCAGACTGAACTCTAGAAAGAGAGCCACAGTAACTCTCATCACTTAATATGCTACAGAAGGTACTGCAAGCTTATCCAGCGCATATCAGGTCAGCTCCTTGCACTGATGTGTGGGGCTTCCACTTCCCCTTTGTAATAAAAGATTTAAAATTTGTTTTCTTCTATTTTGGGGCTAGTGTAAAGGTAAAAAGGGTCCATCCACTTCTCTGTATTGGAGGATTCATTCCTATTCTTTCTGAGAATGTTGCCTGGAAAATATGGTAAGTAAAATTCCAGAAACAGGGAATATGCACAGAGCATCCCCAACTCCAGAAACAAAGAAGTCAGTTTAGAATGGATTTTCTGATTTATCTGTCATTTCATCCTGCTTAAACAAACAGAATTCACATATAAACTTACTTCCCTATATTTTTAAATAGCAGAATACTCTTTTGTAACAGCATCTATTCCACTGCAGTACCAGTGAAAAATCAGAGGGCAAAGAATGCTAAGGCCATGAATTCACCATTGCTTCACACAACAGTTAGAACGCTGCACTTTCATTCTCCCTTATATCCCAAACACTCCCAATTTTAAATTAATGGACTTTACTAATCTTTGTTTTAAACCTTTTTAAACCCTCTCCAACAAAGAAAGCAAATCCATTGTGGGTAACTGGCTCTTCTCTGTCCTACTGCCAGATGGTGAGGCATGAAGGTAATGGGTAATATTCCTCATTTCTGGATACAAAAACACAAATGGAGTGCAAAGAGTGAAACATTTTGGGAAATTTCAGACCTTCTCTCTTTGCTTCCTTCTCAGCAGCGCTATAATGTATTGGGTCAACGGATGACAAATGCCACATAGACAAATTGAGAAATTTTAAGAAATCCATCAGCTCTTTAAGCTGTTTCAAGTACTGAAAATTGTTTCAGTCAAGAACATAACATGGAAAAATTAAGATTTGCCCTGACCAGATGGAACAGTGTGCAGAATGCTCTGGCACTAGTGATATCCTGACTCTCACCATCCAGACAATCTTATTTTTTTGTTAACCAATCAGCTATTTGACATGGTTGTGCAGAGCACTCTGCTCTCATGACCAGTGCTTACCCTGGGTAGGCAGGGATGGCTGTGGGAGGTACCGCCCGGACTGCCCCATACACTGTCCTTCCTCGGCCCCTCAGATGGGCTCCCCGAAATGCGGCTGCTGTAGTGGCTGCAGTTGGATAGGGGAAGCCTGGAACTGCAAAGACAGACAAGGTGGAGGGTGAAAAGGATCCGAGCTGCTTCCCACAGAACAATTGCTTGCTTCAAACAAAGTGACACAATAGCTCCACAGCGGTGGGACGTTTTGCATCAGTCCTGCAGAGGGGCATGCTTATAACCCAGCAAGCATCCGATACATACTTCCTGCTACACCATGGCCTTTGGGGGAAGAGGGGTTGCAGAGAGGTTTGGCATGCAAGAGGTTAATGCTTTGGCATGCCTCACCCACCACAAACAGGGTACAAATCCCCCCGACTTTTGACACCGCCATGCAGTCTGGTTAGAGTCCGAGAAGCGCAGAGAGTTACTATCAATGTAGCAGGCGGCTCTTCCAAAACTGCAGAGGCTCTTTAAAATAATTTGTCAAGAGGCCCTTAAAGTCAACCAACTTACATCAGTCTCTTCCCTCCTTTCCCCTCCCACTCTTTGCCACCCAATCCTCTGTATGTTCATTTTAAAGCCTGAAAGACAAGATAGCCCATATAACAGCAGCAGAAATTTCCCATAAAGTGCCAGTTTACTGAGAGCCCACATTCATTTAACAAGTGTGACCAGAAACTGGCTCCACGTAAAGCGAAGCCAGCTTTATTAACGCTTTACAATGGAGTAAACTGGCTTGTGATGAAATGATGAAAAACCTCAGAGGCATCTGCAAACGTGTAATCAACAGATACCAAGAGGGAAGGAGTCTTGGGGCGCACACTCAACCTGAAGTGCGTCCAGGTGCATGCCACTGGGGGCCCCGCTTTAACAGCTTGTATAATATGTACTTTAGGGATTTGTCTGTTTGGTTTCTTTGATTTCAAAAGGGGGAGGGGGAGCAAGGGAATGGCCTATTCCTCACACACACCCTTCCCTTGTTCTGCAGCCTCCTCATCACTCAAAGACCCATTCACCAGTACAGAAACACACTGCAGATGAACAAATTACAGCCACAGCACAGTATACTTTGGCTCAAGATAAACTCATTCCCAGCGAGACCCATCCTTTCAAGTATATATTATACAGACTGGAGAGAAGAAAGGTAACAGGTCATCATTAACTCAAGCACAGCAACAATACAGGGGCCAACAGGGGCTACTTACTGATTAAAGGAATGTAAGTGTTAATACCCCCCCTTCCTGACAGGGGCACTGCGGCGTCATTGCCCAGCGAGACATCTGCTTGAAAGCTGGATGCTAATTTAATTTTAAAAAGAACAGAAAAAAACAAAATGTAAAAAGGTTATAAAGAAATAGCAGGTTGAGAACATAAAACAAACACCACTGCAGTTAAATGGCAGAAGTGGAAGTGTCTACTTAAGCTCTACCTGCATATAACTCAGGGCCGTACACCGCTCCAACCACAGGACTCAACTTCCAACCTGAAACAACAAAGACTGCAGTGAATGCCAGAATCTACACCAAGAGAAGGAGCAGGCAGCGTGGGTAGGGGGAACGGTCTCTTTCGTGCGCCCCAGCTTCACATGCACAGCTCTTTCCAATTTCTGCTTCACCTCAATCCCCCTTGGTGTAGATGGAGGCCAACTGCCTTTTTCTAATGTCAAGTTCTAGGTGCAGGTGGCTGTATCAGAGGGAACAGCAAAAACATCAGCTGATCTGCAGCAGGCAGAGGCACTGCTGAGGGAATGCCAACTACCTTATATGCATATTCGCCACAAGCACCCTGCGACCCTGCGTTCCCTGCATAAGCCTTGTAGCCAGCTCCTCCCTGCTTTCACCAGAAATGCTGCAGATCTAAAGCCTCTCTTAAGCCACTGGCCCAGACTGCCATCCCAGGCAAGACAATTTATAGCCTTAAATTCTCAAAACACCTCTCTATGTCTTATTCGCTAGAAATCTGCTAAGAAGCAACCACATCTGAATTTCCTCACTCACTTAATTATGCAACTATGGTGCAGAAAAGCAATTCGGTCTATTCAACTCACATTTTCTCCTCTTTGTTATTTTAGTACTTCCTGCGATCTTTATTCTGCTTTCCAGTTGAAAGCCTTACCAGAGAACTGATTTTAATACTATCAGGATAACTGGCAAGAACTGCAAACCATCAACATAAACCCTACAAGAGAACAGTGCTTAAAGAGGTAATCACTGGGGTATTAGGACGAACACACTCCCCAGTCAGATCTAGAAACACATCTATCATCTCCCCTCGCCCCACTTCTAACTGGGGAGAGAAGCAAGGGGTGCAAAGCTAACATCATGTTCTGGACTGGCTTCTATAAAGCACTCCTTTCAGGAGGACCTCGGCTGTTCAGCTAGCAATCACACAGGTATTTTTAAATAAAATCCATACCCTTCCACTGTCTTGGAGTCCTGGTGCACAGTTACTGCATTTTAACACCTCTAACCAGCCTAGAAACCATAGGAACAACTGAATGCAGCCCATCAACATCACCCCTTCATCTGCTGGCCAAGTATCAACGAGAGATGCAATGCACGCTCACCCTACAAGACTGGGCATGCTGCCACTGCACTGCCCACCTTGATGGCAAAATACTTGAGTGGTGGCAATGACTGGGATCAATCCTCAAATTTAACAACAGTCATATGACCACTCATCAGCATGCCTTAAACCTGGCCTACTACTCAATACCTTTGTGAAGCTTTAAAGCTGACTGCAAAAGCAAAATACTCTGTCTGGTTATCCACGAGCCACGTTTCGTTACCAGACACATGCATTTTCTGCCCTTGTTTTCAGGACAACAGAACATGGCTCCACTGCCGTTTACTACAAAATCTTCTGATTCCTTTCAGACACAAGACTCAGAATTCCAGCTTTTCTGCTTGCCTCTTTTTCCCCAGTTTTGCAACCAAAAAGAGATTTATTTGCCTAGAGCCACACAAGTCAATAGCAGAGTCACAAATAAAATTTCTATCTTCTGACTTCTGAGTCTTACGCTGTAATCAAAATGGATTCTTATACTAGCAGATACATATGTGCAGCTTCCTCCCATGTTGAAGCTGTTTGGGAACATTTTCAGACCAAAAAGAATTTTCCTAACTGTTTCAGGACAAAAATTCAAAAATCTGCAAAGCAGCATTTCAGTTCTGTCGTGAGAAGAACAAGTTTTTATGCTATATGTGCCTATGCAGTAAAATTACTGCACAGACAAAAGAACCAAAATATCCTGATGAAACAGGATTCTTCATTACCCAGACAACTTTGTCTTTTTCTATTCAGTTCACTGGAAAATTATTGAAAAGCAGCACAGTCTATAGCAAAAAGTGAGCAAACAAGCACTGCAATGTGTCTGTTTTCCAGGCTGCTTGGGGACAGCTGTATTTTTACAGTTAGAACCTAAACTGAGGTATATCCAATTACATACCCCAAGTGATGCTTCTGCATTCATATTTAGGTACCAACCTGATGGCAGTGAGACTCAGAAGCACTGCACATCCACTGTACAGCATCAGCTTGCAGCAGTGACAGGAAACCCATCCTTGGTTTCTTTTCCTAGCTTGGCCACGATGGGCATGTCCCTACTCCTCTGTCCCTACTTCTCCATCTGTAACATGGCAGTCCTCCATACACACTTAGAATAACACTAGAAATCAGGGTTTGTGGGGTTGCTGTTGTTTTCTCTTGGTTGGGGGTTTTTTGTTGTTGTTCTGAGGAGACGCCATGATTTTTCCCTCACCAGGAACTTTTTGTCTTTCTTCAAACCTTTCACCTCATCATTAGTACAGTCTCTCTTACCATTTGCATAAGGTGTGACCATCTTCTTATTGGTCATCACTCGAGCTGTGGCATTGTTAACCTAAAAGTAAAAAAGGGGAGGGGGAGGAGAGGGAAGGAAGCACAGGATGTTAGGGAAAACGACGGAAAACTCTCAGATACCACACACATACACACTATACTTCTCTGAGCAAAAAAAATTTAAACAACTAATTTTACAATAATGCAATATTTAAATTACTTTTAACTGTTGCCATTTAATTATAAAATTTACAGCTAAACATGGCACTTTAAAATTATGCATTAAACAAAAGGCCAACGAGAGTAAAGGGCAGATTCTCTGCCACCCCTTGGGGAGTGCTTATATTCAGCTCAGTGATTGAAAGGGCAAAACTGGAAGGTTTTGTCCAGGTTCTGTTCAAGAGGCAGCAAGAATTTCTGCAGCCCAGGGCAGGGGAACTGAAACGGGTGATGCACAAGCTGACTTATTTCTCACCACTCGCCCAGCTCACCACTGGGATCAGAGCCCTGCAGGTCACTGGCAGGCATATTGTTTAAATAGAAAAAGGTAGCCTGGAGTCCATCACTGTTAGATTTGAACTCCCAAGGCTTGATTTCTGGAATGCCACCAAGCATTTGCATGGTCTGCATTCACCGATTTCCTCCCCATAATTTTCAAATCTTTTTCCAAATTATACTTTTCCTTGTCACAAATCTCATGGACCAAAAAGAAGAAATGCACAGCTGTAAATCTGGGTCTTATTTTTTTTTTGTGTGTGTGTGCCCTCCACCCTCTTTACAGAGCTCTGCATAGTTCCAAGCAGTTTGATTGCTCAAGCAAGTGGAGTGTTACCACAGAGATGGTGCTGATAAAGAAAAGATGGACCAGTTTGGAAGCCAAGTTACCGCAGCCCCATGTCAGACAGCCTCAGAGTTCTTGCAAGGAGGGTGAAGTCTTTAAATATAATCAATCAAAACCAAAGCCAAATGGGAACTAAGGCCAGGGTGAAGAAGTAAATAAAAATAAAAAATATAAAAATAAAAGCTGCCTCGAGCCCTTGAGACTTACAAATGGTGAGCATACACAGGGTGGGGAGTCTGGAGCTACATTTACTCTCGTTTCAGCCTCAAAACAATAGAAACATTACACATTTAAAAAGAAAGAATGGGAAACAACAATGATGAGACTGAGAGCATGCAGTTAAACACACACAGATAAAAGAAAGAAAGAAAAAAAAAAACAACAAACAAAACAAAACCAACAAACCACAATTGATTCAGAGGGTGGGGAGGGGAGGAGGGAGGAGATAGGGTCTCACAGACAGTCATTAAGATGGAGCAGTGCCTGAAATCAGCTGCTACAGCAAAGTGCAACACAAGCACTTAAAGGAAAAATTGCCAGAACCGATCAGAAACCACCAGTCAGCAGAGACCAACAGCTGCATTTAACCAAGTAAAGAAATAAACTGGGGAGAGGGAGAGAGAGAGAAAGAAAAAGAAAGAAAACAAACAGTAACAGCTACAAACAGGTCTCAGAAAGAAAGAGCAGCAAGAAAGAAGGGGAAGGAGAGAAAGAAGAGGAAATGGGTGCATTAATAAAAACCAGCCAAACTGGAGTTCAGTAACTCTGAGTAAGATGTGCAAGGGGAAATCACCATGAAGTCAGTAATCAAACAGCTCAGACTGCTACAAAACGATATGTACATCCAAAGTCCAGGCGGCATTACTCAACAGCATTGAAAATAAAAGGGGGAGAAGGGGGAAGGGGGTGGGTGGGGACAACAAGTCAAATCACATTTCGTAGTGTTAATGTGAGATGGCAGATGGATTTTTTTCTTTCTTGTTTTCTTTTTTTTTTAATTTTAAGAAAAAATAATAAAAAAAGCTTCTTCTCTAGTGCTTTTGTTTCACTTACCGCCAACTCGTACCATCGCCAGCATTGTGTATAGTTACCATGGAAAGTTTTTTTTGTCAAGTGAAGGGCCCTAAACGCTAAACCATTGAAAAGGGAAATAAAAAAAACAAAACAAAAAAAAGGCAAAATATGCAGACATCTTACTCAAAAACGGTGGCTTGTTTTAATATTTGTACTCTTTGATTTTTTTTTTAAATTTTTTTATTATTTTTTTTTTTTAAAGAAAGAGGGAAAGAAGGAAGACGCCAGTTAGCCTTCAACACAGTGGAACAGCAAACCGGTCAACACCAGGCATGCCCGACACATGGCCACGTTGGTCAGCCAACATTAATCCTTCAGTCCCCTGTGGTGACAGGGAGAAACTGTAAGGATTAGCTCTCACCAAGCCAACTCTTGACTGTGAGCAGGTGAAGAAACCAAGAGTGCGTATAGCACAGTCCACTTGGGGCTTCTGCCCCGTGTCTCCCCCACCCTCCCACCACGGGCATCATCTCACACTTGTGTGGAGGAGAACTGGCCTCAGAGGAAGGAGAGGATACTGGCTGGCCCCCTGCTTTTTTTTTTTTTTTTCCTTTTGGACACAGAGTCAGAAGTCAGACAGTACTCTTTCAGTTAGTTTTGTTCAGGCCTGGACATGGAAATCAGAGCCTTGCAAACTGAAGCAAAGGAAAAATCAAGACAGCAGAAGGGCAAAAATTTGGAGTGGGTGGGGAAAAAAAATTAATAAAAGAAGAAAGAAAAGGAAAAAAAAAATACCCAAATCAACAATAAAAGTATTCCATAAGGGGTGTAAAATTTTATACATTTCAGTGCAGGGAGGTGAAGGACACGGACACAAACACACACACACACACAAGACTGGGATCCAAATGTGAAATAAGTGAGGCAAGACACAAAAAGAAATCAAAAGAATAAATATAAAGAAGAAATTGAATTACTGAAGACATGCACCTCGATTTTACGGCCCTCTACCACGGTGCCGTGTAATTTCTCCCTGGCCCTGTCTGCATCAGCACTATTCTCGAAAGTTACGAACCCGAATCCCTGCATGCAGCGGGAGAAGGGGGGAAAACATGCACATCGTTATATGTTGAAATACTGATCTCTAGGTAAATAGAGAAAAAATATCACAGTATGAAATCGACATCAGCACAACTCAGCAATAACCTCCTAGAGTCACATTGTTGGTTCATGCATGTTTCATAAATGAAAGAAATAAAATTTGATAAAATAAAGGAACTGTAATCATAATAAGAATAAGAGTAATTAAAAAAAAAGAAAACATAAAAGCAATTGAGGCCAGACCAAAAAAGAAGTACAAAGTTACTCGAGAATAATTTTTTTTTTAATTATTTTTTTTTTTGCTTGTTTTGTTTGTTGGCTTAAAAACACTAAACCCTGCTCCATCACAGGGAAGCTGGTCAAGCCCAAGGGGGCCTCTCTCCCCTCTGGAAATTAACACGCATGCTCTGTGGGACCCCCCACCCACCCCAGACACAGTACAGGACATCAACACTGAGCAGCACTTTGTTCTCATCAGAAACTGTTATGAGAGCAAGCAGCGATCTGAGTTCATGCCTGGCACCAGCAATTCTGTGAAGCTTTGGGCAAATCAAACACTGAACCTTGCTTTTCTCACCTGTAAAATGGAGACAATAATAATTACCTACCTTAGAAAACTGTGTAGAGGAAGGGCTGTTTGTAAAGCATCCCTTGTAAGCTCTTCGGGGCACAGCTCATGTCTACTCCTATGCCTGTAACTTCCCTAATAACGCACGGGGCCCTGAAAGTAAGCAGGGCTTCTAGGTGGCACCATCAATTAAACATCACTTAACATTAAGATTCAGAGTATCACATACTGCAGTTTAAAATTTTTTTCTATCTGCAAGTACTGTGCTGGACTTGAGTGTAAATCTAAACTCCTAAAGACCAATTCATCAGTACAGGCAGGCTTTGTCTGACACTCCCGACCTACTGCTACCTCCCTCCAACCCTGCCACCCACCCTACTTGGCTTTGTTCTGAGATGGTAACCTCTGTGCCGTGGATAGCAACAAATACCTCCATAGTTAGACCATGAAGTTTGAGAAAAATGGACACACCCTGCTTGGAGCCACCACAAAGGATCAAGGGCTACTGAAATGTCCCTTTAGTTAGATGAATTTAATTTTACTGAATCCATGAAGGCACATGAAAGGTGCCTGTCCCACATGCTCATGCTGTTGCCAGCTCATGCAGTCACATAGCAGGGCAGGGTAAGAGAACATGCTTCCTTCCACAAAGATGAGGGCACTGACATTAAAACAGAGCCAAGGTGACTAAGTCATGTCAGGATTTTAACTATTAACAAATGGTACTTTACTACAGACAACTATGGTGAGCTGTTCTTCATGCCATTACAGGAAGTGGGATCAAACAAAAAACCTTGTTGCATTCTGCTTTTAGGTTATCTTAAGAGCAGAAGTAACTGGCTCCTATGGCTTGGTACAAAGGAAATACCAGTTCATGTACAAAGAGTAGTATGTGCTGGCTCTGATACCCTCAGGAGCAGGAAGAACAAAGCTTGCACAAGATGCATTGGGAACTCCTGATACTAACTGGAGAGTGAGGTGATGGAACTAAACCACAGCAATGCCTTGTGAGGGAAATGGCATGCTAGCCACACAGACCCCTCCATGCAGCTCAGGGTCCAGTTTTTATGGACTGGGCTGTCCCAAAAAATAGTACCTTGGTTTCTAAGTGCTGTTAGCAACAAGACACAAGCAACCCATCATTCTTCAAGTGCTTTTTATAGGCCTTTATAATATTAATCTTAAAAAGACTAAACTGTTTCACATGCTGGCCTTTACTATCCACAGCTAGGTTTCCAGCACAAAACTGTTTCACATTTGCAAAATGTGAGGCGTTTTTTTGTTCTTTCCCCCATGAACAGCAATAATAAAATAACTTAGTCAAGTACTGCAACGCCGAGACCCAACAAGAGCACTTCTTTGGATTCCAATCCAATCTAAAGCTTCAGATTATTTCCTTTCACCAACTATAAATCAAAAGCTATATAAATAACAGATTTATGCCTTTTTCAGAATAGCATAAAAGTTTTCTGATAAAATGAATTAAAACTGGAACTAGAAGAGATAAGGGCTAACAACAGCCCAATGGCAGATAACTCTCAAATATGTTGCAGGGAACCAGGAGGGTATGGGGGGTGTAATAGCAAAGCTGATTATGAAGGGACAAGGTTTTGTGCCTGCTTCAAAGAATCCCTACAGAGAAAGGCAAGACTGAGAAATAGATCAACACCTTTCCCTCTGGTTCTATATAATGCAGAAAAAGCATTTTTAAAGGTTGAGGGAGTGGGGCAGGTAAACATTGCAACAGGAATCTCTATTTCCCTCTTCTCTTTTTACATTAAAATTTCTGTTTGTTCTAGACAAGCCTGTGGAGACTGAATGAAATTTATGTCTTCAGTGATGATGCAAACCAAAAGCTGGAGAGCAGAGGGAAGGTAATTTTTAAGATATTAATTTGTGCAGGCTAGAAACCAACTAAGACTATTTTAATTCACATTTGTTTGCAATTAGTGAAATATGGATGGGATTTTTAAAACCCCATTATTATTAAATATCCTTAAACTGATTAGGAATGTAAAATATTTTTAATAACTCAACTCAATGTAGGGTACAATCCCCAGGCAGACTATGAAAATAATCAATAATGTGAATTAAAACAGAATACATCTGATTCTGAACATAACTAATTAACCACCATTTTTGTTTTATTGACATAAGAGTCAGCTGGTGCACCTCCCTTTGTTGAGAACCATTTCATGTCAATACTGAATTAAAATGCTTTACATAGTTGACTATGGCAGAGTCAGTATTTGTGCCCCCTTGGTTTGTCATCTTAATTCATCTCTTAGACACTCAAATTTTCATCAGGAAAATAGGTGAGCCATGTTTGACATTTTTGTTACTTCTAAGTTTAAAAGCTAGCAATTATACATATACATATATTTGATGTGGGAGAGAAAAAAGCACATACATATATTTTTAATTCCTTCTCACAGACGACCTGTAAAGAATAGGGATTAATTTGCACCTAAATGCATATACAACAAACAATTCTCAGTTTTCCCTCCCAAGGTTGTCTTGTCCTTAAAAAAAACAAAGAAAGAAAAAAAAAAAATAAAAGGAAAAAAAATAAGTAGCAGATGTCCAGTATTTATTGGTGTAGCCTTATAGCAGGTACTGGTTTGCTCCAGAGCAGTAGGTATGGATCCAGAAGGGAAGATACCATCCTGGGTAAAAGATGACTTAACATTTCTAACATTTAGATTATACAAATAGTTGGGATTTAATAAGTTTGTCACAATAACAAGGCTGAAATTTTCTATTATTCCTCTCCATCAGCAACTGCCAGGAACTTCTTCCAGGCAGAAAATAAGTTAAAGCCTCAATGTACCCAGCAAACACAAAATAATCCCAGCAAACATTTTTTAGGACTAGTGAGTAATTTGCAGTGCCAGACTAACCCCTTTTCACCCAAAGGTTTATTCAAAGGGCCTGAAGAGACCGAGTAACTGCCACCCTTTTAGTCTGGCCTCAGACTCTGCAATAAATAACAAGCAACATGATGAGCAGAGAAAAAAAAATAAATAAATGTATATATATATAGTATTTGAACGTTTCCATCTCTGAAGAATGAGAAAGAAAATTTACCATGTAACCGTAAAGGGAGAAATCAAAAGCAGACGGTTCTCCTGGGTGTGGTCAGAACACAGGAATTAAACAAAAAGAACAACAAAAAAATAAAGTAAAATAATAATAAAAAATAAATAAAAGAAAACCAAAGGAAACTAAACAGAGCCCCTTGAAATCCATGCATTGTTAACCCTTCGTTTGTCACAGATTTTAGACCAGTCACCTCAGCAGCAGCGTCTTTGCCTAGTACCACTGCAGCACGCAGCCAGCAACCAGCCTTGCCATCATCTGCTGCTGTGCTCATTTTTAACCAAGTTTTGGTTTGGGGTTTGTTTTTGGGTTTTTTTGGTTGGTTGGTTTTGTGTTGTTTTTGTGGGCGGTAGGTTTTTCTCCTTATTTCCATAATAAACATTTAGGAGCTTGAAAAACGGCCAAGGAGACAACAATTTCGGCTACCCGTTTCCAAGGCGTCTGGAGAGAGTAGGAGGGTTTCAGCTATAATCCACCTGAGATGAGCAGGACTGAATGCACGGACAGAAAACACAGCACAAAGTTCAGAAACACATGACTGAAGTTACACAATGAAATGCACACTTTAGATTGGTGAGGGAATCGGCATAAACCAAAGCTGCAACCATTTCAGCAGCTCTTCCAGCTCCACTCTGCCCCTATGCTGCACTTCTGAGTGTGGTTAAGGCACATGTGCGTAAAGGAGGTCTGTGTACCTGTGCAATCTGGTGAATCAGATTCAATAATTAATCCAGCTAAAAAAACCCCTATAAATGTATCTTCAAAAAAACCCTGTGAAGCTATTTTTAAGCTGGATCATTTCCCCAACCCAGCTTGTTGTGTTGCTCCACTGCCAATCCCTCCTGCAGAACTGAGGAAGTGGTAGAGGTCAGGAGTGAAGGACGGGAGCCTGGCCAGCAGCACTGGGAGTGAGAGCTTGGGACTCTGAGAGCTGCTCCAGCCAACTCAGGTCAAGGGTGTCTCAACCCCGTGTCGTCCCTGGTTGTGTGCTCCTCCTCCTCCCCTTGATCAATTGTGGATCTTACTGTGTGGTCTGTGAGTTCAACTAGCTAAACAGGCAGAGGACAAGCTCATTCCTCTCTCTCTCACTCTCTGCTTCATCAGGTTTGTTGCTAATTTAGCACCCTGGATTCAACTCCCGCAGCAGTGAAACAAGCACTACTGGGAAGGTGCTCCCACAGGAGCAGTACTTACACTATCAAGGCATCAACTCCAGCCTTAATTATTCAAGTTTAAATAAATCAGTTCAATGTATGGACTAATTTAACTCATTAGTTTGGCATCACAGAGTTGAAGGCATAAAACTGTACTTCACTGCACTAGGATAAAGGGACATAGGTCACATTTCCTTCATGCCACTGCCATTATAAAGGGATTTGGTGACCTGAGAAAGCAACACTGGTCACCAGTACTTAATTCGCTATTAAGCCTCTTTGTGTTAATAACACTGTATTTCTGGCTCAATTGATGATATCTGAACAAAAATTCTAAAAACAGAAATAAAATGAAAACAAGACCTCTAACTTATTTTATGCAACAAGAGGTTGTACCTATTTCATTAAGTGGAAACTAAGTCCTGGAACAAGAGTAGCTCAGCTCAGAGCACCGAATCCATTCAAAGAAGAAATAAATGCACATGCGAAGCACAGTCTTTTTAGGCACACTTATGGAAACCTAAATTCATATTCTTACCTTAAACTAAAATTAACTGCAAACATAAAAAAACCCACTGTTTCTTCACAGCTTTCTGGACAAGTTTTTAGTTAGCACAGGCTTATTTACAGAACTCCACTCACCAATAGATGCAATTTCTTTGTGAAGACAAGAAAGCCAATACAACCAATTTTTTAATTAAATATGAAGCCCTTCTAGACACTTCAGTCCTATACAAGAACTTGGGAGAAGGCAGTGAGAGACATAAACATACAATACCCTAAAACCACATATTTGCAACCTGCGCTACTATGAACTCTTACCATTTAAAAACCTAACCAACAAACAAAAAAATGCTCCCTCTTCAGCCAAGATTTTGCTGCATGCTTACGCACTCTTGGTCTCTGAACGTCATCAAGGGCACATCTTGGAATGCCACACAATATGCAGCTGATGAGCAAAGAGTTTGGAATCCCCTTCTCTGCAGCAATATGAATGCCACAGGGTACTTGTTACACAGGCAGGCTGCATTAATTCTGCAAATATGTCCACTTGTTCAGTTCAGCACAACAGTGCCAAAATATGCATCTAGAGGATGCATCTCCACTAACAAAAGGAGCAGGAATATGCTCTCTTGACTTCCTCTGGAGGTGTTTTATTCATGGTTCAGTGAAGTGCATGGTAAACTGCAACAATGAGCAGAATGCTATTTAAAGGCACTTACACGGGTCAGAACTAGAAATGTAATGGTAAACAGGATAAATGAAACAAACAGCTCTTTTCCTGGAAGCCAAAAAAAAACCCAAACACATCAAGGGAAGACTGATGTCATCCTATTAAACAAGAATAAAACAAAATTAAATTCAAGGGATGTTTAAAGTTTGTATCTTGTTTCTCATATGTAGCAAAGCAGTATCAGTATGAAGTCTACCAGGGCCCATATAATCCTACTAAATAGATTGGATCTGGGCAGAAATTGAGTTAGGAAACAAGAATTCAGATTGCTTTGAGAGCAGAATCAGCAAAACTAATTATTAACTGCTTCCTACTCTGTTGTGATACAGAAAGTCAACAAATAACATTTCCTAAGCCAAATGCAAGAACCTGAGGTGTGAGGTGGCTGTGACAGACACATACAGCTGGCTCTGTTTGGTCACCAAATTCTCCTAACACAGAGATCCTAAAGATGAAGCCAGTTTGATATAGTTTCCCCAGGCTGTCAAAGAAAACTGCCTGGTCATCTCAGGTGGATTCAAAAGGAAGAATGCAATCCACACACTTCCTCCAGTCCCTCCTACCGACCAGCACTGAAGTGATCCCAGCAGAGATCTCCTGCCACAGCTCAGCAGGGACAAAGCGCTGCTCAACCCCACTGTACACTGGGTGGGGGTGAACCCAGGGCAGTTTGGGATTGACCACTGTACCTTTTAAATATTTACAAAACATTTACACAAAACTCCACAACCCTTAGGAACCCAGGGAAGGGAGCATTGAGAACACAGCACAAGGCAGGCAGCAGGAGCATCTGCTTTCGGATTCCCAAGAGAGAAGAGAAGAAGAAGAGAAAGAGGTTTCATATCATTATATTAGAATGGAAACCACAGGGCAGAAAAATGCATTCAGATTTATTTTTTTCCTAAGGTGGAGGAAGAACCCAAGAGTGAGTGAGTGGCCTCCAGAAAGATCCATTTCCTTTGCTTCACCATCAGATCACCAAAAACTGTTTTATTATGTGAATACCAGGTGCGTCGTGCAGCTACACCCCACTCAAACACAGGGGCCTCCCATTTTCATGCTAAGCAGGAATAATCTTGCATTCTTTTCTTAAAACAGGAATTATTTTGGGTAGAGAAGGATGCAAAGATACCATAAATTTACTCTTTAGGTGTTTTCTCAGTCTGTTCATATTCTACCCCATCCCTCATACAGGCTATTAGTTTTGCAACTGCTTTTTGCTGCAAGATGACAAAGAAGCAGTAGAAAACTGCATGGTCAAGGTCTGGAAGAACGTATCTTTGGATCATTTTTTTTCATGTATTTATCAAGGGTTTGGGACAAAATTCATCAAGGAACTCTTCAGCAATAATTTTTGTTTTAACTGAAAACCAGAAGCCTTGGTCTTTAACAACTGCACAAGAAGGCACTTTTCATAGTCATAAATTAAGTCTTCACAGAAAGCCTCCAACATTAGCATTGCCTAAAAGGGAGAGGGCAGATGTCAGTGTTTAATACATGGCTGTATGGATGGGAGAGAGAGAGCACGTGAAGTTCATGTGTGGACAGCAAAACACTGTTCTGGAAATCACAGGCAGTGTGGTATGAAGGATACAGCTCACCACTTCACCAAGCCAGTTATCTTTGTTCTTTCTTTTTTGGAATTACATTCAAACCAGTAGGGATTCAACAGGGGCTAGAGGCTATTCCCAAAGCCAAACAGAAATGACTAAAATCAAGACTAATTCAGATAGCTCTGGCCTATAAATATCAGAACAGTAGAGAGCAGAATAAATATTTACAAACTCAGCATAGCTGATTGTTTTGGTAAAGCATATAGATTTTTATCTACATAGGGAAGTAAAACTAAGCAAGTCATATAGAAGTTTACTTGTCTTATTAAAATAGAAAAACCAAAACCAAAAGCACGGCATTAAGTACAAACAAAAGATGTGGAAAGAGCTAACACTAATTTTTTGTGTGTGTATATATATGGCTTTCTGGTTTTCAGTTAATACAGAGACTGAAGAATTTAAGAATGCATCTCGGGCAACACGGGTGGAAATTTGCAGAGGGCTCTGAACATAAACATACCCCAGAATATATGTTGAAGCAAAGAGGTCACCTTAAGACTGTGAACCTCAAATCCAAGCAAAAGGCATAGACGCTAAACCAAACTGCTTAGTTGAATTGCAACTTCAAAATCTCTTGTGTGCATGCACACATGTGCGCACACGTGTGTGGAGGAAGGGAGGGAAATTTTGTTTTAATTGAAAATGGGAATCTTAGCATTGATTAAGTCAAGCAGAGTATAGACATGCACTGTGCAAGCTTCCCCCATAGAGCTTTGGCAATGCACCTCGCTCCTGACCTGCAAAATTCCCTGCTATTCCAGTGCTGAACCTCCTGGGCAGAGAGAGAATCACATCAATTTGTCATTGTGGTGATACTGATTACGTGATGAGAACCAATTGCCAATTAGGACAAAGATCACTGAATCTCTCTGCAGCTGACCTGAGCAACATTTCATATCTTAACTCCAGAGAAATAAATTACCATTAACCCTCAAGAAAAACCTCCCTCTCGATATAACTGTAAGATGAAACTAGGTGTGTGAATGCAAATTCAGTGGGGAGAGCTCCACACAGGGCACGGCAAGTAGACTGAGGATGCTTATATTAAGCATCAGGTATCTCAAACATGAAAGGACAGTATCTCAGAAGTGCCGAGTAAGTCTGCCAACTTTAGCAAATAAAATCCTTTCACATACGAGATACGACAGTATTTTTATAGAATTATTTTAATGCAACAAAATTGTGGTTCAGAGGGTGAATATGGTAGGCTTCATCCTTACAGTCTCCCATCACACAAAGCTGTTTACCATATTCTGCCTTCCCCACAGGGCACCCATCACTAGTGCAATGTGAACAGGTTGGTATGAAGGCTCAAGTGACTGACTCCCTGTCTGTTCAAAAGGCTGGGGAACCTGATCCCACATTATAGACAGGAGTGTCTAGGAGCATTTGTACATGCTGCCCAGAAATGACCATGTTCAGAGTCTGGAGTCAGAGGGAATGGGAGACAGCCCCCAAAATAGCTTTTGCCTTCCCCTCATCACACTAATTCC
>NW_009969339.1:959684-973465 GCF_000747805.2 Chaetura pelagica | reverse complement strand
TGCTGATTTTGACAGAGTATATTCTCTAGGCAATGAACTGCCTTCTGCTCTGCAATCAAAAGAAGAGGAGTGGGTACAGAAACAGGACTTACCTTCGAGCCACGCTCATTAAAGATTATCTCTACATCAAGGATTTTGCCGAATTGCTGCAGAGAGACAAGAGGAAAAAAATATTTATTTTTGGCAATCTGTTTTTCCTATCTTTTGGGGGCTTAGTGCAAGAAGGGAGGTGACAATATTTCCATTTCTAGTATACATGCAAAGGCATAAAATCCGAGTGATTTGACCCAGTTGTCTCAGGTCAGGACATTCAGATCCGCTAGGTCACAGACCCTGAGATGTCTCACAAAAGTCTAAAGGAAGAAAAGCATTCTCCAGAAGAGTTTCAGGGATTTGAGGTGGCTTTTCTTTTCCCCCTTTTAATCTAAACAACTCTTTCTTCCCTTATTCTCATATTTTATCTAAGACATGGTTATATGATTTCATCTCAGACATCTAACAGTATTTCTCTAATGAGGTTCAGCGTTTCATCTTCCTCCTGCAGTGGCTAGCACAAAGAGAAACTTAACTGTGGTTTCTCTGGAGAGGATAGTCATATAGGACTCCTCACCTCATGTATTCCAAATTCTAAATCTCCTTTCCCCTGCCACCAGGCCCTTACTTTCCGAAACTCCAAGCCTTCAAAATAATCAATGTCAGATTCAGAAACCAAGAAAATGGCCAACCCCCCTCAGAAAAAAAAGATCATTCAACTTCACCCTGTGACGTACAACAGGTTGTCGATAACCTATACAATTATATCGCTTAAGATAAAATTCTGATCTCTGCCCAAGATTGCAGACCCCAAGGAAAGCAGAACCCACTACTCTGCACTGTTTCAACAACTGCTTTCAGAAAGATCCCTACTTTGCGCAAAGCAAAAACAGGAAACAAAAGCTATAAGCTAGAAAGGATATTAACCACATTCTATGAAACCAGATAGAGATCACATCCTTCACCTTGGAACATATTAAAATATTTTTATTCAAATGACCAGATTCAAACCAGTAGCCTGTAGAGAAGAGAATCCCCATTTCAAGTGAGCCTCACAATGCCCCCTCTAGAAGCATCAATGTTGCATTTCTAAACTGGAGATCTGCTCTATAGGAAGACAGGTCTAAGGTTTTGTTTTATGGAGCAGTCTTCACTCTATAGATGCATATTGTGCTCAAACAAATGCTACATCTGAGCATTTTTCTGACCCCGTTATTTACAAAAGCTTCTGTCAACATGGTTTTGATCTCACTGCTTGCAGAAGATTTAAGAGTGGTAGCTGATGAAGGAAGGGTCAACAAGAAAAGAAAGGATGGTTTCACAGTTAGGAAAGATGATGAACACAAGCTCCACACACTGGGACATTCTCCACTTCCCCATCGTGCCCTTAATGGGTAAAATGCTCATTTTGTAGGTGCCCTGCTTGAAAGACTTGTGACCAGATTTATAAACAGAACATTTACAACAGTGAGCCATCATGACTGAGGAGAAGCTCTGAATATGGAAAGCAATAAAAAGCTATTAAGTCCCTTGAACAAGTATTCCAGACTGTATTTAAGCAAACAAAGCACTTCCAACGATTTTAGCTATGGTTTCTGTCTGCTTCCATTCTCCATTCTTAAAAAGGAGATAGTTGTATTCTTTCACAAATGTTGGTTCACAGATGTTTTTACTGTTCTATTGTTTAAGGACAATACTTGATCTTCTATTCATCCCAAGAACAATTGAATTCAACAATAACCCACATTACATGAAGTTTGAATAATGCTAATGTAAACATGCATCTTCCTTGAAACCTCAACATCTCAACAGCTTAGGCTTGATCCATGCTGGATTCACTTATGACCGCTGCTGCGCCAATCACAGCTAGAATGCATTTTCTATTTCCATCCCACACTTGGTGTAAGCTTATCTACAAAGGAGATTAGCTGTTGATTACTTCTTCTTGTCTTTGTTGTGTATGGTTTCAGCACTGCCATGAAAGAAATCAGTCACAACTGCTTTCTTGGTAGACTATTTTAATGCTCCTACGTGACCAGGGCTGAACCAATCTAACAGATTTGGTGGGTGCTGAAGAGCTGTCCCTGAGCCCTTGTCTGGTCTCACCAGCTTCCTAAAGCTGGCCCCACCTGTAGGGTAATACCTGTAGATAAACTGATACAAGCTCACTAACCCTGCAAAAAAAATAAACCAACAGAGCAAATAAATACAAAGCTTCTGACGATTTACTGATCTGAAGTGGTCTACAAGGTCAATTGAGCATTAGGGCTCCAAGAAGTAAAAGGGAATAGGAAGCAGCACGCCCTGCCTGAGAGCAGGACTTGACCCTGCCAGATAAGATCAGCTGCCTAGCCTTGCCACACACACTGAAACAGTCAGGCTCTTGATAAATGCAAATTCCAAAATTAGAGAATCACAGAATTGTCACAGTTGGAAAAGACCTCTAGGATCACCAAGCCCACCCAGGGCGAGAGAAACCACAAAAACACAACACAAAAAAACCCCCCACAAAACCAACAATACACAACCCCGCAAAACTCACCATGGCCACTAGAGCATGGCCTGAAGTGCCACATCTACATGTTTCTTGAATACCTTCAGAAATGGTGATTCAACCACTTCCCCAGGGCAGTCTGTTCCAGTCCCTGACCACTCTTTCGATAAAAGAGGCCTGTAGTTGTAGAGAGCAATGAGGTCTCCACTCAGCTCCCCCTTCCCCAAACTAAACAATCCCAGTTGCCTTAGTCTCTCCTCACAGGACCTGTTCCCTTCACCACCTTGGCTGCTGTTCTTTGGACTCATTCCAGCATCTCAGTGTCCTTCCTGTAGCAAGGGGCTCAGAACTGAACACAGTACTTGAGGTGCTGCTTCACCAGTGCCCAGTACAGGAGCACAGTCACTTCTCCGCTCCTGCTGGCCACACTATTCCTGATGCAGGCCAGGATGCTGTTGGCTTTCTTGGCCTCCTGGACACACTGCTGACTCATCACCATTTTCTACCTCATTAGAATCTTCTTGAAAGAGAACAAACTATGCAGCTTCTGGTGCACAATTATGCTGTGCCATCTTCCCCTTTCTCCACACCCAGCTGAGCCTCCACCCTTAGGTATTCTTGCTAGCACTGCCTGCTAGCCCCATTTGGCTGAGCTCACCACGCAGGGTTTCCACACCAACTGGAAATTCTGTCTTGTGTGTTTCATTTCTTGTGGCTGACAAAAAGCTGATGGTAACAGTCCATGTAAGTGGTCTGACCTAGCTCCGTAAGAGGCGACAGAACTGCCACCCTACCCTGCAGATGATGGAGGTACCTCATCTCCTAGATGACGGAATTAATATTACCAAATCCTGCAGTTGCAGCAAGCACATGCTTGACACCTACTGCAACAGACTACATCCACCCATGCATACTGCCCTAATCTCTTTTCTACCTAGGAGTTGTGGGTGTTTGAAGAAGTAGGAGGGAAGGACCTGCTTGGAAGAGAAGGAACAGAGATAAAAGGGGCTAACTGCTGAACTGAAGTTTGCTGGGGTTGAGATTCCTGCTCTATGACATTCCCTGGAAGAAAGCAGAATGGCCACAAGGCAGGAGGATGTGTCCTGGGCTCTTCAAGACTCTGCTGTGTCCATTGCCACAGCTCCTCTGACAGCTCCTAACACCATGGCTCTTGTCCCCACTGTTGCAATGGCTACAGCAGGTGCAGCACTGGAGGCTTTTTTTTTCTTCTGGTAGCATGCCAGAATTTTCCTGAAGAATGAAAGCAGAAAAAAAGAACTAGTTCATTTTAACAGTTTGTATCTCCTTCAAAGCTGAATCTAATTTAGTGGAACATAAAAAGGCACTTTGTTCTCTGGTGGTGCTTCCCCTACCAAATGTCAACAGTCTACTGCAAACAATGGAAGTTTAAGAGGTCCTTAGCAAAAGGTCACAATTTTTGTATGGAAAATGCTAGGCCATCTAAATACAAGGGTCAACACCAAATGCCCCATAGTAATTTTAAAAAACCATGTATACAGGCATGTTTGTATTTTCCAGCAGACAGAGGGTCTGGCCAAATAAAACAAGATCCATGCTTAAGTCATCCATGAGGACTAACCCTCTAATCTTTAACCTTAAAACATTAATCACTCTTCTCACAGACCTGATTTATTCACTCAATGATTACCAAGAACTTCTACTTAGAACCCAGCACAGCAGCAGGGGAAAAAAATCCTCAGCAGAGCTCACAGCTTCTGAAGAATGCGTTGCAGGACTACACACCTAATGCTCCCCATCATCACCTAAAAAGCTTACAATGTGACCAGGAAGCCAGCATCTTGCATCACATGTCAGGTTGTACAGGAAGGCGTCTCCATGAACTGCTCAAGCTCATGCCATATGATGGATACACACACACTTCCATCATGCTGTGGCATAGGAGCTATATATTACGTACTATTCTTTCCTAGTCCTCCATTCCTTGGAGTGACTTTGTACCAGCTTTTTGTTATTATTTCTGTAGAGCATGTAAATGAGAATCACCTCCTCTACAATTACAGTAGGGGCTGTTGGAAATAACAATTTTGAGAGGCATAAAGATATTAACAGACATCAGGTTTGACCACACCAGACTTTTTTGCTTGAACATGATGTACCTTATAATAGATGCAAGGGCATTGTGCAAGGAAGAGCATACACATGCTCTTTGGGTTTTTTTCCACCCAGATGACATGAAGGCAGCAATTCTTTCCAGGAGAGGCCATAACTACATTATATATAGTAAATTTGAGAGATCTGGCACCAGAGAGCTTTTGCCTTCCAAGGCATTGACACTTTGGTAGGGCCCCTCCTGTATGCTCTGTTCCAGCTGGCCCTGCCTCCTTCTCCCTGTCTAGAGCTTTCAAAATCAGCTCCAAAACATGCCAGATAAATAAATTAACCCTAAAGATGTAAACAGGGAGTACAAGGCAAATTCTCTAAAACTCATGGAACAATAAAAGGTAATGCAAGCCACTTTCTGACAACCTTGCATCCCTACAACAGAACTCCATGACCAAGGAACTTCACACTGTTTCTACAAAATTTATTTAGAAACAAGTGCAGTGAACTTACTAAACTGTGGAGGTGCCAAACACTCCATTCTCAAAGATGGTCAAAATCCAAAATAACCTGGCAACCAACCTTCTACACAGGAAACCATTTCAGGTCCTCAGGCTTCAGGTGCATGAGTAAGAGCACTTCATATACAGAATAGGTTCATGCTCCAAAGAGAGACCTTATGACAGCTCCCAGCTCCATGGGATGGATATACTTTCAGCTGGCTCCCCTGTAGAGTGTGTTAGTCAGTGCTTAGTTATGGCAGCATGAGCTCTGGCACAGCTATGCTGTTATCAGTACATGAACTTCTTCACCTAAAGCTGGGTTACATCTCTTCAAAATAGTGGAGCCAACCCTGATACAGCCAAACCTGTTCAGCGAAGTGATACCAGTATGCTTTGCTGGCAGGAAGATGGAAACGTCAAGTATTTATAAACCAAAGCACTACCATCGTTTACCAACTGAACAGACAGTGAACAATCACCAAGCCCTTATTAGAGTTGACCTACTGCCCAACAAAAAACATGTTTTCTAAGAAACCAGGCTTTAAAAGGAAGCAAAGAGTACACAAAGAGTATAGGATTTACAGATAGCAGCCACCCAGCAAACAAAGCAATGAGGAACATAGTTTCTCAGTCATTTGTTATCCTCTGACTCATAAGAAAAGATTTTCACACAAAACAGTGAGATGGGAGTGAACAGTACCACAGGGTACCATTCCAGAGATCTTAACACCAGGCCAGCTTCCAGGTCTGCACTTCCAGTTCCCTGTTCCTGCCTTGTGCCATCCCCAGAGGTGTGACTGCATCATAACCTTGTACTACTGCCATGGCAAAGGTATACAGCAGAAGCAGCAAAAGCTCAGTTTGAGAGGACTCACACACATGGACTGAATCCAAAGAAAAATGGGTTATAAAAAACAACTCCTAATTTTACCCAGGCCTTTTATGCAAATAAATCCAGCTGCAGTACAGCACTGTTTTCCACATGATGTTTCAGCTAATTCTCACTGCAGGCTCTTCAGTAACATATATGAAAACCTAAACAGATCTTCGATAAAGTTATGATCCAGTCATCGCTACGCTCCACCAGATGGTCACTACAGAAGTTTCTATGCCCTGTGGTGTCAGCACACAGTTTTCCCAGAGCAAGACGGACAGTTGCTGACAGCTGCTGCAGCACAAGTATCCACACACACACAGAAGTACCACGGGCATAGCATTGCTGTGTAGAGAAAGTGGGATGCTCAAGCAGCACTAAGCTGACAAGTCACTTGCAAAAAGTGACTCCAGAAATCATGCTGGTGAAACACATCAGGATAAATAGCAGTACTTCTAACTCCATCCAACATCAGTGGGAGCCAAGTCCTGTCCTGTGACAGGGCTGGAACTTGCCCTCATTGCAATAGCTTGGAAGCAAGAATCATCACAAAGAGGCCACCTTGTGTCCAAAAGTTTGTTCTCCAATACTGGCAAGTAGGACTTGTTACATGTGATTGGTGGTCAGTACTACTTGGAGATGAAAAGCCTAAAATAAATCTTGATATTTGGAGCTCCTCCTCCAGATGTCCAGTCCACTCTGAAGACAGAGTCCCTTTCAGCAATTCTCCTACTACTTTACTTTAGGTCTCACTATTCTATCATATTATTCACATACTTACCTTACCCCTAACGAGCAGTTTTCTACCATTGCCAATACTTCTGTATCATTCATTACTTGTAATTTAGATTTATTTACTGGCAAATACGGACTTAAGATTCTACCAAACTCTTGGTAAGAAAGAGCTGTAGTTGAGCTTGTTATTGTTTTAGCCTCAAAGTATAGACTCATGGAGGTGTTTTACACTCTTGACACCAGAATGAAGCTGGATGAGAAATTACATCCACAGAGATATTTTAGGAAGTGCAAAGTGCCATAATATTACCCCAGAGGCTACAAGAGCTTCCAAAAATATCTGAGCTCTCAAAACTGTTTTGCTTGGGTCACACAAATAGTGGTCTCCCAAACCTACACCACGAAGAACCTCACAGTAGAGGTAAGAATTACGCTTAAGAAGGAAAAAGTTTACAATATTACCTGCCTTACAATACGATGTTAAAAAAAAGAAAAGCAGCTACCATTCTGTCACCTTTAATAAATGGAGTTATTAACAACTTCATTAACTGAAAGTTACTAAATATGACAGAATAGTCACCTTTTTTTTAATATAAAAAAGTTATGCATTATTACTGTTGTAGCTGATAACACACAAAACCACTTCATCAATAGGGCTGATATTCCCCACCAGAAGCAGTGAACAGCCTACAAGTAGTAGCCATGGAGCGAGGATATTGTAAGAAAGGCTGTGTCTCCATTTGAAGTCAGAGCCTGTTCTGTGCTATCCCACCTTCATCAGCAATAGTCATCAGCATAATTCTTATTTTTATCTTGCACTATCTCCTTTTTTTAAAATAGTTGAAGATTCTTGAGCAAAGAGCACTTCATCACAGTAAATTTTGAGCAATGTCAATTCTGACTCCTCATACTATGAAGACAGATAAAGATTTAGTGCAGACACTTGTATGAACTACCAAAATAACCCACTCTGTTTTTTTGGAAGCAATTAATGATTCAGCTTGAGAACAGATGGATTTTCCTCTTGTAGGCAGCCCAACTCAGCCTCCATCTTTCCTGGGAGCCTCTGAAGTCCATCTGACTCTGAAGTCCAGAACTGACCAGAGTATCCCAGCCCATTTTATACTGGGAGGAAGAATGCTTCTTGAAGCTTCAGGGAAGGATTGAAGCTATCACCCACGAGGTACAAGCACAGACACTATCATAAGACAAAGCTGAAAGGACTGTAAACATGTTAAAGGAAACATGAGCTTTCCTTCTTCATACATAGTCCAGTAAGGAAGGGGACATCCTGCCAGCAATTAAGGAGAAGACTACTACCATCAAGTCAGAGTCCTTACACATATTAGCTAGAGAATCATAGAATGGTTTGGGTTGGTAGGGATCTTAAAGATCATCTACTTCCAACCCTCCTGCATGGGCAGAGACACCTCCTGCTAGATCAGGTTGCTCATAGCCCCATCCAACCTGGCCTTGAACACCTCCAGGGAGGGGGCATCCACAACTTCCCTGGGAAACCTGTTCCAGCATCTCACCATCCTTATAGGAAATAACTTTTTTGTCATGTCCAACCTGAATCTCCCCTCTTTTAGCTTCAGCACATTGTCCCTTGTCTTCTCACTATACACCTGTGTAAAAAGCCTTACCCCAGCTTTCTTATAGGCCCCGTTCAGATATCGGAAAGTTGCTATAAGGTCACCATGGAACCTCCTCTTTTCTAGACTGAACAACCCCAAGTTACTCAGAATGCTCCTCAGAAACTAAGAAGACAATAATGAGACTGTGAAAAGAGTTGGTAACTTGCTTTTAACACTGTTGGCAATTCTTCTACTCCCTGGTAAGATGTTACATTGTTTAATTTAGCCTAAATGAGTAAGAATTTTTCTCGTATTTCAAGGTTAATTGTGTTAAACCTCAGCCTCCAACTGGAAAATCTTATTATAGCTGTAAACAAGACCTGAACCCCCTATTAGCAGGTATCATCCATGCAAAAGAACCTGTACAGAACAGACTTGTCATCTCCCGACCTCTCTTTAATAAGCCAAGTAAATCATGTACCCAACTCTTTAACCAGTTAAAAAGCCACTCAACTTCCAAGTCTAACCTGATCTCCAAACTGCACAAAATAATGCAGTCACCATCTTTTCAACTTTGAACATGAGAAAGACCACACTTCAACCTGATAACTCCCTTCATTTTGTTGAAGAAACTAACTTCAACAACCACTAGTACTCTCCCAAGTCAGTGTTTTCCAAGTACATTTTTCCATCCTACAAGCACAGTCCAATTCCCACAAACTCAGTACTGTGCTCTGAGTTGCATCAAACACATTTTTGTTGGATTTACTGTCAGTTAACCAGGCATTTCAAGTCATTCTCCAACACTAACCTTATCTTTCTCTTTCCTCCTCCTCAGTTTTTTAATCACAGAACTTACTGGCAAGGTTTTAGTAGTACTGTCTCCATGGGTTGATACAGATACTGAAACAGGACTGTGGCTGAAACAGATCCCTGGGGAAACTGACAGTAGAAACAATCTTGATCACTGATGTCTCCATAGTAACTACTATTTTTATTATCTATCATTAAAAAGGTTTTTAATCCCTCTAACATGTGCTGTGTTTGAGATAAATACTCTCTTAAAAATCAAAATTGGTTACTTGGACAAACAAAATTAGTTAATGTTTAACTGTATCAGTATTGCTTTGTTCAATCTTGTCAAAATCTAAGTTGGAACGATATAGATTCAATAGATGGACCACCAGTTGGGTAAGAAACTAGCTGGATGGTTGCACTCAAGGAGTTGTGGTCAACTGCTTGATGTCCAGATGAAGACCAGTGATGAGTGACATTCCTCAAGGATTGGTACTGGGACCGATGCTACTTAACATCTTTTGTCAGCAAAATGGACAGTGGAATTGAGTGCACCCTCAGCAAGTTTGCTGACAACACCAAACTGTGTGGTGAAGTCAACGTGCTGGAGGTCACCTAGAGGAACCCAGCCAGGCTTGAGAGATGCACTCCTGCAAACTGCATGAAGTTCAACTGGGCCAAGTGCAAGGTCCTGCACACGAGTTGGGGCAATCCCTAGCACAAAGACAGGTTGGGTGGAGAATGGATAGATAACGGCCCCAAGGAGAAGGACTCATGGGTGATGGTGTATGAGAAGTTCAACATGAGCCAGCAATGTGCACTTGCAGTCCAGAAATCCAACTGTATCCTGGACTGCATCAAAAGAAGCATGGCCAGCAGGTCAAGGGAGGTGATTCTCCCACTCTACTCTGCTCTTGTGAGACCCTGCCTGGAGTACTGTGTCCAGTTCTGGAGCACCCAACACTGCAAAAACATGGAGCTCTTGGAGTGAGTTCAGAAGGTCACATAGATTCTGGAGCACCTCTCTTACAAAGACAGGCTGAGAGAGTTGGGGTTATTCAGCCTGAAGAAAGCTCCAGGGAGACCTTATAGTGGCCTTCCTGTATTTGAAGGGACTACAGGAAAGCTGGGGAGGGACTTTTACAAGGGCATGTAGTGATAGGACAAGGGGTAATGGATTAAAACTAGAAGAGCAGAGATTTAGGCTGGACATTAGGAGGAAATTCTTTATTATGAGGGTGGCAAGACACTGGAACAAGTTGCCCAGGGAAGTCATAGATGGCCCCTTCCTGGAAGTGTTCAAGGGCAGGTTGGATGGAGCTCTGAGCAACTCAATCTAGCAGGAGCTGTCCCTGTTAATGCAGGGGGATTGGATCTAGATGATCTTCAAGGTCCCTTCCAACCCATACCATTCTATGATTTTAGGATTCTAAGAAAAAAGACAATACAATATTTGTCTGAAAAGATGTATATTACCTTATCCAAAGTTACAGTGAACATATATTAAACAGTTTCTTCAGATTCAAACTTTTAATTTTTTTTTAATAAAAATTCTAGAATTATTTTTATCTTGGATCAACAGATGGATAATTGGTTTGTAGCTCTTTGGGTCATTCAATTTTTTCAACAGTGAATCCTGCTGGGCAGTGTTCCAGTCTTCTGTAACTCCCCTAGTTTACAAGAATTGGTAAAAATTAACATTAAAGAATAAAAGAGATTCTAGCTTTGGCTGTACCGTAGCTTTATCTGCTGATTTATAAATATTAGCGAGTATTGTCTTGTCATTCTCCTTTGTTATAAATTATAAACAAAACCAAATATGGTACAGATACCTCCTATGTTACATCATAATACCTATTTTACATTATAAACACAGCAAGCTGGGTTTTTTTGGTTGTTTTTTTCTGTTTGTTTTTTTGGGGCAGTTGTTTTGTTGCTGCTTTTTTCCAAAAAAACCCACACAACTATTTCCTAACTTTATACTGAAGCTACACCTAGATTTTTTCTCCTCACATGTAAAAAACTGCCACCTTCTCTGACCCTCCATCACCCATATCTCCATGATCAGCACATTTCCTTTCTCACTTGCTTCTTTTTTTAAATTTGCAATTATATTCCCTGCCACTGACTTCCTCCTACTCTTCATCCTCCCTTCCTAATGTGCAGAATGTTTTATGTTTTATTAACATAGTTTCAGTGACTGTGGAATCATGCCTTTTTGGCCATCAGTACAATTTTGTTGGGTATTTTATAGATTCCATTAACACTTTACTTTCAGAGGTACCTTCCCAGGCAGTTATCCTGCCAATTGTTTAAACTTGAAGAAACAGACTCTTCTGAAGCTACTTACATCACTGCCTGATGCCATATTCTATTTGCACAAAGTAAATACACACAAATAACAATCACTGGTACCTAGGCAACTGCGGGATTTCAGGTCAGGTATTAACTCTTCTTTATCTGCTAGAACAAGGTCGACTATTGATTTATTCCACAGTGGGTGCAAAACTGTGCACATTAAAAAAATTACTTTTTCCTTCTAGAAGCTTTCTGGAAGTCTTTATATTGGCATTGTGAAATGTCAAGTAAATATTACCTGTTTAAAGCAGTCTGTTTTATTTGTCTCCCTATAAGAAGCATATACATGAAGAAATGTTTGTTCCATTCCTGAGGATATCTTAGGGATCTGTTAGACTCACATACTAGGTGAGAGATGCTTTGACCCCTGAATAACTTCAATTTGCCTGCAGCTCTCACAAATGGCGAAGGTTTAAAAAGCATTATGTAATATCCATTTAATTACAGACAACAAATCTGAAGTCCACCTCTGCTCAAGTTCAGACTAAAGCATTAGCTAAATGTTCTACAGCTCAGGACTGGGCTGACCTCTCACACACTGTTCTTCATCCTTAGGGGGCTTCTTTACTCCCTCCCTACCATAACATTTATTTCTTCCTCCACAGCTCTGCTGTCTACCCAATTCCTCTCTTTGTACAGTAGCTTGGGAAAATCACTCCAGGCAAGGATTTTGAGTCTCTCAGACATGACGTTGAGGAGATGTGACCTGACACACAGAAGGGAGAGGGAGAAGATGGGGGTTACAGGCCAGCCACAGCTGAAGACTCAGACAACCATGAGTCCCCTGTAGGAGAAAGGGTTGGTTTCAGTGAGTCACCCAAGGGAAAGCAACTTGATCCTGAAAAAGAAATAGTAGCAAGGAGGATTCAGAGAGAAGCGCTTTCCTGCTTGAGGCTCTTAGCATGCTGAGAGAAGCAGCACTGAGAGTAAAATGGAGATACGCAAGAACCATTGATTACTTCCTTGGCAAAGTAGCAAAGATCCCTGTTACAGTAAAATAGCACTTTTTTTGGGGGGGGGGGGGCCTAAAAGATCAATGTTCTTGTGGTATGCATACCTCTCAGCAAACACAGGGTCAGGCAAACCAGCAGAAGGTTTTCTAGGAAATATACCATTTGCCTCAGTCTCCCCATTCACTCCAACACTTCACTATGCTGGAACTGCAGATGATGTTTAGATAACAAATAAACAGCAAATAACTTGGGAAACGCCAGAAACCAACTAATCATGTATTTCCCCACCCTTTTTATGTAAAAGAAGTGGCACCATTTGGATCAAAAAAAAGATAGGAGGCCATAATGAAAGCAGTTGTCTGCATTTTCTACAAGATGCTTCTCCAGACAGCAGTTCATTCCCATTGTTGGTGTCCTCATCTGCAAAGCAGAGGTAAGAGTCACCAGGACTGGCATGTTCTTGTCATTTTTATTTAATCCACATTTCCCTCACCAGTAGTGCAGGGAGGAACAGCATTAAGGTGAACTAACATGAAAGGGGTCAGTCATCAAGTCAAGCACTGGTCTCAAGGGAATGGGCAGCAGCAACGTGGAGCAGTTTATGTAAGACATACAGCTACCAGGAGAGGGGAGCAGCAGAAGCACAAAGTAGGACATGCTAAACACAGATTGTAGCAGGTGGTCCAAGAACTGGCACTAATTTCAGCAACCAGTTTTTCAAAACTGGACGGAACTGCCTACTGCACAGCCCTGCAACAGCAAAAAGCAAGCTAAAAAAACAAAAGTAGAACAGGCAACTGGTAAGACTCAGAAATCACAGAATGCCAGGAAATGAGTTTCACCCTGAAAACATTCCCACGGATGTCAAGAGTGTTACACTAACGTATGAACAACATGGAAGCAAAGGAAGGCTCTTGCAACAGAATCATAATTTTGACTGGGATCTACCCCCAGAGGTCATCTAGAGAAAGCACTGCTCAAAGGAGATCTAATGAGATCTGGTTGGTCAGGCTGTGTTCAGTCAAGCAAAACACCTTCAAGGATGGAGATTCCACAACTTCTCTGGGCAACATATTCCACTATTTAACTATCCTCACAGTAACAACAACAACAAAATTTTAAAAATGTATCTCCTGATATCTAATTGCAATTTCCTATTCTCCAACTTGGGTTTGTTGTCCCTCATCTCATCATTGCACACAACCAAAAAGAATCTGGCTAAATCTTTTCTGTATCCTCTGATCAGGTAGTTAAGATAACAAAAATATCGCCTCTCTGCCTCTTCAAAGTTGAACAGGCCCAGGTCTCAGGCTCTGCTCACATGCCATGTTCTCCAGTCCCTTGAAAATTTCAGTGGTGCCCAGTGCACTTGCTTCA
>NW_009969339.1:957950-959651 GCF_000747805.2 Chaetura pelagica | reverse complement strand
AAATTTGACGCAGTATTCCAGATGTAGTTCGACAACTGCTGAAGATGGGGGAAGATCACTTCCCTGGGTCTGCTGGCTACACTCACTAACACAGCCCGGGATAAGATAAGTCCCCTTTGCCACAAGGACATGCTGCTCCTTGTGTTTGATTTGTTATCTAACAGGACTCCCAAACCTTATAATGCAGACCATCTTCCCAGACTCTTGGCTGAAGACCATCAGTGAAATTTTTAACATTTCTGCAAACTTTGTTCACTTTGTACTGTCCAAGCTATGAACAAATAAGCCCAAATTCTTCTCTCATTTATAGCAGTCTAAGCTTGAAGCTCATGAATTTGACACATTTACATTCTGTAACACTATTCTCCATGTAAGAGTGTGTGTGTGTATGTATATGCATACACACCCACATGGATGGCTCAACAGCTGAAACAGAAACACTGCAAGATTTTGAAGAGCAACTAGCTGTGCAGTTGGGACCAAGGTATACACTCGAAGCCTAAGGTGGTAAGAGGAACTTCCGCTTTGGTCTTCCCTGACTTGAGGCTTCTGCATTGCATATTAAATAGGTAGCAACATTTAAAGTCTCTTAGCTTTATAAATAATAGGAAATATCTTTGGAAGACTTTAAAACATGCCTTTAATTAAGGATATTACCATCATATCAACAAGTCAAGGATTCCTGATGATGACGATATATAGATAACTTCATCTGGAGGTTATGTCATGAAGAATCTAACTCATTTGTGTCTACATGGAATGAGTCACCACCCATACTCACATGAAAAAACTCTCTCAGAGACCTTATAAATTGAGAATGATAAATAGCATACAAAGATTAAGGAAGACAAACTATTTGGTCAAAGGAAACAACGTGTATCATATACAATGCAAAATACCATCTGACTTGCACTAGCTTTTCCACATGCAATAGCTAGCTGGCCAATTCCTTGCAGCCATTTGTCACCACAGAAGTAGATCATCAGGAAAGACATAAATATTTCAACAAGTTCCTAAGCAACTGAAAAACAGTGCTTTGTGAGGGATATATTAAGTCAGTGTTTAATTCTAGCCTTTACTAGGAAATAAGGTGAAGTTTTTGTGGGTTTTGTTTCTTGTTGTTTTGTTTTTTTTCCCCAAGCCAATTGTTAGGTTACACTCAACATCTCCATATGAACAACACAGTTACAGTTCTTGTGTGTATTACCTGCTGAGGTAAACATCTCCAATTGTCCTAGTCACCCGAACATTTTACAGTGTACTGGCTAAATTGAGGGGAAAGGGCTTTTCCTTCACATGAATGGTTTGCCAGCACCACGTGTCCCACCTGTGGGGAAGGAGAATCTGCTGTGCCTTTAGAAAGTGACAGAAACTTACCCCAAACATCTGCCGAAGGTCAGGATCTCGAAAGCGGAAGGGAATGTTAGACACATGAAGTCGTTTTGGAGTGGATTTGCTCTCGGTATTCTCGCTGCTCTGTGTCTGTGATTGCTGTCCATCTGTCTGTGCCCCTCCTTCTGTCTGCTGAAACCAGAAAGACAAAAGCATGTGCATGAATAGAAACTACAAAAATTCCTTTCACATGCCTTGTCTGTCTTTTTAGGTATTAGTACTACACTTGTGATTGCAGTATCTGAGTACTTGATACATGATTTTCATAAAGCCAGTAATGCTTAACAGTGGATTGGTTGTTCTTTCCCT
>NW_009969339.1:943831-957744 GCF_000747805.2 Chaetura pelagica | reverse complement strand
CCCTACCTTTCCATGAGTAAACAGTAATGATATCTCAGCCTTCCTCCCCTCAGATCACCTTTTAGCTCAGTAGCTTTGCCTTTGGTTTTCTTAAATGGCTTCTCTCTTTTCTCCTCCTCACTTCAGCTGCCACTGTATGAAAGCTCTAATGAAGAGGCGGATCTTTCATATCCTGAAGCTGAGAGGTAGCACCGCCACTCTAATCTCATGTGGCAGGATGTTCATGCAGTCATCAAAATCCCACAGCTGAAGTGGCAGCTCTTCACCGGGCCAATACCAGAAATGCATCCTCAGGCAGAATGGCATCTGCTGTGCCAAGCTCACTTCAGAGAACACTACCCCAAAAGAAGACCTATAATTAAATGGTAAAATCCATACAGAAAGGAGCTTACGGATGTCTTTGATTAACTTTTCCTGTACATTTAAAAGTCAGCCCAGGGATATGAAGCAGTCATTACCACTGCAGGACTTACAAAGCTCCAAATACTGCTTTTCTGCTACTGATTCCACAGCTAAAACAAGGGAATTTGTCAAGGGGTAGGCCAGGGGTGCTGGCATAGAAAAAGTATGGCAAGAAGGCAGAAAAATTAGGGGGACCAATGTGCCAGAGGAGAGACTTAATGCGTCCACAGAGATGAATGGCAGAGAAGAAAGGAAAATAACCTCAGCCACTTGTGTTGGCCTTGAACTAATAAGTAAAATTTGAACGTGGCACTAAATATAAAGGCCATGACCTTTACGAAGCGGCTTGATGAGAAAATGGTATTTTTTGGACTTTAGTCAGAAAAATTACCTTAAAAACTGAGAGCTACACAACAAAGTAGGCTATAATTCCATCGTTTTTATTGCTCTGCTCCTTTCCAAGAGCAGGCACTGACAGGCATTCAAAGAGCACACACCCACACACTCCATCTCCTGCTGCTTGCCTCAGCCTCCTAGGAGTAGTGCTCTGACCACCTGTGTGACGCATTTTAGTGTCATTTCATTTCTTCACCCAACCTGACTTCTTCCTTAGCCCACCAACTGAAAAGAAGTTCTACAAGAAGGCAAGGACCATGTAAGTGCTAGAATTGGCTTTCCTTAGACACCTTCAGGGACACTCAATAGCCTTAAACTAAAGATTTAAAACTAGTAGGGTTTTTATTGTTTGGGGGGTGGGTTTTTTTGCCATGTTTTAAATACACAATTTTGTACCAAACAAGAAAAATCTCAGGGGAGCTGCCCACTGACTCCTCAAACACTGACTGGACTTGCTAGACAGCTCTTGCACGTCATTCAATATACAACACTTCAGGAATATTTGGAAAGTAACATCTATACACAGATATATTGAACTGGTGACATTAAGAGAGCTTCTTCTGGCCAGAAATGTCTGTTATAGGCATGACCTTGAACTTGCATATTGGTTATAAAGTACTGACAAGAGCAAGCAAACAGTAAGCATGGAGTCTTGTCGTGCTGAGTAAGGCAGTGGCAGCTTTCCATTTTATTTTAGTAGGGCTGCACAGGCAGCACAAACAATGTTTGATCTGGTTAATATAAATTAAGTTGTGATAGGAAAAATGGAAATACCACCCTGTGAGTATTTCTACTTCCTAGAGTCATGCAAGTCACAGGAGTAGCTTAGCAGGGGGAGACATTTTTATTTGGGTAAGACTTATTCATCCCCCAAACATCAAACTTTTGAGAACAACTTCTGAAACTTCCACTTGATTGTACTCAAAAAGATACCTCCCTCTCCATGTTCCCCCTCTTCTACTACCCTCACCCCTATGATAAAATACATCTCCAAACATACAGAGAATGCACCCTAGGGGAAGAACTGATGAAGCTGCCTTGCAATTAAATCACACTATGCTATTTGGTGGTTTTATTTTTATGACTCCATCAAAGTCCTTTGCTCCTCAGGGCAAATCTGTCCACAAAGGACAGAGTAGCCCAACCATCAGCACCACACACAACACCTGCAAGCAAATGCTTTAAAGTAACTCCCCCAAATTATCAACACTCCGGCTAAAAGGGATTTCTACAATCCGTTTTAGAGCTCTACTACAATTTGCCAAACCTCATTATGGTATTATGGCTTTGCATGAAATTGGCAAGTGGGCAAACACCCATGAACACAGATCCATCCTCAAACACAAACACACACACACCAGTGCATCTTCTGCAGAGTGAATGGGGAAAGGCACATATTCTGAACACTGACAACAAAAATGTTTTAACCTTTAAATTCAAATATACATTGCACAGGACTGGATCTGCTGCTTCCACAGGGAAGGAAGCCAGAAGGTTGTTCGCACTCCTCTCCCATCCATTTGTTTGCAGGCAGAGGGCAGAACTCCTTTCTTACCAAGGGTGTGATCTATCATGTACAGTGGCCTGCTCAGAAACACTCACAGCTGTTCCTGCATATGGCAGAGTGCTGCCACCACGCAGGAGTCATTTTGCAGCATGTGTGATGTGTACAATAAGACAAAGGCTTCAAAGAGGAGAAACAATATAGGGAAGAGGGTGTGATAGATCCACTCTTACCTTTTTGACTACACCATGAGTCCCCAAAGTGCTTTTCAGGCTTTCAACATACCCTGATTTTTCATCACTAATTTAACATTCAATACCTTCCTCTTTCTGGATGCTGCAAGCTTCCTCATTTCTATAGCCTGTGGCCCTAAGGTAAGATTTGAACTTTCAGCCACTATAACATTAGCTCAATACATTTGTCTACTGCTACACATTCAGCTACAACATAAATGAAAGAGTCTCCTCAGATCTTGCTTTTTTTTTTTTTTCCTTTTATAGTTATTCCTTGTCTTAAGTCATTAGGAAGGAGATGAAAAGAAGGGCCTGGAGCCTGTTCTTAGGCAACACATAAAGGAGATTGGCAGCAGCACTACTCTGACCAGACCAGACGATAAAAGCCCTCATTTTGCGGAATGCCCGCTCCCTCCCTGACTCCTGCACACAGTTTCAGCTCCTTCCGTCTGCCCTCACGTCAACACTTCACAGTGAAGAACCGGCCCTTTCCCTTCATTACAGCGATTCATCTCAGGAGGGAACTAACACATGATCCCTAAATCTAACTGCCTGTCATCAGGCAACACAGAGACATGCTGTGGCAAAGATCCTGCTTTTAGTAACAGTATTGGATCCATTCTACCTCCTTGGCATAGTCCGTGTAACATACACTCAGGCAGGTGATAATGTCATTCACACCAGCACACGCAAGCTTTGAGCTCTGCTCAAGGTCACTGAGAAATTCATCAGCACTCAGGACACACACAATACGTGCTTCACTTTTAACTACTTGCTGCCGGTGCCCCTGTGCCAGCTCCTCCCTCACACCTGCCAGCAGTAAGGAAATCCTAAGCAAGAAGGAGCAGCTGCAAAGAGAAAGCATGAATATACACATGTACATGTCCACATGTAAAAGGGGAGAAGGACATTTGGCATCATGAGGGTGCTCTGAAAGGTTTGGGGGCAGCTTAACAACCCCCCTCCCACCTCTCACTACACTTATCTATCCTAAAGCAGCTGGTGAAGAAGCAACTGCTGAGGATTTCTCCTTGGTTAGAGGGAGGCAGAGACTCCAGCACCACCTGAGCTCTGAGCAGATCTCCAATTTGCATGGCCAGAGAGAGGGCTGCCTCCTTGACAAGCCAGACAAACACCAAAGCAACAGGCCAGCACAGAGACTATTAATACTTAGCACACTCTGTTTCCATCTCCCACTTGCTTCCAGAACCAGAACTGCTTCAGGTGCAAGTTATAGAAAAGCAAGACACAACACCCCATCCTTTCCCCCAGGAAGCAAGCAGTTCAAAATGTTGTGAATCATAATGAGAAGGCTAAGAACTATAAATCACTGCTAATAAAATATTTACAAAATACAAACTATAGCTAATAACTGTATTTAAAAGGGGACTTGGGTGGCTTACAAAATCTGGGAGAAAGACTGTGCTCACTCCGCCGCTTCTAGACCAGTCTGGGACTCAAAAAAACAAAAGACCTCATTTGGATCAAGGGCTCGAGGCATCATTTGGAGACAAGGACTGAAAGCTATGACTGGCAGAAGGCAATCTTCCCACCTCAAGACAATGAAGACAATATGGGAAGAATATGGGAAGACAATATGGGGTTGTTCACTTCTAGTGAACAACCTGTGATAAAAACAACCAGTCACTTGCCAGTGAACAGATACCAAGTTGATTTGGTGGAAAAAAACGAGTGAAGAATTAGACACTGGACATGAAGCCCCTTTCCATTCCAACCACACTCTTACCAGGGTAGGACTGAGGTACACATCCAACAGCAAAGAGCATGGGAACTTCTGCTGCCTAAACCACACTTGTTTAACAGACAGAAAACCGCAGAGCTAATAATCACCTTTCAACAGCAATAAATGTAGTTTTAAAATTGTATCTGTGTACTTGATTTTTCAGAGATGCCAGCAGTATTATACTTTTTTAAAAATTGGCCTATATTACAGGCTCAATTGACAACATGCCCAAGTATTTTGTATGCCAAAAACTGGACAAAAAAATCTCTATGGGTGTTCTAAATAACTTCTGCTATGCTCTTGACTACTTTCAGCGTAGATAGATTAATTTAGAGTATTTTTTTTCTGACTGTTAATTACCTGTTTGCAGACAAAATAAAGCTTAAGTGATTTTGTTAACTTTCCTCATTAAATAAAGGTATACCCCACCTGAAGTCAGAACATGAACTTGACACAGGAAAGCATGCAGGAAGCCTTGCTAGCTATTCTGCATGAAAGACACACCTCTGACACATCAGGTAACATTCTCAAAATTACTTTGTTTTTCTGAGCAATATTTTTTTCTGGGATACTTTGGTTCTTTCTTCATTTTTTTCTCTCAATGAGGTGGCAAAATGAAACCTCCTAAAAGGTCTTCATCTGCTGGTCACAATGCCAAACTCTTTTAGAGCAGTTCCAGACTATTCCTCAACAAAACAGGGATGCCCTGACAAGGTGAAGGAGGCAGCAAGACTCCTTGAGCTAGCAGTCACCCCTGGATCACTCCATTGACAGCAGCAAAAGAATGGCCAAGCAGTGACAGACTAAGATCCATCCAACCCACTGTCTTCTTTGTGGAAGAACATAAGAACAGGATAAACATTCAGTGGTGTTTCTCCAGCAGAGTCCTCCAGCCAACTGAGTCAGTTCACATCTTTGTAGCTGGTCACTGGCTATTAAGCTATTGCCCATTAAATGGTTTAGTGAGTTTTTTAAGCCTTTTCATACTCTCAACTTCCAAAGCATACTGTGGACAGGAGTTCTGCAACTAAATTCTTCATTATAGGGGGAAAAAAAAAAGAGAAACAAACCCCTGTTTTTTCATATGTGCCACTTGTTTGTTTCCTATATGCATCCTAGCAAGTGAAAATGGGAAGTTCCTTCTTTTATTTCCTGTACCATTCAATATTCTGTGTATTTGCTATATGGCTTCATTCCTGCCAGCTCTTTTCATACATTAATATTTCATTTCTTATAAAGAACCTCCTACATCCCTTTAATCATCACTATTATCCTCCCTGTACTACTTCTAGATCTGCTGTAACCTTTGAGAAATATGCAGAAGTATCACAGCTGTATACTCTAACATAATGATATTTGCTGATTTATTTCCTATTTCTTTTTGGAAATCATTTTATATTTGTCTCACTAGTCACAGGTCTACAAGTGCTGACAATAATCTGCCTCATACTCAAAATAATAAAATAATCTCTCTCACACTTAAAGCAAATTCCTGATGTTAAATGTCAGAGTTTGCTACCTCAAGACAGCAATTTCCTAGCTGAGGTGGCCAAACAATCAGCAGTAGCTACTTATATGAAACTAGTTCATCTTCATGTCTATCTGCTCAGCAGTATAAAAAGATAAGTAAAGACATTCATTAGACATATTCTTCACCTGGAACACCTCACATGAGCAATTGCTTTAATTACTAAAGTGATGAAAAATAATTACAGGGGAAAATTCTGCAATCTCAGACTAGGCAAGTAATACCCAAGGGAAAGTAATTATTATAACATCATCCATGTGTTACAAAAGTCAGTTGAGGAACTCTTTGCTGCCGTTGCCTCCCCTTTTTTCCAAATCCTTGCTAGTTGCCTAGGGCAGGGCCAGCAGACCAAACAGCTTCCTTGTCTTGCTTCTGAACATGATACATACGAGTCCCTCACCACAGATGTGACCCCTTTAAGATATCAGAATGTCCATATCCCTTTATGGTATAGCAGATGAGTTAAATGTTTCAGTATGGCACATCAAGAAGCTGAGAGACACAATCCTCTGTAATTAAATAATGCTTTGTACTGGTTCATGACAACATAACACCAAGGCGACAGCACTTGCCATTTTCATGCAAGTAATTTACATAAACTTATTCCTCTAGTTCTATACCTCCAGCTGCATTCCATAATTTATACAGACACACAAATTCTTCCTTCTGACATTAACAAGAGAAATGAGTTGAATAATCAGCTCACCGTATTAAGTGCATTGCATTTACTATCAAGCAAGCTTTTTTAGTTCAGCAGATGATTAATCTTCCCTCTGCGGGTAGAGTATCAGGAGATGCAGAGAGCTGACAATTGCTCTCGGCTCCTGGCCATGCACTCCACACGCGTACCTTGCAACAACAGCATTTGCTGGAGCCCTCCAAGAGCTGCTCTAATTCATTAACCCAGCAAAAAGAATTGGACAGCTTTCTGCCAGGTCAGTGAATTAAAGTGGTTCACGTAAGGAATGCCAGAGCCAGTAAATAGGAGTGGGAGTTTGTGCTTGGAGCCAAATCTCTCCTTTCTGACAGCAGTGAATCTTTAGATCAGCTCAGCTGCCAGAGGTACCGCAGCCTAATTAGCATCTCCACTTGCAGTTATCTGTACTGGGTGCCTCCATTAGGGATAAGCACTGTAATGCAAACAAAGGTGGAAGGGGGAAGCAACCAGGGAACCCAGGACCATAAGAAGTGAAATGCAGAGCACCAACGCTTTAAGAGACAGGCTGCAACAGGCAGCCTGAGTAGGCCAAATATGGTCAAGCACCTCAGGCTATTTTTAATCCAGGTCTTTCAGCTGTGCTTTGGGACACTATCAAGAGAAAGGACAGATGCTTGGAGATGAAGATCCACATACCAGACAAGAAACAAAGCCCCTAGTTGAGGCTGGATCCTAAAATAAAAGATTCCAAAATATTAAGCTGTTTGCATTACACCACCTATTGTGCCAATTTCTTTTCCATGCCTCTGTTCCGAAGGCTTTGAATGCTTTCCACCACACTCAGGCCTCCAGAACCAAACTCATCTTAAGCTGATGACACCAGCCAGTTATGTCCCCTTGCTCAGGGCTTTTAGACTGCATAGGAAGGCAATGGACTTTGACTCTCAAAGTCGATTTTACTTAAGTTCACTGCTGAAATTTGACCTCAGGCTTCCAGATCACTATTAACTCAAACACCTCACTATTCTGAAATGGTTCAATTTGATTTGCCTGCCAGAACCTGCCATGTTCCTACAAAAAGATGTTCCCATCTGGTCTGTTAAAGACCTTGTTGTAGACCCCACTGCACTGCTGCATAACATCTTACCAGATGAAATTCCCTTCTCCATGAGAGACTTTTAAGCCACTCCATATTCTCTGTTACTTTTGCAACTGACCCTAAAGGATATGGGCCTGGAAAACAGAAAATCCCCACCATCTGACCACACTTTTGCTGTCTCGCTCTGTCCTGCTGACTGGACTAAGTGCAGGCCTTGTTCTTAAAGGCAAGGAGACACCTTATCTGTCCAGCTAAAGGAATTTCTGAATCATCCCATGGGAGCACAGGCTTCAAGTCAGCAGTTAAAAAATCCACCGGCTGTTTGGTCTGGGGTATCACCTTCACACACAACAGCAGCTGTGCTTGTCAGTCGCAATAACGGGAGGATCATGTATCACCCATGACAACTTTTTGCACTATTAAAGTTAGCACTGTTGTCTGAGCAAGATAACAAAACAGTAAAAGGAAAAGCTGCCTCAAAGCATGGCAGTCTAGTCCACATGGACTGAACACGTATGTCAAGCAAGTAATAACCAGTGTTTCTGATGGATAGGATAACTTGGCATTAGCTGTAGATGATCAAAGTGAAGTAACCAACCTGTTCTGCTGTATTTTAATAGCATGCTTTAGCTTGAATAACTACTGAACCTTCTTCCTTCCCCTGGTTTCTTCATCATTAATCTGCATACTAAGAAGGAGAAAAGTTACAACTGTCTATATCCAAAGGCACTCCACACAATCAAAATAACTTCTTACAGGAGGAGTCCTGAACAGAAAGATAAAGGGACTCAGGAAATCCAGGACCCTGTAAATGTGAAAAGCCCTTGCCTAAGGCACTCTCCCCTTCTTCCTGGATTTCTTCATGTGCCGTCATCTGGGATCCTCTGGGTTTGATCAGCCTCAGCCATAACAGCAGCAGCATGTTCATCTGCATCCTTACCCTTTCCCAACTAGCTACAAGTCTGTAAGCCTTACTCTGCACACTCAGCTCACACATCTTTAACCACATCAAACGGTCACACCAGATGTGCCCACAAGTTTCCAACAGCCAGTGCAAGCGATATGTATTATTCAGCTTGTTTCTCGGATAACCCCTGCCAGTCAGGCTTCCTCCACAGCCTCCTGGCAACACCACTGCCTCCCAGCAGTCTCCCAGCAACACTCCCTCCCGCACAGATGGGCTCCCAGTCCCTCACTGCAGGCTAACCAGCCTCTCTGCACACTGTGGGCTCCTTGGAGCCAGCTTAGTTGATGAAACACAGAGCTTGGCCCTGCAGTGCCGTGGAGATGGCTCCTAATATGGAAGAGGAGCAGAAGGATTGGCAACAGCTTACATCCAAGGTCAAGGATCCCATAATCATTTCCATTAAAAAGAAATGCTCTTAAGCTGTGGGCAAGGATGGGAACAGCAAAAACACAGGGGTAAAGCCACTGTCCTGTTTTACTCCCTGTTTCCAGCTCTCCCATCCAACTGGCAGCGCTTGAGAAAGCTGTTTGCTGGAGATGGGCAACCCAGGTCTTATGGTTTAGAAGGCCATGGACAAGCTGGTATGAAATCATGACTTGCATTTCTGTACACTGCACCATCTCCAGGTTTTATTTCCAGCCTGATCTCTTCTCATCTACATTTGTACTTGCTGAGGAAGGCACATGAAGTTCCTTTTATGCCCTATCAACATGCTTTGTACTTTTTTCCTCTAGAAGACATAAAAAATGCAGCAATCCCAGGATAAACTCAAAGATACCTTATCTAAGTCATAACCAGCATTGCCAATCACCATGCAGCCACTGCCCACTGCAGAAAGAGCGGAGCTGCATGCCAGATACTATGCACACTGGAGCTGGCAATATCAGTTTTTCCCAGTTGTTGGCACTGAATTCACTCAGTACTTACAGGGGGAAAATAATCCCTACAAATCAAACACCCAACTAAAAGTAAAACTGAAAGCATTAACAGATAAACCTACCCCTGAGAACCAAAGGATCTCACCATAAGGCTCTTTATTAGGAAGTTAAGACTTAACAAGTGGCTTAAGAGGTGGATAAAGCTTTTCCTGGGATAATCTGCCAGCATGTTGCCCAGTGCCAGCTACAGGCCATAGGAAGAAATCTAAAAAATATAACAAGGTGAAAATCTTTGTTTCACAAATGGATGCCCAGTAGCTGAGAGGTCCTCTCTTATCTTTGCCCCCTGAAGCTCCCTGTCACCTTCACAAAGTCAAAGAAAAGTGTTTTTCTACTCTGCTAGCTTTCTTAAAACAGCATCACATTGGGATTACATCTACAATGCATATGTTTATCCTAATCCTTTGTACCGTCAACTTTCAAGAATTTGCCTCCATCACACTGATTTGAACGGTTTGCCAATTAACTCAAGGAAATTAACACTCTTGTAAAGGACTGCTTTCAGATAATGCCACCATGGTAAGAACACCATGATCACTACACCAAGTAGTACTATTCTTTGCAGACACCTATTTAGGCAGGGACCATGTACAAAAGAAAAGACAATAATGGAAGGTCAGAAGCTATCAGTTTGGTTCTCTTCCCTTCCTTTCCTTCTTTCCTTTCTTTCTTTTCCTTCCTTCCTTCCTTCCTTCCTTCCTTCCTTCCTTCCTTCCTTCCTTCCTTCCTTCCTTCCTCTCCCTCCCTTTCTTTCCTTTCTCCCAATTCCTCCCTCCCTTCCTCTTCCTCCCTTCTTTCCTTCCTTCCCTCCCCCCTTTTCAAGCCTAGAGCTAACTTGCTGCAAGCTTAAGAAAGTCAGCAATCTAATAAATGGCTACTTTTTCCCAAAGCCCCGTTCTGCTCTCCTGACTCCACACCCCTCTGCACTTACTGCAAGAGATCCATTCTGTGTGCTGGCCGTATTCGTGCTCTGCTCCCCATGCGGCTGCGTGCTCCCGTAGAGCGTCAGATTGTGCTCGCTGGTCTGGCCTGCATAGTCCTGAGTGTGTGGCACCCCATACTCTGTGGGAATCCCGTTCTGTGGGGGTGGCGGAAATGGGATTGTGGTGAATGGCTGCACCATTGCATCAGGAGTGGCTGCTGGCTCCTGGTTACCCTGAAGAAAAGGAAAAGGAGAATAGAGCTTTATACTACAGAAGATGGATAAGAACATCAGCTTGAGACATGATACATGCACAAGTGTTCATGTGAATATCCCACCCATCACCACTATAATATTTCAGTGTCTTCTATTATCTTCTCTATCAAAACCAGCACATCTCATTCCTCTGAGCCACGATGGCGATTTCAATCTTTTTTGGGCAAATTTCTTGTTACCAGGTGGCATACGAAGTACAAATTATGGGGCTTGCAAATTACATACCCCTGTAAGCTCACATAAGCCTTCATGAACAGTAAAGCATTAGTTTGGAAGGGGGAACAGGCACTGAAATATTGGAACTGAGAATGAAACACAAATAGAAGAACAAGATTCCTTAATATTCCCAAAAGCATCGTCTCTGGGTCCATTTCCTCCAGCCTGACCCCCACGGCTCTGTTCACAAGCAAGCACATTGTGTGGTTTAGAGTACCCTTCTCTGTTGTGTTATAGTAACAGAAAAATAAATTTTTTAAACCCCATCTGTGCAGCAGACCTCTCCTTTGCTCTGGCAGCACCAAGTAGAGCATGGGTGCTCAGGTATCAGCTGGTGGAATATCCCATTTGCTTCTTGATGGCCATGCAGAATAGACCAAAGAGCTGTGAGGAACTGAGTTGAGGCCCCAAGCCTGGAGCATACACACTTCTCTCCCAGCCATGAGCTTCACTACCATCACACAAGGCATTAATTACCCGCTCCTCCAGCAGCTTAGGGTATCCCACAGAGACTTCCACACTAGGATACTGGACTTTTAGCAGCTTTTAGCACTGCCTTAGATGTAGTTGACACCAACCAGATGACTCAGAAAACAGACAATTGACCATGCAGAAGATATCCCCAAAAGACAATAAAAATGCTATCCCACTATGTCTGAAAGCCACATGAAGCAAACACAAAAGCACACAGCCCTGCAGCCACTGCAGGGATCTCACTGAGGGGGGAGCAGGGAGCTACATTCAGCCACCCAGGGCTAAGGAGAACAGCCTTGACATTGAAGCCCAACCCTGGGAAGCCCAGGTTGCTGTACTGCTCCTACTGCTTTCACTACCACAGCAGAAAAAAAATCCAAGGAAAAGATTTATGACAGGAGGCCCGTTTGATTTATGCGTGTGTCAACAGACTAATCCTGATTTTAAATTTTGGCTGCTGTTCCATCCCTGGGTCCTCTGCCACAAAGCCCAGAGGTACTTGAGCCTATTCTGACACCAGCATGCTTAAATCAATGGAGTAAAAGCAAAGCAGACCTTATCCCATGGATAGGAAAGGCCGAGTGGGAATTACCAAGCAGCCTTTCAGCAGAGAGCGTGCAGGGGCTGACAGACCTCCAGTGAAGCAGGACAAACCTTTCAGTCCCTTTATTAGCCTACCTGCAGCTTACCCTTCCGGGCAAAGAAAACAATGATAAATGCAGTGCACCTCCAGCCAGCACCAGGTCATTCAGACACTGGCTGAATCCCAAATTTGCTCTAACATTAGTCTATCTGGTCTGCCTCCCCAAGGGGGCCACGTGGCCACACGCTCCTGCAGCTGGGGAGAAGGAGAGGGAAGGGCAATTCAATACCACTTTGCAGAGCTGAGCTGCAGCCTTGGCCCACACCAAACCACGGACAGTTTCATTAACTGAAGTCCAGCCACTGCAAAGCCTGGCTGCCTGCAGAAAAACAAAACTCTGCAGCCTTATCGGAGACAGAAAAATTCAGGCAAGCCTGCCAGCCATGGCCAGTGCTCAGTTCCTTGCACGTGCTCCCCGAGCTGTTGCAACCCTGCATCGTGTGCTAGTAGCTCTGCGGAGGTTTTTCACATACCCAGCACATTTTCTGAAAGCAGGACAGAGTTGGGTTTTGGTTTTTTTTCACCTGCAAAGGAGAGCATCTCCACCAGCCCTCCCACTTCTGCTCACTCCTTTGCCATTCCCAGTTTCAAACCAGGGAGCTTCTGACTCAACCTAAACCATCATCCAGATCTGCAGGGAGATTTTTACAAACAGGAGGGAGGAAAGGCTGAGCAACAGCCACCCACTGCAAACCAGGTATCAGCAACCCTATCGCTCACCTACTTCAAGTATTTATCCCATCACGACAGCTCCACTCCATCCATATTGCCTCCGTTCCAAGCTCTTTTGCTTACAGTATTTCATTATATCCAAGTGCCCGTGTACTTCCAAACAGCCCATGCTGTCTGCCCCTTTCTTGTCACTAACCATTAAAAGCTAAACATGAAACAGGATTCTTTAAAAAAAAAAAATAAAATTGAAAAATTGGTAGGATAACCCCAGAAAAGATGCAGTAGCAGAAACTATTTCCAATTTTCTTAGAACGGCCTAGATTTACAATCCAGTAGTACCGTGGATAGGAGGAAGAGAATGCTAATTAGCCACAAACAAAACCTATTTTGCCATCCTCTCAACAGTGCAGGGCTGCTCCCCAAAGGATACACTTCAGCAACTGGTTTAATCTCACCCTTAGACTACTTAAAATGCCAGTCCATAAACCTCATATAATCTTATTTTCAACATTTTTAGCCTTCAGATAATACTGTTCCTTCCAGTTTAAATGCATTTCAACCTTTTAAATATTTTCTCTCCCTTCTTCAATTATCTAAAAATATTTGAAAGACGAAAAATACTTTCTCTTCTGTTGCAATTTGATAATGCATATTTATTTTGAGTTTAATCATACCTCACAAGCCAAAATATCCTGGTAATTTCATTACTTTTCTCTGACCTTCCTCACATTTTCAAATAAGGGATTTCTAGTGCAGAATAAAATGTTTTTAATACTACTGCTGTGTCTGTCTCTTTTTTTCCTTAATGGCACTAACATGCAAAAATCCTACCTGTTACTACAAATGTATCCTTATCTTAATGTCTACAGGTTATCTGTAGCCCTATCACCAATATGCTTAATCCAGGTTTCATCATCCCATGGAGTACCTGTATCTCAAATTAATTTTTGTCTTGATATGATGATGTACTTTCCCTGTCTGCATTTTTCGTAATTTTAATTTCCTTTGATGCTTTGCAATCTCCTTTTTTTTTTCTGTTTCCACTACTGTCTACAGAAAAGGACTCATAACGAGATCTCTACAAGTTTCACAGCATATTGATATCCTCCAAACCCAGAGGAGATTCTCCTTCTATTTTTCTACTGAATTTCAACATTTACACAACACTTCATATTTTCAAGAACTAACACACACACAAATCCTGTTTATCTTCAAACATAGAACCTGAACTCCTTTCCCTA
>NW_009969339.1:920775-943008 GCF_000747805.2 Chaetura pelagica | reverse complement strand
ACCTGAACTCCTCTCCCTACTTGCAACCCATCAGAGGGTAACCTGCAGTCAGAGGCAGTTTTCCCACTTTTTTAAGAGCTACAAATAACATGGAGAAATCCCCAAACTTCCTGGTGAAGGTAATAGGTAGGAGGAAAGACTCATCTGAAAATACTTTGGCTATGCAATCTTAACAATATACCTCACAGCATTACCAGTCCTGCCTGTTTTAGCTCATTAAAGCCTCTTAAACACTGATTCAAATGCAACAGACCAAGATGGATACAGCCACCATCCTCAAACACACACAAAAATGTCATCACAGTACTAGGAACGCTCAACTGCAGCTCCCTACAAAAACTACTGTCATCTTCAACTTGTGTGATGGCATGAAATCAATCCTAAATAATGCTCAGGAGCAGACACTTCTGTCAGTCACAATGCAGGGTGGCTGGCAGTCTCTAAAAGAGGAGCTTGAGGGACCTTTGGCTGCAGGTACAATTTTGGCAGTTTCAGGTTACAGAATCACAGAATCCTAGGGGTTGGAAGGGACCTTGAAAGACATCTAGTTCAACGCTCCCTGCCAGAGCAGGATCACCCAGAGCACATCACACAGGAACACATCCAGGCGGGTTTTGAATGTCTCCAGCGAAGGAGACTCCACAACCTCTCTGGGCAGCCTGTTCCAGTGCTCTGTCACTCTCACAGTAAAGAAGTTCTTCCTGATATTCACATGGAACCTCCTATGCTCCAGTTTGCATCCACTGCCCCTTGTCCTAGCTCCCTCCATGAGCTGCCATGCACCAACCACACCAGATGCCATGCTCACCAATCTGGGAAAGCTTATTCAGTGCAACCGAGAGTGAGTCTAATTAACACACGCTCCTTAAAAAAAATGGAAAAAAATTCAGTCCAAGACATGGCAAATTCAGTCCAAGACATGGCAACCTACAACTCAAAGAAAACCAGCAATTCCTGTGTCTTCTATTCATTCTGTTGCTTTGTTCCCACAGAAATCACTCATCCACGCCACATAGGAATTTGGAGCAATTCCTCTCTTGCAAAATGTTGACATCCGATTCATTAGCAACCTAGCCCTTAGGGCACATGCGGGATATGGGATACTCATCTGGGCTCCCCTTTCAGGCCCCTATTCTCTGCCCTACAAAGGTCTAGCCATGTTCTCACAGGTGCCCACTTCCTTCCTTAAGTCAGGGTTTTGCCTACACAGCTCAGTACAAACCCATCCCACAGTTTGTTCAAAAAACAAATGACCTAAACTGGTGAAAAATCCCTAATGGGGACACATTGCTAAGAGTTTACGCACTTTAACTTAATTAACAAACTCTGTAGCTCCAAGCTAAGCAGAGGAACAGCAAGTAACCACATGTAGCAGTACCTCGCAGAAGGGTGGGAGCTGGGGACCATGTCTCAACAAGGAGCAACATGGTTCAGCAAATGCGACGTCGGATGAATTCTTTCAGCAGACAGCAGGTGGTGATCCAAGATCACGGACTGGAGTGCCAAGAGCTCACACCAGAAATGCACACAAAGGCCTCCTACTTCCATAAAACTGTCAAAGATCAGTCTATTTTGTGAAGGTCTGCTTTTGTTTTGCTCATTAGAGAAATGGGTATAATTATAGAGATGTGAAAGGAGCTTTCTAGTGATGCAGCTGCAGATCCCTTCTGTATTGGTACACCATAATATGCATAGATGTTACAGCATAACCAGTCAAATAAAAATTATAATCCTGGTAAAGCTAAACTGGTACAATTTCTGCACAGACATTTCCATTCAGAGTGCCATGAGGTGAACGATCTGTGCTATCCATAAACCTACCGTGAGTCATAAGCATCAGAAAAAGGTGCAGAGAAATGCTAGAGCATGTAAACATCCAATAATCTCTTAAATATGCCTTTCAACTCTGGTAACTCCCAAATCATTGGCATAGACATGAGTATATGCCTATTAGTGGATTGGAGTTTCTAATAGGTATGCCTTCACTGAACTCATTTTAAGAAACCCTGGAAGCAACTGACTTGCAGCTAACAGAGGCAATTAACCTGTTTGTGAAGACCAGTGTGTTCCAGGCTACGACTGTTTGCTCTCTGCACTAACCTAATCCCTTTCGTAAACAGCAAAAATGTAGCTGGGATCTGAAGAGCCTGGTGGGACTGTTCCACCTGGTGCTGCCGCCCACCCTCAGCTCTCAGCATGAAAGGGATCCTTGTGAGTGAGGGGGATGCAGGGACTGTGCCGTCCCTCCCCTGACCCAGGTCACAGCCTCCTGTATGGGAGGAAAATGCAACACGCAGCTCTGGCAGAAGAGGCCAAGCACCATTCCCCAGCTGTACGCAAACAAGAAAGGGCCCACCGTGCAATGCTGCTGCCCATGAGCAAGAAAGTAATAGTAAGGGCTTTTCCCCACACCTCCCCCCTTCTCACAGCTGAACACAAATCAAGGTTGCTTTAGCAGGCTCCCCTTCCCAGCCCCTTTCCTCTCCAACAGGAGCACCGGTAGGACTCATGCTCTCGGTGGAGGCTCCAGAGGGGCTTTGGCTTTGGCTGAAGCCGAAGCTGCTGCTGTCCCTCCTCCAGCTGTGTTCTCCTGCCCTGTCTTCTCTGCCAGCCACAACACTCTGTCCGCCCTCTGCTGAGCCACTGCAGCACACATCCCACGAAAAAAACCTACTTGCTTCTTATTGTCAGATTAGTTTTGTTCTCAGTTAAGAGTGCTGAAACGACTTGGCAAAGAGTTGGAGGAAAACTGGAGCCAGAAAGGAGAGGGGGTGGAGAAGCTGGAGAGAGAAGGGCCATGGACACCAGCATTTGGATAAGCTCAGGCTGACAGGGAGCTGCAGTCTCCTGCACACATTAACCCTCTCCCCAAGCAATCCCACAATTTGCCCACTGATAACAAATGTATCAGCAAGCAATTTCTTTGCAAATAGGAATGCTTAAAAAACAGCAATGCTCCAAGACCCAACAGGAACTTGAGCATTACACCTTCCAGAAAACCACAGGCTGAGACACTACACCAGAGATAAGCCCCAACATACACTGGTTAGCTCTCACAGCGCATGGAACCTAAGACATGATTTTAAAAATTAAGCTTTGCTCTTTAGGATCATGACTGTATTCAAACACAAGGCAAAGTGATGTATAGGATGATGAAGTGATGACTTTCCAACTCCCCAGTCATGCCAAAACAGTGACTTGGCCCCGTGAACCCTGCAGGTGTCCACAAACATCATACCCAAAGCGCAGTAGTAACACTTTATCGGCCATGGCCATTTCATTACGGAATAGTTTCTGAAGGGAAGAGTAGGTAAAATGGCTATGGAAAAGAAATTTGGAGATGAAAATGATACATACAAAGGATATAAACATCTTGTATTCTTCATCTTTGTACAAATCTGTTACCAGATTCAGATGGGTACATGACCCCAACCTGACACCCACAGTCCACACTACAAAGTAATTTCTGTTACTCCAGAGAGGAAGACTGGCATATCTGTCTGGTGACCCAGACTAATAAAAACAACACTTTTTCTTGATGTGGGATGATCACAAAAGCACCTTGAAGAAGATCACAGTAATAAGGGGTTTTGTATTTCATCTGCACATCTGGAGCCTGAGCTTCATTTGATCTATTACATATTCACATAATAGAAAAGAATGCTGGGTTTTGACTCTACTACCAAAGGCACAAGAGCAGTTCCTCCTGAATCCTCTCCAAAGCAACACTCTTATCTATAGGTAGTTTTGCCAACATTCAGTGGTTTTGTGCTAGTTTTGTTAAAGCAAAATTTTTATGTATGCATTTTTGGATATTTTTTTTTACTTTTATCATTTTAGGGAATGTTTTTTGCATTGGGTCAACTTAAGGCTAATTAAACTAATCTTCCACCAGATGAAAAAAAAATATAAAAAATATACCGCCACTTAAGCTTGCACCTAGCTAACCATTTAAAGGCATGTTTTCTTCAACTTCCTGGTGCAAACTTGCACTAGATTATCTAATCTTGCTCTTCCTTCTCCCAGATATGTAAAGCAAGGGAAGAATAAGTTATCTTCCAATATACACTCTATCATTCCAGGCGACGAAAAACTGTTCTGTAAAATAAAACAGCTGGCCTTTTTTTTGTTGTTGTTTTAAATGCATTTAAGAACTTTATGGGGAAGAAGTTCAAGCCCCTTTTTCGTAGGAAAGGATAAAAGAAAAGTATAGTCTTATCTTACTCTGAGACACAGGAAACACTCATTCATCCCTATGCTGTCATTATTTCCAGTAATGGTCAACTTCTGCTCTATCCCAATGCACAGACACAGGCTCTCGGAGCTGCACGTGTACATACTTAATTAAGAAGCCCCTGGGCAACCCGCAAAGAGGCTTCCTGTTGGATATAGCTAGACCTTTAGAGATATGCAACACTAATAAGGTCCAGAGCCACATCTACTTACCAGCCTGAAACCTATCTTTCAAACTCTAAAAAAGCACTGACTTTCTATTCCTGAAATCTACATTATTCCCCGTTCCCCCCCCCCACTAAAAAAAAAAATATAAATTTAACTGTTACTGGCACAAAGTCATCTCAACAAATGCTTTCAATCAATTAATGCTCTCTGCAGCTGATTAGAGAGAACTGTGCTTCAAGAGATGACATCGAGATCTCAACATCTGTTTCTATTCCATCTTAGGAATGAAACTACCTCCAAGAATTATTGGGGAAAAGGGGGTGGTGGTGTGGAACAAAGGAAAAAGTCACCAGGATGGGTATTTCCTCAACAGCAAAGCCAACAAGTAAGAGAAAGGCTCAGGCTCAATTCTTTGTACCAGATTGCTCCTTTGGCACCTACCCTGGCTGTGTTCTTCCCACCTCTGCAATATTCCAAGTGAATATTTTCCACTTAACATTCATAGTTTAATATTCTTGGAAAAAAAAGATTTCCATAAGACAACTAGCTTTCAAGAAATCAGTAGGAAAATAAAAGTTTCAAAGTATTATGAATCTAGTCATACTTTAATCCAGCAGGCACCCAGAGTGTCAGAAGCCTCTCCCACACAAGTGAGATTACTTTACTGTCAGGCAAAGAGGGTTAAGTTTCTTCTTTTGGACTAGAATTCAAATGAATCATAGCAAAGAAAAAGTGTGCTGCAGATGTGTCACATATGTTTAATCCAAGCTAACTGTGACCCTTTCAGCAGATTAGCAAGCCGATCACACTCTCAGTTGCATGACTGTTGATCCTCACACAGAGAGGCAACAGGAACCAAAGGACGGTCATGGGGAAGGAGGAGTGCTGTAACTGCCGTTTCAGGAGTGATCCATGGTTGCATCAGGACACTCGGCCAGGCATGTACATGCTTCTAAGATGGCACAGAGGACTTGCCAGTGTCGGTTTTCTGCCCTGCACCCTGATTGCTAACCCATGGTTCTTGGTGCTGCTCAGTAAAAGAAGGGCTGCAGAAGATGGAAATAGAACAGGGAAGAAAAGCCCCACCATGGGGTTCCCATGGGAACTCTTGGCCAGGCTGTTTAGGGCAGTGTCACAGCTACTGTCACCTCAGCTAATTCTGCAATCAGATTGCTCATTTCAGACAGTTTTGTTTCAATCAGGTACCTGAGCTGGACTGATAAACAACTTCTCATGCCACATCCCTGATCTGCAAATGGACTACTGCCCTGTATCTGCAAGCGCATCACCGAAGCTCAGTGAGCCCAGAGACTTATTCCTGCAACCTGAAGAATTCAAATCGCTGAGTTCAAATCCTCATGAAGCTCATTCAGCCCCTTAGAAATTGTACCTACTTCAGTCACAGGAACTTTTCAAAGCCCTTACTATGTGACCCAGCTATCTGTAATAGACTCCTCCAGATGTCTCTATATATCCAGCATTCTTCTAGGAAGGATTTTTGAAGATCACTTTTGGCATCAGGCTTCCCTGTCCACCTTTACCCTGCTGTGAGGGGAACGAGCTGAAGGCAGAACTGAGCTGTGCAGAGGTGCTGCTCTGAGATTACTTGGCTCCTGAAGGAGGGACAAACCTCAAATGCCAGTCTGGCAGCTTCACTTACACAGGCCCCTTCAATTCCTCCAACTGCAGTGGCCAGTGGGAAAGTCCTCCCGCCTGCCTGTGCTAATTCCAGCACCTCACAGGGAAAAAACAGTCCTGTCTCCACTGCCAGCGCAGGAGGAGGAGGAAGGGGGAAAGTGCCGGGAAGGGGAGAGCACATCTGGAATCAATTGGAGAGCACTGAATGCCTCGGAAAGAACTGCAGAGCTGGCAGAAACCATAGCGAGGAGCAGCGCGCTCAGACGTGACTATGGAGCAAAGGTGGGGGATGAGACATATGCAGCACACTTAAACACAAAACCAGATCTCCTCTTAGGGCTCTTTTAAAATGCAAGCAGCTGAACATCTCAGCCCTGCCACATTTTCACTGCCACTGGCCTATCCTGGGTATGGTCAGAATTCAGTACAGAAGGTAGAGGATGAAATGCACACAGCCCCAGCCAAGGCAAATGGCCCCCATCTGTGCCTCAAGTGCCAGGACTCAGTAACACAGCAACAATATTATATCAAGCTGCTCTCGGGTGCAGGGCAGAGGAAAGCTGTGACTGACTTGGCACACGCTTGAGAACAGAAATTTAACAGTTTAGAAAGATTTCTCCCCACAGTTACTTTCCATTCCAGCAATGCATTATCCTATCTCCTGCTGCTCAGTTGTTCCAAGAGTAGTTTTCCATTTTCAAGGAGGCCTCCACTATGTGTCCTGGAAAGCAGAGGTTGTGGAAAGGAGCAGAGGGTCACAGAGAAGCAACTCACGGGTGCAGCATCATGGTACAAAGAGTGACTACAGTTGTTCATATCTATTACCAGCAGGTAGGATGCAGGAAGCATTGATACTTCAATACATGGCCCCAGGCAGATGCAAAGTAAGATACATGCTTCCAGATATGTATTTTTTAAAGGGAATTTAAAAAATCAAAAGGAAACATGAAAAAGCCACAAAAATGCCCACAATATTGGAAAAAGGCACAAGGCTGTACACTGAAAAACTTGAAACGCCCAATCTATTTTGCTTGTAATTTAAAAATAAATTAAGTGGCAACTGATTATTTTGTGAAAGTATATTAAGGGTGAGGAGGGAAAAAAGTAGACACTAATAATATTTAATCTAATGAACAAAGGCATCAAGAAAACCAATAGCCAGAAGCTGAGTCTGATAAATTCAGCTCTGGTAAAATACACCATTTTATTTTGTTTACTGATTTCTAAATGACAGTCATTAAGTCAGCTGGTGAGGACTCAAGTCCTCTCCATCTCTTCATGCCTTTGTGCTGAAAACATTATGTCATTCAAAATAGGTACCCGAGAGAGACATAACAGCCTACAACACATACAGAGCCAGAAGAGATGATCTAAAGCCAGATCTATAGGATGATGTTCTGGAAAGCTAAGAAGAGCAAGTGGAAGTCATCGCACATAAATTAAAGCAGATTAAACTAAGCAGTGGACACATTTATAAGTAAAATGACTTCACCTTATGGAGAGGAATAAGCTATTGAGAAGTATAGGTGCAGTTTCATGTACCACCTAATATGATAAAGTACCAACTGGCCTCAGAAGCAGTGGCATTGCTTCCCTCCCCGGCTGTTGTGAGATCCAGTCATGCCACAGCCATAGCCAGAAAATTAATCCAAACAATAGTTGTCTGTTTGGTCATAAACTGAACTGTCTCGCTTTATAACTGCCTAAGCATGATGCCCAAAGCACTGAGGAGGCTGAACATATGGCCAGGGCAGAGACACGAGGGGGACTATTCTTCTCACAGCAGCCCAGAGTCACGCTACATTAAGCGCAACTTGAAAATGCACCTGAAAGCCACTTCATCCCAAAACAAGAGGATACATGGACATTTAGCATATGTTATTGCTACTACCTGCTTTTCTCTATGTTTAATTTCTAGTGTATCCCTATGCAAGCCAGCAAAAAGGTGGTTTATATGCAGTGAATTGTCAAGCATCTCAGGAAAGATTTCCTCTTTGTTATAAAATCCTTTTAAAGCCTCTTTCCCCCAGGCCTTCCAGCTAATGTATGTTTACCAAATTCCTCCTGTAACCACAAACCAACACAGACTTCTCCCCTACACAGACTACCTGCACAGCTCAAAGGTGAAGTCTGAGGTCAGCAGCACACTTGACCACCTTTCAGATGGCTCCTCCTGGGCTGATTGTCATAAATGTAGCTCCTGCAGCCCCTGTACTCAGTAGCATCTTTGGAAGCACGTTGCTCTCCCTTGTCCCCCCCGTAGCAATCCCTGGGTCACGCTGAATATGTGTGGGTTTAACAACAGTGATATACCCAAGATTCACATTAAACTATTGCATATTACTGGTAGTCCTACTTTTAAACTGCTGTATTTTACTGAAGCTAAATCAATAAACCTTAAAAGCTAAAATTATGTAAGAGCATCTCGTTTCAGTGGCACACCTATCAGCATCTGCACTCCATTAACACATTACTGCATGAGTTGCCATGAAATTTACCCCTGCAGAATTCCCAGCAGACCTTCCACAGTCAAAGTCCACTAAAGGTCCTTTTTTTCCCCCTTCTCACTCTGTTGATCTGCTCACACCTACAGAAAGACAAGAACTGGCTACACAAAATTTAAACCCTTTTAGCCAGCCATTCTCCTCCTTCTGTACATCCCCTTTCATGCACGCAGTGTCAGGCTAAACAAAGCCACTCGCTCCAGGATACAGGCCTGGAAAAAAGCATTAGCATCTGGCAACCAAGAGCAGCACCCCAACATACGAGCCTGAGAGCAAACACAAGTCTCTGGCATGAAGAGGAAACACCAAGATGTATGTCTGACTGCTCCTGTCAATCTTGCAGTGGGGGAATGCCCGATTTTTAAATTTTTTTTATTTATTTTTTTTTTATCGTATTACTGAAAGGAAGTGCCAGGGGCTGCTGCAGCCCCTGTCCCTTGAGGCTCTGCTGCTGCCATCAGGCTGTGCTGCCATTGCAGCGATGAATATTTAAACAGGGCAATAAATATTTCAGAGCACATTCATCCCATTGAGAAGTCTACTAGCATAAGAGAGATGAGACAACCACACAGAGCCAGGACACTCCTAGTTCTGCCCCTCCAGCTCCCACACCCCTGCCCTCCCTTGGCCCTGTGTCCCTCCAGCACTCAATAAGCACCCAAGAGACTCAAATATTCATGAGCACAGCTCTGGTTACTTTCCAAACAAGCAAAAACACAGTGAAAAAGTAAAAAGGTGCCCTGCTTTCCAGAGAGGTGCAGAACACAGCTACTGCATGCTTTGCTTTCACCCCTTCTGGGGCCTCTGGCTTTTGAGTACAGTGCTCAGACTTGGGGAGGAAATAATTTAAGACCCTCACAGGGTCTTCAATCTTTTAATACTGCACCTTCTAAGAGCAAAAAGCCAAGACCATCCAACCCAAAAGCTCGACCAGTGCCTGGCTGAGCAAGAAAACATGAAGCCTGTCTCTACCTCCAACAACTTCCTCCCTTTATTTCAGTGTTCCATTTACTCGGGCATTTCTCAGTTGCTAGCAGCTCTGCTCAGCTCTCTGTGGGACGCTAACAGATGTACACACGTGGACATCAACGGAACTAATAAAATTGGCTAGAAAACAGGTTTGGGACATAACAGAAAATGCATTCATTTACTCAGCTGTCATCTGCCTATCATTCACATAGCAGGGTCTGTTTTGACTTTCAGAGTGCTAAAAGCTTGGGTTTTTTCACTAGGACTTTAGCTATGCCCTCACCTATAAAGAAAGATATTTTTTAAATATAATTTTAGGGGGTAAGTAAAATTTTGCTGTAATTTTGAAGGAAATCAAAAACATATATAAGAAACTTGGTTAGAATCAAATTTACAGGGCCATATAATCCATGGCTATGCTCAAACATGGACTTTCATACCAGCTTCCACTGCATATTCTCACTAGATTCAAAAGATATGATATTTGCTGGGCACACAACATATGGAGAAGTCTTCAGAAAACACTTAAGCCTGCTATGAGTGAAGGGAAGCCAAAAAAGACACCCTCATTAAGAGCAGCCAGCAGCCAAAGGGTTATCCTAAGTGATAGACATAAGCTAGCCTGCTCTCTGGCTCACTGAGCTGCACCAGGGCACGTTCTCTCCAGGTAAAGGCTGTAATTTGCAATATATAAAAAGAGAGGCATCTATGCCTTTCATGGTGCCCACGTTTCAAAAGATGGTGGTAACTAAACTGCAATCTCAGTGTGTCACATGCTCACAAAGATGCCTCTCAAACAGTGGAAGAAGACATTTCTTGTACCTGGATCCTGGCCCAGTATAAGGTACAAGCTGGACACCAAATGTTTCGGCCTCATCACAGCTTGGGCACAACAGGGCGCATACAAGGGCATGTGACAACTCAGCAAGGTCTGCAGATGCACAGTCTTGGATTAAGCTGCTTAATTCCCTCGCAGTTTCGTTTCAGCTGCTTTTAGACCTTTGAAGGGGAAGAGCCAGGTCTTCGCTATGTGCAGAAAGGGCTCTGCAGCACATCAAAAGTGAGCTGCCTACTGCAAGCCAGAACTTTTGCTATTTCTTCCACGGTCCTCATGGTTAAGGGGAGACACCAAGGCAGCATCCAAGTGCCGGATGGCTGGTTTCTATTAATGAAATTCTCTCTCATCCCCCTGCTCTACGGTACGAGTTGGCTCCAAAGTTAAGTATTGAACAGTAATCCAGATACCATTTCAAGGAAGAACAGATGCCTAGGAAATAGGTGGATCAATCACCTGCCACCACCCTCTGCCCTGCTGACTGAAAGCTCCTGGGAGAACAGCAGCATCCCTTCTTTAAGACTGGCCATCAGCCACGCCACCAATAAGACACTGTTTATATTAAAAATATAAAAAAGCAATCACAGCAGTGTAGTTCAGAGAGCAACAACAATCCCGCTGCTTTGCCAGCGGCAAGTCCTGGGATTTTACATATCTGCTTCTAACCATTATGTCAACTGTCCTTCATGTATTACCAAAATCCAATCTAGCCCCAAAAATACCTTGTATTTTCCTATCCTATTAACAGACCCCATACACAGAGGAAACAAAATACCCTGGAAGATGACCAATTACCTCACCGAGTATTTTAGAGCAGGAGCCACCATTTTACAGCAAACATCAAAACAGTGAGTGCTCCTCTGCTGACTGTGCAGCTTTGTGTTATTCCCATAATGGGCTGCAAACCCAGCCACATGCTAACAGAAAAAAAAAAGGCATCTGATCCCAGGCAAGAATAAAAATATGTTTGCTACAATACAAAAAGTGTTAGAAAGAAAAACAACATTTAATCCTGTGGCTCATGAAGACCTCTCATGACTCAGAAAATAAATGCAAACAGATGAAAAAGTTAATTTGGATCATACCAGCCCCACTGGCACGCAAAGGGCAGAGCAGACACCCCAGGGAGAAGGAAGGAAAGATTTACCATGGATCAGGTTACTATCACTGACAGCTGACCTAAAACAGCACAAGATTTCTGCAGACTCTGCCAGTTCTTCTAATTTTCAAAGGTGCAATCTCCTCCTTTAAGAGATGAGATGTGTGAAACGCGAAACGCTGTAACTGAGGTCAGGAAGGAAGGAGATCCAGCAGCACAAGTATGTAAGCAGCCAAGATGATAGTCCTCACTGCTTTAGGACAAGCACAATTAACTGAAAACAAGAAAGCAGAAGCAAATTGTTCCTTTGAAGACATAAAAGTTTTGATCCGAAGCAACAAAGACACAAGGAACCGGAATAATCTCTGAACAGTCTGAAGCTACTGCATGGAACAGAGTTGTTCTGTCCTACAAACATGCTTCTTCTAAACTCTGCAAACCAACACACTGATAAGGAAGCTGGAGACTCAGCTTGCTGGGTGGGCTTCACACACTTGTCCCCCAGATGGGCCAGAACAGCCCACTTCACTGTCAAACCTGAGAAATGTTCTTCAGCACAAGCCCTCAGAACTTGGTTTTAACTTCATCTCATTTGAAAATATCTAAACTGCACCACTCCACTAGAAATTGAAGAGTAGGCAACACTGAGAACTTACAGGACTAGTCAGGTACTAGATGACCAAATGAATCAGTGCTCTGTAACCCATTTTTCTGTTCTGGGTGATCCTTTCCAACTTCATGCATCCAGGCTGGTAAACTCATACCAAAGTAAGCATTGTTTGTGTCCTGTTAAATTTTTTGGAAGAGCTGATGCTCATAAGTGGCCAATGACAGCATGACCTCACAACAGCCAACATATTTAATGTTACCTGAAGTCCCTCTGCTTTGTTAGGCCTTCAAAATGCACTAGAGGATTCAACAGAAAACTGATATATGTTAAAAACTTTCTTTAAACAATTTAAGATGAGAATTGCTCTTCAGTGCTCATCACAGCCCTACATTTAAACCGTGTAAATCAAAATGTGGTTCTTTCCCACCACCAGTTGTTTTTTTTTTTTCCCAGATTGAGGCCAGACAGTATCTCAGAATAATTGTATGGCGACACACAGAGCCTCACAGCTAACCTAGAGGCCTACTACACTTTTGAAAGCCACTACATTTCCCTATAAATCCCCTAGAAGAATGAAATTTATCTTCCTTTATGCTCTCCCAAAACATTAAGAAATTCCTATTAATCAGCTCTAGCTATTCTTCTCTGTGTTACAAATAACACAGCTCAGAGTTTCCTACCCACCCACTATAAAAACCCGCTTTGGCTTTCTGGATACTTCTGCTTTAAGCAGAGGTCTGACTGGGAGACGTGTTCTTGGCCATGTGGCCAGGATCTTGGCCACCCATCAGGCAGGGAGGCTTGAATCAGGCAGACAGGAGACAAGACAGGCAAGGATCTGAATGGAGAAGCTCAAGTCTGCAGCCTCTGGTGCAGTTTTCTCCTGACTTGTGTGCCACACTTCCAGTAACTCCTGCAGCTCATTGTCAAAACCAATTAAGAGTACTCCTAACAACAAAAAAAAGTCCTGAGAAATCACATTTGAGCTGAAAGGAACAGTAAGGTCACCACCTCTCTTACCTCCTCACAGCAGGGCTTGTTTCAGGAGGACCTTCATTTTGTCTGCAGCCAAAGCTGTCATCAGGCTGCTCAAAGCTACAGCTGCAGACTTGATGGAAAACATGGCTTAGGGATCTTTGATTTAACCTGATTTATTTAGATTAATCTCATTGAATCAGACAAGGCATTTACAAGTCTTGCTTTCTGATGGAGCACTGAGATCTCTGCAGTATTTTTCCCACCTTTCTGAAGTCCCTGTTACCAGATAAATTGATTCTCACGACTCTTGCAGCATTTTGATCATAAGAAACTTTGAAGATCTAGAGTCCCTAAAAAATTTCTCTTAGCATGAAGGTTTGCAACTGGCTTTGGATGACTTATATTCTTTCTGCCCCCAAGAGGGTCAGTCCCTCTTTGACTACACCTCTTCATCAGTCACAGCATATGCTCGTTCAGTCTGCCACTCGTGTCCCCGTGAAAGACACTTGGAGCAGGGAACTGTCTCAAGTTCTCACCACAGCCTCCAGTCACCACCTTCCTTGTTCCCGTTTCTCACCACTCTACACTCTTTATCACAGATTGGTCACACAGTGACCCCAAAAAGACCATCAACATCCCACTCCCTCCACTGCCGAACTATACCAAACATGTAAGAGGGACTTCTAGAGATGCTTTTCCTCCCCTTCCCAATGCTTCAAGACAGAAGACAACCTTATCCTGGAACAGGGTGGAGGTAGACCAGAGAATGGTTTTGCAAAGCAAATGTAACAATTAATCGGCTTCATCACACACACAAATAAAAAAAACAAAACAAGGAGAAAAGTTAAAGCAAACTAAAGGGCGTTAAGTTTTTGAACAATAAGCAAAGCAAACATATCACAATACTTTATAGTCCAACTAACAGTCAACAAATTTACTAACTCACTAATTTCACCAAATTACTATGCTCCTCTTCTACCTCCTAATTCAGGCTCGAAGGATCCTTTCTAAGGTAACACAGATCTAAATCTCTGAAGTCCTTTCCCCAGTTGTCCTATTTATCTCAACAACATTTTACCAAGCAGGAAGGGACACACGTTGGAAAACAAAAGCTTTTCTTACCTCTGCTCCCAAATATTCCTGAATACTTTGCATAATTGTTCAGTTTTTATAACCTTCTTTCATATGATGCAAGAGCAAAAATAAGAAAAGCTACAAAGAACAAGAAATGAAATTAAGAGTTACACTCTTCATGGAGGGTAGGTGAGACAAAGGACTACTACTACCCAAGAAATCCAAAATCCTCTCAAAGGCATTTTTAAATTGATCTTTTTAAGTAATTTAAACCAAGTTTTGCTATTAGGACAAGAGGGAGACCGTAGGCTTCAGATAAGGAGTCTCAATAAGACCTGATAGGTGAATGATGGTCTATGCACAGCATAGGTCAAACTCTGATAATCTAAATCTTGATCAAAAGCAATTATCTGAAAGTCAAATATGCCCTCCAAGCTTCGTGAGACCAGAACTTCTAAAGCACACAGAAATCCTAAACTCCACAGGACCACAACTGCAGAGACTATGAATTTTAAGCAGGATAACTAGGAGGACAGTTCAGAGGGTTTTAACCATACTCAAGACTGCCAGCCCGAGGGCAGTCTGCAGAAGCAGCCAGATTACCCTCACAATTACTTGGACATTTTCAGTGCCTCCCTGCCCCCTCAGATTACAGGCTCCTTGGAGTGCAATCCCAGTTAGATATTTAAAGACTAATCAGGGTAAAAGTCTCCATTACAGACAGGGCTGGTAAAGTCAGGCTGGCTGATACTTCCCATTGTAAGACTCTGTCTTCATTTGTTCATAATTCTGAGGTATCATCCAAACTAAATTTTTTTTTCATGCTATCTGCATTTCATTTTGGGGTTGGTAATTTTTTTTGTGGCTTCAGCCATATCAATCCAACCCAAGAAAGAAGGGATATTATGTCTTATGATTAAAGGAAAAAAAACCAAATCAAACCACCCCAGACACTTCAAAAAGCCAGTAAGGACTTCATATTTAACAGAAAAAATTTGCATTTCAAGGATATATATTTAACAACCATACCAAAAAGCCATGAAAATCTGACCACCATTATAACAAAACTATAGAAAACCACAGCTTGTCTTGCATTTTCTCAACTAAATCTGCTAGTAATGCCAAATATGATGGTCCAAAAAGGCTAAAAACAGGAAAAAAAAAATAATCCAGTATGCAAAACCTTCAGGAAAGAACCAATCCATTCTTCCTATTAGCCTGTGAAGAACCGACGTCGGCAACATTAAATACTGGGAAGAACTTAGCAATGCTCAGAAAGGAAAGGACTTGTACTGTCAAGGTGGACAGTGGCATCGGAATTGTTTTCAAGGCAGGTTACTTGCCACCAGAAATGATTTAGACATAACTTAGAAACCAGGAAATAGAGCCACTCTTGAGGGTGGCTGGCAGTGGCCCTTGCAACACGTTTTCTATGTTTTCATGCTCTCATTCAGGGCTCTTCCTCAGCCTCACCGGAGATACCAGCAGTGTCAGATGCAGGTCCAGGTCTGAAGATCAGTGACAGAATGGAGATGACCCATCTCCTGTGCTATGCACCATGGGTCAAGTAACATGGTGTAGCAGTTACCCACTTCAAAGCCAAAAAATGCAAGAACGATATCTAGAAGCCCAGTGGAAATAAAGTAAATTGGGACAAGAAGCCTGAGTGCCAACACGACAGACTTAGTGACGGGAGCAAAAGAGAGAAATCCTGACAAGTTTGACTGCAATAGGAGCAGAAGAGGCAAACTAAATGACAAATACGAGGAGTAGGTGGCAAAGTTACAAAAGCAAGACAAGAGGCTGTAGTGAGGACAGGGAGGAAGATAAGTAGAGAAAGAATAAGCAGGTCTAAAAATCAGCTAGGAAAACTAAAACAATCAAGGTAAAGTAGCAGTGTACTGAAACAGGATGACATGTAACTGAAGAGGAATGGAGGTGTATAGCATGGACATGGACTTGCATGAGACAAGCTACTGACCGGGGTCACAAGGATGATGACACAGGTGAGACAGGAGACGTCATGCAGGGATGGAAGAACTGGGAAAATTTGCCCACCAGTGTACACTCCCAGAGCCTAAACCAGAGCCTAATATTGCAAAGTCACCATTCCTCTGCTGTCAGCAAATACACAAAACCAACTGGCAAACATAGATCAAGCTGGCTTGCACAAAAAATGACAGCTAATTACACATTCAGTGTAAGCAGCAGAGGTCTGTGGGATGCATCTGAGACAGCGAACCCTGCTACTGATACTTGCAGAGGTCATCGTGGTGCCACATATACTGGAGCTGATGGGGATGGGTGGAGGGTTGTCTGGTTTTTCTTTCCTTTCTTGCGGAAAAAAAATAGCATGCAATCATGTGATTAAAGACTATCGTAAATTGACACAGAAATAAAGAGAACAAATGAAAGTTTCTCTCCCAACTTCAAATTTAGAAATGCCTCGGAACTGAAGTGCCTTCCCAATACCATCTTTATAACTCTCAATTCAGCTTGTGTATAATATTGCTCAATGGACAGCTTTGCAAAGCAAGAAAATCCCACATATTTTAAACATGGCACGCTGTTAAACAGGCCCAGCATTTGTCCTGTTTTCTTTTACATGGGCAAAATGCACTCTACTTTTTTTTTTTTTTTTTTTCCCCAAAAAAAGCTTTCAGTTGAGCATTAATTGCAGCTTCTGCAAACCCTGCAAAACCAGCCTATACGTCTCCAGCCCTCACCAGTCACAGCACAACCTCCAGCAGCCCAGCAATAAATCATCCTGCACAACACAGAATCATAAGTAACTCTACATGAGCGAACCAAAATACTTTTGGTAGGAAAGTTAACATTTCCTTACTCTGATTCCAGGGGATGTGTCAGAGAAGAATACCTTTACACAATACTTGAGAACAGACTGAGGGAAATGAACCACCTCCTTCCTAGTACTCCAAGGGATGCCCATTAGTGAATTCTGTGACTTTGCAGCTGGGAGACAAATTGGTTAAGGAACTCATTGCAAAGGGGCAGCTAACTGCACACACCACCCAATGAATATGTATCTAAAACAGGAACATCGAGCATGTTATCTGAAACAATTAATAAGGCCAGAATCCACATCTAAAAAACATCTGCCCCCACCATTGCAGCCCCCTTTCATACTGATGTTAGAATTTTATAGTAGAAGGCTGGTCAATACTAATTAAGTGCAATGGAGCCATCATGAATTAATAACCTGCAGGGAGAGACGTCGCTGGTTTTAAGGGCTCCACTTCTTCTCAGCCTTCAAATTTAGTATTTTCTTTTGTAGCTCAGTACAACCTTTTCACTAATCCAGTTACTTCACCAATTCATAGTTCTTAAAATAACAATAAAATAGTATGTCAAATTTACACAGCCTTGTCATCTGAGTATCACAGTGCGTACTGTGGCAAACAGGCATCCTCGTTTCTCAGTTCCCTGGTACCCAGGGATAGTTACCCAGTCACCTGCAGAAGAAACGCATGAGGGAGCAGCGAGGTTACTTCTAGGACAGGGACTTAAGGAAATGGCACTGCTATATCAAGTTCCCTTTTACATCACCATCCTGCCTAGGCAACGTTGAATGCTTCTGCTGTCCCAAGGCTGCTCTGTGCCTACAGCAGTTTGCTTCAGCTCCAACACATCTGAAAGTGATCAGCAAAGGTGGTAAAGAGAAAAGGATTTTAAAATATACTTACTGGATTCTGACAGACCCCACTGATTTTTAAGCCCTTCTCAATGAGCAGATAGATCTTGTAAGTATCACAACAATTACAGACACAACCTATAAGCCCACCTGAACCAACCATGCCCTTACATCAGGGAAAGCAAGATGCAGATCCACCCTCCAATTCCCAGGGGGAAATTCTCCTGCAAAAGTGACTGGCCAGGATTCCTCTCACACAAACCTCTGCTACCGACACGGTGCCTGCAGCACTAAAACAAAGTCCTGTGACAAACAGTAGAGGAGAAACTCAGGTACCACATAAACGAGCACTACTTTTCAAGCAGCAGAGAAAGGGGAAGAGCACTAGGCCATGGGCAGGTAAGAAAGGGATCCCCTTCAGACAGCTCCTATAAGTCAGCAAGAGTAACACCAAACTGAGGAGCAAGCAGCAAGACACTTCGCCTGAAAGGAAAGGAGACGCAATCTTCAAAGAAAGGGAAGGGGACAAGGGAATAGAGGTAGTTCCTGAGAGAAGTCAGAGAGGGGAAAAAAGGGAGCCTTCCACTATGCATAGAAAAAGCTTTCTTTTCTTTTTTTTTTTTAATTACTTCTTTTAAGGGGGAGGGAAATCCTGTACCATCAAGCTTGCCTCGAGGGGAACAGACCCTAAAGCAGATGTAGGAGGACAGGGAGGGGGGAGGCTGTTCTAGGACTCAGCCTCCCTTGCAGACAGTTCAAACAAAGGAGGACGGTCTCCTATAATGGGATGCATTGTACATTTTTAGCTAGCACAAGGTGGCTGTCGTGACAGGGCTCCCCATCTCCTGTCTTCCCCCGCTTCAAATATGCACCCCCTGCATGATCCCAAAACGGACAGCAAACAAAGATCTGTTTGATCACACCATTACTATAATGGGAGGTAGAGAAAGATAGGGAATGAGGCAGAAGAACGAAAAGGAGACAGAGAGGCCTTTAATGAGTCAGCTGCTGCTCTGATTTAAATAAGATCTCCATTTAAGGAGCTCTGCATTTGTTGTGTTTGTTGGGTTATTTAAATTAACAGTAATAATAATAAAAATCACTGACAGAGCAAGCAACTGTTGGCTGCAAAAGGTTGTCTCACAGGGGGTCCGGGAGGGAAAGGGTTATGGAAGGGGGAAGGGAAAGGGAAGAAAACCTCTGGAAAAAATGAGGCTGCTTGCTGGTTCATTTTAACAAGGACATAAATTAGTCTCAAAGCCACAAACGCCATCACCTCCCTGAGCCCTGGGCAGAGCGTAGCAAGTCAAACACGTGCCAAGATAAACGGCGCTGGCTGGAGGTGCTGAGGGGTGCTGGGGGGGACAAGAGGGGGCATGCTGGCAGGCAGGGGAGCAAAGATGCTTCAAATGGTGCCACAAAATGGAGACTAGTGATTCTACAGCTGTACAAAAGGGGACCTTCAGATGTTCCTGCCTATACCCACATCAAAAGCTAGGATCTCAAGGCAAGAGAAAGAGGGAAAACGGAGTAGTGCAGTCAGAAAATAGCAGCTCTCCCCAGTCTGGCTTTCATTACCATGAGCAACCCTTCCTCCTCCTCCCATCTTGGAAGAAGGCCCGCCGCAGGCAGCAGCCCAGGTGAAAGGCTCCATCGCTGGCAGCAGGGAGGGGAGCAGACAATGGCGGGGTGATTCACTACAAAGGCATACATACTTCTATACACGCACACACACACATGCTGGCTCGGCACTGCTGGCTGCCACATGGGCTGGCGGGACTCCTTAAGGAGGCAGCAGTTCCCTTCCCATCTCCGAGATGCTGACACCTTCCCCCTCTCCCAGCCCTGATGGGAAACAGACTCGGAGGAAAACGCCAGCAAGGCACTGGGCTGTCCAAGAAAGGGAGGGTTTTGTGCTCCACGCAAGCCAGCAACCTCACCATGCACCACACAGAGAAAAAAGCCTTTTAGCATATAACTCCCATCCACTGAAGACTCCCTCTTTTATCTGCAATTAGTACATGATGTACTGGGCCTCGTTTAACACTCATTTTCACTGATTTAGGATTAGGGGGGATAAGACCAGGGTACTTTCTGTTAATGAATCTGAGCTCTTGTTCTCATTAGCAATTTTGGTTTCCTCTTTTTCAAGCATATTTCTACCTTCCAGCATTTCCCATTTCTTCCCATCACTGTTTCCAGTCTTCTCACCGCACAGGCTCCCGTTTATTTTGTTTTACCACCCCACATGCCTATACAGAAATGGACCTCCCAGATTTCCAAGGAAGCCTGCTCCCTAAAACACAACAGAAGGAAGACCAGGCAGGCAGTGTTGTCTGGACACTGAACCAAACAGAGCAAGAGACTGTAGCAATTATTAATTCATATTGTGGCAATTACCAGCTTAATATACCAACAGCATTGGCTGTTCATAAATGAGACAGAGACTTAATGAAATGCGTTCACAGATTGTAAGGCCACTCCACTACTTCAAACAGCACTGCAGAATGAGAATAACAAGGCTGGGAATATCGCCCTGGATGTGCCCATGCTCCTTCAACCCCACGCTTGGCCAAACCTGCAGTGAAGCACTGCTAAGGACCAGCCTAGCAAGCCAAATGCTCCCCCTGCAAGAAGCAGCACTCTGCTACAGCTGAGCTCACCTTCGCTGTCTTCCTCAACTCTGCATAAAAGGGCTATCCATCGTTCCTTTGGAGACCTCAACTGAGACACTGTCCAAGTTCTTCTCCTCTACTCATTATGTTAATATGCATCTTCTTCAGCATCAGCATATAAATATGCAGACCAAATCTTGAAAAATCTATGCTAGATACTGCATACTCTTAAGGTAGTCATCATTCAAGGTCAACCAATACTAGCAATGCATGGTTTTGATGCTTCCTTTCCCATGTCAATCAATTAACAATTTCTGTGGAAAACAGAAGTCTATTAGGATATCCCAAACCTTTAAAGGAGTTTATAACGTCTCCTGTTTCAGTCAGTGATCCAGCAGAATGCCATTCTCCCCAGCTCCACATGTCTCCAAGCCAACTGGCTCATGCTTCAGGGTGCTCAGTCCTAGGCAGACACACACTACACACACTTGTGTAGTGGTGACCCAGGTACCCTTCTGCACAGCACAGACACAGACTAGATGCATAATGGTTGTGGCAAAGAGCACACTGCAATACAAGGCTGTGCAGAACAACTCTCTGAAATGTGCACATGCCAATCTGCAGCTTAGGGACATACACCTCCAACTAACCAGGCAGACTCTGAGCACGCGGCGATACACAAATGGACCCTGCCTGCAGAGAGACAGCTTTTCAGCATCATTTGCTAAACTAAATATAGGTACAGAAAGCCTCAGGAGATTTCTGCAGAGCTCTTCTGTCTCAAAACAGAAAGACTTGGTCCAGATAAAAATGAATCGGTAATGGAAAGGACTAAATAGCAGAAGCACAAGGTGAGGCTTCAGAGCCTGGGAAGATACCTTCAGAGTGGACAGAGTGGACCTATTTTTCAGTCACTGACAATCAACGCAAGATGAGAGACAGAAAGGGTCAACACAAGTGTCACTTCTTACATCGGACTCATTCTGAGCCGGGCACCTGCGAAAGGGCTGCTCCTTGCAGCGGGACGTGCAGGATCTCAGTAGCAGCTAAGGAAGGGGGGATTCAGCCTGGACTAAGGAAAGCCGAGACAACTGAATGCATGTCGTCTAAAAAGCTGCAAAGCTCCGAAGAAAAACAGCACCTGTGAAACCCAGATTTGAAGAAAACTACCTTCTGAGAGTCCTTCCCTCCACCCCCTTTGAGAATACCCCCCCAAAGGCTTCCAGCTCTGCAAGGCACTGCGGGGACATTATATAATGCTGAACTCCAAAAGGATTCCAGCTCCGAGATGCTGCTCTTCTCCTCCTCCCTTTGCCCCCTCCCTCCGGTGTCGACTTGCAGATGCCACACCGAAAACACACACAAAAAATAATTCAAAAATCGCAAAACGCACAGCCAACCTTAAAGGGCGAGCACTGTCCGACACAATCCCTTCGCCAGGCGGGGGGAACACGACATGGCCCTGGCAGCTGGGTGCGTTCCCCGGGAAACGTCAGTCGCTTTCCCCCGGGGAAGACATGGGCAGCTCCACGCCTACAGCTACCCACAGGGGCTTCCCAGCCCTCACAGTGACCGGCAGCCGAATGGTGAAAGGGCTGGGAAGACGCTCACCTTCCCGGTCGGCCGGCATCGGTCGTTGGAAGGCAGGTTTAGCCTAACTCGGGAGCAGAGGCACCCGCGCCCCTCACGCACCTCTTTCTCCCTAGAGGGCACTGCGAGGCTGCTCCGGGCAGGGAACCTACAGGAACCCCTTTCCCCAAAGCGCCCAACCCGGGTCCCCAGCGCTGCGGGGCTCCCTCCCGATCCGGCGCCCGGCGGGGGCTGCGCGGAGCCGCGGCGGGCCCGCGGGGAAGCGGCG
>NW_009969339.1:901910-920137 GCF_000747805.2 Chaetura pelagica | reverse complement strand
CGCGCCCCGCCTCGGCCGCCCCCCGCCTCGCCCCAGGCTCTCCCTCTCCGGCCCGCTGGGACCCCCACCGCCTCTCCCGGGGGACGAAGGGGGTCGGTGGAGGCGCAAACTCGAGCTGGAAACAAAAGCGAAGGTCGCCCCGCGCGGAGCTGCTCCCGGCCCGGCAGGACCCCAGGGCCTGCCTGCGCTCCTCTGCACCTACCATTGCCGGGGTCCAGCGGCCGGGCTGCCCCGCCTGCTCCTCAGGAGGCGGGAGAGAGCATCTCCCAGCAGAAGGATGCTCGGGAGAGAGCTGTCAGTTTTGCACAGACCTCCCTCCTGCCACAAAGGGGAGAACGCGTGGGTAACACGGTGCATTGGATGAACCGGAAGCAGTATCCGTGCCAGGATCTGCATTTCTTTCATCATAAAAAACTGGAGATCGCTGCACTCCTTCCCAGATTGCTTTTTTTCCCCTCTCATTTATCTTCAGTAAGCATCTGGCCCTTAACACCTGAGCACTCCACGGTTGGCAGCATTTGCTCTCCTGGTGACCCCATAAAATGGACTGATACACTGCTACCCCATTTGTCAGATGGGATTTGAGATGTTCTGCTTGATTTTTCCTAACGCTGCACCCACGGAAACCCACGGACAGGTCTGAGCACAGGGCTGCCAATCTCTGGGTGAGACAAGGGCGCTACCGATGCTCCAGAGCTCATGACACAGAGATAAAATCAGCTCAGACAACCTGCCCCTCTTGATGCCTCTCTTCTCAACACCTGGTACTCAAGAGCCTCTCCGGACTTTCGCAGCAGAAAAGCCAAATTACAGTGCAGTAACACCTTGCATCCCCATTGGTTCTCCTCTGCATTAATATGCCCAGTTATAATTTACACTCAAAAAACCCACACAGAACAAAACAAAAATAAAAACCAAACAACAACAAAAAAAACAACCACCCAAATCAGTGGCTTTTCTTCATGAGCTTCTGCTGCTGTGCTGTTCTCCAGGCAGGCTGTGCCTACCCACATAGCTTTTCAGTTTCCCAGTTCCACCACTCACTGCAAACTGACCTCTGGCTCCCTCCCTCCCTCCTCTTCTCTACTAATGCAGCAGAAGGCCAACAGAACATGCATCGTAGCCCTGTTCATTCCTCTGCTGTGAAAAGCCAGAGACCAAGACACGGAACAGCAAGCCCTTAGATGCCACCAGAGCAGAGAGCCACAGGCCAGCTGCCCCACACCACCGAACACCCAACCATGGTGTGGGGTCCTCTGGGAAGAAGCCAGCTGCCACGGCTGTGGCCCGCAGGGCTCTGAGTCAGAGCCCATGTTTTTCTGAGTTACCTCATCCTCTCTGCTAGCTTGTATCTTACAGTACTACAGGTTTCCAGGCAATATTGTACAACCTGGGGAAGTATTGGATTTTTATTTTTTTTTCTTCCTTTCTCCCTTATTATAAACCTGAGATTCTGGAGCATGATTCTGGGTCAGGTGTAAATTCCATTTCAAGGCAGCAGAAAACACAGTGATCTCTTTATACCTTTGTCATAACAAAGCACCAGGTCTCAGACATGTGTACCTCATTCACCAGACCTCTGCAAACAACTCAGAATAATCTCCTTATTCTTTTCACTTAACTGCTTGCATTCACCTAGTCTCCTCTGTGCCACACGGTGGCAACTTCCTGTCCCAAACCTAGGGCACAGACCTTCAGGACAAAGACCCATCATACTACCATCATCCCACCACTGTTCACCACAACAGCATAATTTCTAATCCATTTTGGCCTTCATCTTAGAAAACTCCAGAAATATTTGCCATCAAAAAGAATTCTCCAAAGAAAAAGAGGTGCCCAGCTGCACACTGAACCCTCTCTTGCACTGCCGCCCACCCACCACCCAGTTGGTACAACTGCTTTGCTCATGTGCCAGAAGAGTGGGAATTCCTTTAGTGTGATCTACTGCAGGTCTCGCTCTTTCATCTCCATTGCAGGCCAGAAAGCATCTCCTCCCCCATGCTTGGAATATATCCACCTTTGCTCCATTTTAATGAGAGAAAAGACTCAATTTCCACTGGATGTACTTGGGCAACAAGAAATGCAGGAGCTTGGATTGCCATGAAAACATCTGAAATGAACATCTGATACAGAGTTTCAAAAGCTTCAAGAACACCAAGGAAAACATGATCAGACGTGGTAACACTTGACATCTTTGTTGTCTTGAGCTCTACTAGAGCCCACAAAGACACTCCTGATAATGAACATGACTGATAAAATTAGGTTAATCTGTGCACCTCATCTTTCCTCACTGAGGACTAGGGGTTCAGAAGTTGTCTCATGGCCAAGCAAAACAAGTTTGGTGGGCCTTCACTTAGCTTCTTCTGTGTTGAAGTCATGGCACCACTGCCCCATTTCCCATGACTGCTTGCCACCCTCTGCTGAAGAAAATTAAAGACTCGAACTGCAGAACATGCTGCTGAAAACAACAAAGAATGAGTGGAGCTGAAGGCTGGAAGCCTGGAGAACATGCAGCTCAGAGCTATGAGATCATCCCTTCCCACTTACTGCATTTATTCAAAAAGCAACATATTCAGAACAGCTCTAGATGCCAATACTTTCAAGTTCTCATGTTTTTTCAGGCACATATGTGTTGAAACTTCATTACCGTGCTGCAGAAGTAGCACTCTGAAATAACATGGAGCAAATTTAACCAGTCTACCTCTGCAGTGCCAGGACACAGCTTATCATCCTCACCACGTCACGCAAAGCTCCTCTCTTGCACCTGAGCACATCTGCACCGTTTTTATATTCTCTTCTGTGTTCACCTGGATGTACATGATGTTTTTTTGTTAACTCCTATCATTCAAATTCTAAAGGAAAACAAGCTGGAGAAGGAAGTTTAAGCAGCAGGTGACAGGGCAAGGCCAATGAAATCACACTAGCGACAGGACAGATTAAGAACTAACTTCTGGTTTGACGAAGAGGTCTACACGTACATTTAAAAATGCTTGTGTTAGTTTAACACTCATAGGACTAAGAGAAACTGAGAGAGAGGAGAAAGCCATGAGTACTCTGCTTTCTGCACGTTCCAGGGTTTGTGGTCCTTTTTCTTTTTTCTTATAATTCCCCTTTGGTGCTGAGGTGGAAGGAAAGCACAGCCTTCAATTTTAACATCCCATTACCTGCATTTCTGTGCTGGCTCAAATTTAGATGGAGCAAACCTGCCAGCTGGATCAATGCCAGAGGGAAGAAAAAAAGAAAGATTCAAGTGCAAAGAACCAATTTATCAGGAACAAATCTTAACAACCAAAAGACACACTTCTGCTGGTGGATTCTATTCATGTGCGTAATAAAAACCCTGGTACAAGGTAACCTAACAAAATACTCTTTAGTGGCTATCTAAAGTATCTCTAGGAAGATAATCTTCAACCGCCAGTCTATGTTTCACTTTTTTTGGCTAAATTTGGTGCCTGTGAGGACAAGGAATGCTGACACTGAATAGCAAAGGACTGTGCAGAGAACATCACCTTTCACTTGGCTCCAAAAGTATTTGAGCCTGACCCATGGCCTCTGGCTTCTCCAAGAACTCCACACACCAGGCCAGCAAATCTCACGTGTCCTCCAAATATAGCCCCCTCCCCCAGCAGAGGCTGCAATACGGGCTTCACCCTGTCCCAAGTGCTGCTCTCAAACCCATCAACCATTCCTATCACCCTACACACTCTCACTGGACCTCCAAAAGTGAAAAGGTGATGAATGAGACTTTCTTGGAGGTTTTCTCACTGGTTTCAGAAAATGGAGGAAGAAAATAGGTAGTGAGCCACTCTCAGTGGCTTGCCATCCCTGCGGGGTGGACTGCAGTCACACGTACAAGTCACATGCGCCCGGGCAATGCAGTGAGGTACACAACAACACGCTAGTTTTTGCAGAGCACGGTACTGCTGTCAGCTCAATGTCCCTACAAAAAATAGATGCATCAAAGCTTAAGAGATGCAAGATCTAAAAACCAGTTAAACTGGCTTCAAGTAGCTAATACCAAGAGGGACAGCTCTAGAGAGGTCATCTCTAAGGGAAAACTGACTGTTCTGTAGCCCAGGTGCCTTTGCTCTGGGACAAAGGAGAAATGTCCACACAGTGTGGTCTGGCTTTGCCCCACCCTGCCCAGGGAGAGACAGAATAAAACCATCTTAACCTATAGAGCCTTTTGTCTGCAGGGAGTGTTTTGTTATGTTCCAAGTTTCTATTAGATAACGAGGAAGTTATCTTTTTAAGGTTGAAAAGATAATGAGGAGGCAATTTAAGTGTAAATGGACAAGATGAGATTGGCTGAGTCACAAGATGGTCTGACACAAGCAAGAAGCAAATTGCCTTCACCATGGGATGAGTTACTTGATGAACAGTTAGGATGATATTGCCTTTTTTACTGCTATGGAAGGGTTTAAAGGAGAAAGGTAGATTGTATTAATATATCTTTTTATATATATATATATATATATAGCATAACATAGTGAATGTAACAGATGCCTGCTACCATCCACTGCAGTTGTTTTAGCATAGATAGGAAAGAGCAAAGCACAAATGTCCCTACAAAAAAAAAAAAAAAAAAAAAAAAAAAGGCCAAAAATGCAAAAAAACCACAAAGGTTTCAAGCAACACAGACCTTGGAGCTGAAGTGTCAAACAGTACTGCTTGTGTGCAGGAGCCTCAGAGCCCTCCACAGAGCCTCAAGGCCACCAAGGCCTTGATGCACAAAGCCAAGGAGCCCAGCATGGAAGCAGCGTTCTTCTACAAAACCAGCACTTTTGCCCAAAGAACATACAGAACAAATATCACAACTTTAAAGAGTCTCCACTGTTCTTTTGCTTACCTGGACAACTGGGTATTGGTAATCCATACAATACACACCATACATAGCCAAAGATACTCCAGCTAAAGGCCAAATGGACACAGGACTGGAAGCTTCAAACCCGAGTCTCCGTCTTTCAGCCTTGTGGGAAGGACTCTGGCAGCCCTGCGCAGTGCTTGGCTCGGGCCTCTGGGGCCACTCAGGTTGACACTAGCTCAGCTGAAAATAAAAAGGAGCTGCCTGGCTCGGCTCAGCTCAGCCCCTCTCTTCTGGGATCCAGCAAGGCAGCGCTCAACCATAGGCGGCAGAGGCTCCTAAAATTAGAAATCCCCTACTGAAAACGGCCTTCAAGCCTCGACTGAGGAGCGTCCTGCAGCTCCTGGGCACCAAACAGTGATTGCCAGGAAGAGGGGGACACAGGATCTTCACAGCCACCACTGCCAGGGACAGGAGGAAGCAAACAGCATTTAGGATCTGAAAAGAGCATATGTTCTGGGCTCTAGGTGCGTCAGAGGGAACACTCCCAATCCAGGACAGAGAAAAACATATGGAACTGTTCCTCCCCCACCCCCATACCCTTCTAGCTGTCCCCAGCAGGGACAGGTGCTGGGATTAGCATAGTAAAACCCTTTGGTGTCAGGGAGGGAGGGAGAGGGGAGAAGCCACATTGGTATCTTGCTCTGAAGGGATCTCTTTCACAACGGAGTATGTGCCCATATCGTTTAACACTTCTCCCTCCCTCCACACTTGAGGCAGGCAGGGACAGCTGCCGGAACCCAGGCTGGTGGGGGGATCTGGGCCCAAGGTGGCCCCCACTGCCCTGGCCTTGGGGGCTGCCCCCCTCAGCTGTTCCAATCAAACTGGGGGTGGGAGGGATTAACTCTGTCTCAGGGGATGGTGAGCAGTGGGGAGAAGGGAACAAGGCCGGGCAGGGCCAGTTGTTGTGCCCGTTTTAGGAAGCCTGTCCTCCCAGTTCCCAGGGAGGAATCTGCTTCCTGATGGACGGGGACAGATGGGGAGCTGCCTGGACAGGGGCTGGCAGGCTCACCCCACTGGACCTGCCTGCCAGGTGTGTTACCAGACACCCAAGAGCTCATTGCTGATTCTCAGAAGACACACCATGGCTGGGGGGTGCCAGGGGACCTGATCCCCCAGAGCAAATCACATGAGGTTTCACCCACCACTATGCCAACCCGCACCAAGCTGCCGCCAGCCCAAACACAGGTTCCCAAGGAGTTAACAGCCCAAAGCCACAAACGATTCCCACCATTCTCCAAAGGACAGCAGTGATAAAACCCCTCCCTCTGAGGTTTCAAAAATAAGGATGTTACAGTGATCATACCCAAGAAGGGCTATCCAAATTCCTCCCCCTCCCATTTTAAATGCAGAGTGGATTTTTTTGCATTTTTCATCCTCAAATTTTCTGCAGTGCTGCTGTGCACCACTAACAACTAACTCAGCATAGCTCTGGGGTAGCTGCCTTTCCATTGTTACTGATAATTTCTTTCCCCTCAGAAAGAGCTACGATATTTTTTTTTTAAGACTTTAAATGAATAGATCATTATCTAGCACGATTTGCATATGTGGCACTTAATAGTTTAGGTAAGGGGTGCCTAATCCACAGCCCTCTGACCCATCCAGCCCGCCAGGACAGCTCTTGGCTCATCCTGTGCTCCCACTGCACTTTTTTTTCTGAAACACCTCGAAAAAGGACAGCAACAAACTGGACGAGTGGTTACAGTAGCTGCCACCCACTCTCATCATCTTTCCTAGGGCTGTAAGGACACTTCTTCCTTACAAAAGGAGTACTGCCAATTTGGGGAGTATAAAGCATGACATTTTCTACTTCTATAAAAAAAAACCAAAAATACAACCAACAACAAACAACTTTCTATAGCCATTGTTTCTGTGTGAAGATTTGCACAGAGAGATAAATTAATTGCCCGTAAATGGGAAAGCAGCTATGCTTCTAGATCTCTTCACTGGGGAAAAAGAATGAAGCACCCACAATAAACTTACATCTCATTCTGCCTTTCACCAGCTTATTTTGCCCCAGCCCCAAACCAGCTTTCTGGAGCTCATATTGTGTCTACTGATCCTTACCTTCAGAGGGCTATTTGTCCATCTCTCAGCACTCTTGCTGCAAGCCCTGCTTTGGGGCACAGTTTGTATCTGGTTTCCTCCAAACTACCGATTTATTTATTTTTTTCCTTTCTCTAACTACATGTTCGATAGGTGCCTGCCCTTCATTCCTTTGCATAGCTCATTACTACGTACTCAGGCAATTTAGTATCTTAAATAACATCTTTTTATTAAAAGGTACTAATTTTTAAAAACTCAGCATCTTTTCCACCACCTGTTTTTGCTACTCCATATTACTGTCCCAGGTATTAAAACCGAATCCCTAACTAAGTTAAAACCCTAATGTTTCTTTCACAATCCAATTCTTGTAATTTCCAATCAGGCCTCAGGGCAGTAAAACCCTTCCAAATCCTAGTACAGATATCTATAAATAACCATCAAATGGGCAAAACAAACCAAGGAGGTGAGGCAGGGAACACCACCTTTAAGCTCCTCTGTTGTTTTAACTACAAATCCAAATAGAACTGCCATGCTCTTAAGTTTTTGATGCCTATTGAAATACTCTGCCTTAACCAGCATTAAGATACTTGTGTGACATTTCAGCAACTAAGCATTGTGCCTCCTGTGTCCCACAGAAGGTTAAATGACAAAAACTAGTTTTAAACTTGCATGTGCCAAAAGGGATACAAGCAGGACTACACACACTTTATCAACTGGCAGTAAACTACTGAATTTTCTGCAGAGCTGGCCATAATGGCTGGTTTACTACTGCACATTGACTTGCAGCCAGTATTAGTCAAATATAAGATGGCACTGCACTCCACAACAGAGTGAGATAAAAGCCCTACTGCATTACCACATAACCTGCTATGCACATGCATTTCCAGTAACACAAGTTAGGTAACTGTTCTAAAATCATGGCCTTGTTCCTGCAAATGCTTACACATGTTAATAATTTTAAAATTACACAAATGTTAATGGTGGAAAAGACCTCCTGACACACAGAATGAGATCAATTGCCATCATACGATGTCATCTAATATTTTCAGAAAATTTATCACACTACATCTTAGAATTGAGTTTTGCACCTATAATGCCCCAGGCAAAAGGCTGCTCTAGAACAGCAATCTCCAGCAGCTGGGATCTGTGTTTGTCTCCAGCTTAACATTATTCCCGATCAATTTCTGTTTATTCTTTGTTCTTGTGCCAGTACTATCCTCTGGCTTAACCGTATTTTATCTTTCCCTTACAATTAACCTCCCTGATGTAACCCCCTCTCTACCCATCTAAACAAGCAGCTGTTCCAGGCTTCTGTCACATGACAGACTTGCTATTCCCTAGTCTCTAGAAGCCCTATCTTGCACCTGATCTAGCCTATGCTCCTCTTTTCTTTTTTTTTTTTTTTAAAGACATTCCCCAGAACATTGTTAGCTCCTAATCCACTTCACAATTCCAGCACTAAACTGCATTTTCTCTAGCCTCGTTAGTACTTTCCTCTGGAGCACCACATCAGATGCTGTAGGACCCCATCTACAGTAAGGCACGCCATCCTGTTAAGAAAAATGTATGTTACCAAGTTAAGAAAATTGGTTATCTTAAAACCAGACAGGCTGATATGGTCTAACCCTATTTTGATGGATTTGTGTTGCCTTTTATTGCATTTTTCATTTGTATTCAAGCATTCAATGTTTTTGTGTCAGCATACAGCTGAGGTTGGACCAACAGGTCTGTATTTACTCAGATCATCCCTCACCACCAACAGGGTTATTATGCTTCCTGTTCTCCAAACGTATGATAGCACTCCTGATTTAACAGATTACAACCTGCATCTGATCTGCAACTTCATTAACACATCCTTTCATTTTCTGGAATATGCATCACCCTTCCTCAGGCAACCCTGCTCCCCAGCCCAGCCTGCATGCACTAGGGCCTTTGAGATGTCCAGTGTGGTTGCTCTACAGTAGGTTCATGCCCATTGCCCACCCTGACCTTTGCTCCCATCATTAACTCTACCTTCAACAAGAAAGAAGATTTGTTCAATTCTGTGATCACAAGAGTATCCTCCTCATTAACTACTCTATCCCCAACACTAAGCAGTGCCACATCTTCCCTTCTCTCTAATGGTATTTTGAGAAACTGTCACTCATTTCCTTAGCAACATTTGCAAGGCTTAACTCAGCTTGATTTTTTGGCAGTTCTCATTTTAGCCCTATTGACTTTTTTAAAGGCACAGCCATCTTTGCTGGTAAATTATCTTTTGTAAATTCTCTCCTTGTATCCAAGAGCCTTTTTAAGGTAACTATGCCTTTAGTTAGGTTGAAGTTTCTTCTTTCAAGTTTTTTCCCCCTTATATCATCAAGGACTTTTATACAAAGTACCTCTAACAAAACAAAACAAACAAAAAACCCCAAACAAATGGAAAAAAACCCCAACAAACCACACACTTCTGCCTTCTGGATTTTCAATCCAGTTCACTGACTTCAGTAAATATTTTGCTTCATGTATCAAAGGTTGTATTGTGGTCACCTCATCCAAAGGTGGGGACATGGAGGCTTCTAAATAGCTTAATTTCACAGCACAAATAATTTACTCACTGCCTCAACAAGTGAGGATGCTACAATAATGAAATCTTTTGACTCTGTTAGTATTAGCAGCATTTATTCTCCAAGCTATATCTGAGAAATTAGAAGTTCTTCATACTAGTATTTAACTCTCTAATGGTACTGGGAATAATATCATTTCAGAGCCTTAAGTTTATATCTGAATCCAATCCTACGAGGGATTACAGCAGATTCATAGTTCTCCCTCTGGGACTTCTTTTACCATTCTCCCCCACAGCAATTTTGTCCAGAAACAGATCCTGTGTTATCAGTATTACTCTTCTTTCTTCTTTACAGTCCACTGCATACAATACAGCCTATCACCTTCTACATCTACTCTATCTGAACCACACAATCTTGAATACATGTTAAAGCCATGATTACTATTCTTGCAGATTGATATTATCCCTACAATATCCAGTTCCATGTTCTGCACCAGCAGCTCTGGTTCCTCTACTTCTTATTTCTAATGCCAGGAGCCTCAAAAAAAAACCCTCAAAAAAACGTTTCTGCATTTACAGATCACACAGCTCCCAGCTCCCTCAACTAAAACTATAACCCATCTAGTTAGCGCTGAATTTTATTCTTCTTTTTATAACATTGAATTTTATTATTTTCCATCTCCTACCTACCCATCACTTTGCCTAGAGATACTGTTTTACATGCTACTGTAGCAGCATTTACCTAATTTTCCTCTGTCTGTGTACGAAGCAAGGCATGGAGATGACACAAGTTTTACACAACGTTCCAAAAACCCAGTATTTTGCTTCACATGCACTGTTCTCTTTGATGTCTGCAGACTGAGGAGCATTTTTGGAAAATGCAAGACCACAGCCCTGGGCTTTGCTTTGTCTGCTTTCTTCAGACTGCTTATAGGAAGTACTCTAAGTCACAATTACAAAAATATAAGTTAGCCATAGCCTTCCTAGACTTGAAGCTGATCTATGGTAATTCCAGATATTTTCCATGTACGTTATTTTTTAATTGCTAAATACAGTGGTACTGCGGGGACACAGCAATACAGCATGAAGTCCGAGATACTTTCATGCTGCATAGTTATTACACCACATTGATCTTTACTAAGGAAATTACACCAACAGTTTCATTTTATAAACTGAATTTATAAAATCTTTAGCATAATTCTCTGTTCTCCAGACAAATTAATCCAAGCCTTATCTAGTTACTCCTACTAAAGAGCTCTTACCTCCGCTGATTCTAACTCTTCATCGCTAGAAGCCTGGCTGATGCTCTTCCTCTCACCCACCAAAAATGGCATCTTTAACAATTAGCCAATCACTACATCTGCTAAACTGGGTCATCAGGGATATGATCAGCAGCTTACAATATGTCTCTGCTTTTTAAAGACTGATGTAAATGTAGGATACATGCCAGCAAGCAACGATGCATTTTCTGGCTGGGTATGTACTGATTTCCATAGCAGCTAAATAGATCAAGCAGCTCAGCCAGCTCATACCGGTGTCAGAACAACAGCACACAGTACCAAGATTACATCTTTAGAGCTGCAAGAGATTCTCATTTTGCACCAAGGTAAGTCCCAGGCCCTGAGTATGAAGGTGCCTTTTGCTCATTCCAGGTGATAATATATACAGAAAAGTAATCACTGCCCTATAGGGCTACATTTTCTGGGTGTATTACTTGTTTGGTTTGAATAGCTATAATATTATTCCAAAAGCTGCAGTGTTTTTTTTCTTCCCAGTTTTCATATAACCAAAGACCAGAAAAAATATATATGGTCTAGGTATTTTGACCCTGAAACTATTAGAGATTCTAGTGGTGAGAATATAAGTGTAGGCAGAGCATGCACAGGAAAGCACAATATTGCAAAATGGCAAGCAGAAGCAAAGATGACAAATAGGTGACTGCATAAATTGTTTTCCTTCAAATTTCAGAAACCTGACAGCTTTACATAGGTAGGTGTCCTCATCTCAAGAGCAGTAAGATCTGGTGGTGGATCAGCTATGCAGAAGAGAGCATAACTCAGAATCAAGCCAGTGTGTTCTTTGTGAGTGAAACATGTCAAGCATGCAAATGCTGAAGGATCAGGAACGAGATGCATTAAGCAGAAATGGAACCAGCAGTTCTGGGGGGATGTGAAATAACAGCAGAAGCAAATGACATCATTTTGGATTAGTGTAATAAGGACATCACAGGAAAGAATTTGAATGTGTTGGTAAAGCTACAAGAACCATTGCTTTCCTGAATGTGGTCTGATTAGTTAGTGCTACTGATTCCTCATGTTCAGTAGGATTAATGTTCCTAAAACACATCAGCACAAATGAAATTACCAAAAATACACTTGCAATCCAAGGAAACTAAAATCCCTCTGGCAAAAGTCCTAAGAAGGCCAAAGCTAGAAAAATTAGCCAATACAAGGTTTCATGTCACAGAGAACATAACCCCAACACACTCACTGCTTCTGCCAATGAAATACCTCAAGCAGACAATGAAACCTCAGACATTACACATCCCAGTTTTCTTAGACAGAATTCACTAATTCAAGAAAACTTAATAGAGAAAAACACTAAAGACAGTATTTAATAATATGGAAGCTCTGAAATAGCTCCTGGTCATGTCCTTTTCCCTCAAAATGCTGGAGGTCTCCCTTTTCATCTTTTTCCGCGACAAATTCTTCATTCACAAGGCATTTTACTTAAAACGCTATGGAGTTGGCATCTGTCTCTACTGCTGCAAACACTCTCCAACCAAGCTCTGTAGTCCTAGAACTGACCAAAAGTTGGGCACAGTCTGTACTCTAAACTATAGACACCTGCATCCTGTTCCTGCCCTCAGCTCTTCACTGCATCATTTACGCGTAGCTATTAAATTATTAATGGTTTGTCTAGACTGGAAAACTTGCACAGTTTTAAAACACAATTACAAATACACAACATAAAAGGACAGGTCAGAATTAAAAATAATTATTTCTTAAGTACCACTTGTTTTCAAAGTCTCAACAAATTCTGCTTTAGGGAAGGACATGGAAAATGGAGACAGAGCTAGTATACCACATCAGTCTGCTATAGCAGCATACTGCAAGACATTTTTTTTTTCAACCTTTCTTACAGCCATTCATGTAGAATGGTAGCATTAGCAAACTCCAGAAACCTACAGACAAAAACAGGACTCCTGACATCATAAGCCTGGATCTTCCTCAGCCAGAAACCAAGCTCTCTGAATATTTGATCTATGCACTCAAGGCTGTCAAGAGAAACCAAGACTCTTGGTAAAATTGCAGGAGAGTAAAGACTCTCAATGCTGAAGTTAGAGCTGTGTAGGCAGAGTCTTCCTTAAGTTGGAAGTACAGATCCTGCGCACACAACTTCAGCTGCCGGACAAGGACCCAGAGTCAAAACAGGCAAAACTCAAGATTCCTCCAAGTCTGTCTCTGAAATTATAACAAAGAAAAAATATAAGGCAAAAATGAACACTCATCTGAAGTTTGAAAAATCCTCTTGTCAAAAGACTGCGCTCTCAGAACTAAGGTTTTATGCATGATGCTCGCTAACGAGCTGGCTCCCAGAAAGGCAGCTTTAACAGAAGAGTAACTCACAAAAATATATTGGTGATTAAGCTGCAAAAATAAAGCTGGCAGCAGTCTGGATATACTAGCAGCATATAGAAGACAACTTCAACTTTCATTTCTACCCCAACCCATCACTTTAAATGCATTACAAAACAGGTTTTAATTATGCTCTCTTGAGTATATGCACACTTGAGTATAACACACGACAAGCCCAAAAGGAGCTTCTAAAACCAGACAGGCTCCATTGCCTCAGTTATTACCATACATGTAGTATAAAGGGGGAAAAGAAAGAACACACAGATTTTCTAGAAAAAAAATATCCATGTGTTGGCCCTGGGCCTCCTTTCAAGGAGAATTTTAAGTGCCTGGCGCTGCTTCAGAAAAAAAATAAGTGTACTTTTTGGCTAAGCCATTTGGCAAAGAAGGTGATCATAGCGCAGCTTTCTTTTGGGACCACTTGTATATGAACTGATCTTGGTAAAGGTATGTGTTCATCAAAATGCTTTTTGCCTGTTACATGAAAAACAAAAAGGTGTCCAGATGCAGAATTTCAACATCAAAGAAGAGCAGTTTTCTCTTGGTAGCTTAGATATTACATGACAGCCACAGTGCCTTTCTATATTCCTTTGGGGGCAGTGGAAAAAGGGGACACAGACAAAAAGAACAGAGCAGCAGCAGTTTTTCTTCACTGTAGAGGCTGCTAAATCTATTGGCTACTTCCAGAAACTTCAGAGAAAAGCCTTGCCCGTTTTGTCTCTCATACTCCCACCACTTGATTTTTCTATTAACAAGCAGCAGCAGTAGTTCAATTAGCTGATACTTAAGGGGACAACTTTTATACCTAGATGGTTAATGGGAAGGATGCAGAAGAGAAAGTCTTGACCCTTCCATGAAATACAGCAGCTTAAGCCTGAGCATTTCTCCAGATCTATGTTAAGACTAGAGAAATTAAGGTTAATTCCTTAATTAAAGAACTATCTTCCTAAGAATAAATATTATTAAAAGTCACCAGATGGTAGTATGGTGACTCTCACCAAGTATTTTTAATTGAATGAATCACAGACTAGGGTTGGACCAGACAGCCCATTTCCCCTGTAGTGTAAGTATAGTGATGCCATTATCTTAGCCCCACCAGCCACTGGCTGCGGAGCCACTGGTGATGCCACACGCATTCCCAGTCCCTTGCAAATGCTTGCAGGATAAACCACTTTTGCCGAGGCTTTGAGCTAACACGTTTTACCTCGCTTTTGCCTGAGGTGAAGGGAGCACACGATCAACTATCGCACAGCTTTTCAGTACATGGCTGTGTCTTATTCATCTAGCTGAGCGCTTGCTCCCTAATGGAGACAGTTTTGGTATAGATTTTCCTCCCTGTCTTGCCTCCCGGCTTATCAAGTTGCTTCCACATGACAAACCAAAACAGAAAAAGGTACTGGTTCCAAGTTAGAGTGTCCCCACAACAAATTAAGCTACTATCGACATTAATTTATCCCTACCTTAGAGCTGTATGGCTTCCCAGCCACACAAACAAAAGCAGAATTTGAGGGTAAAGTTTTCTCAGGCAGCATTTTGCTCTTCCAACACAGGAGCAAAGGCATTCCCCGCCCAACTTGGTTCAACCAGAATAGCAGAGCAGCTGCCCACACACTGTAACTGTGCAAGCAAGAGACAAAACATGTCACACACACTGAACTGAACTCTTAATTGAAAGGATGTAAAAGAGAAATAAACAGGCAGCACAGTCTATGTGAGGTAGCTGGTCTGAGACTGCATAACTGGCAGAAGCTGAGGAATTCAAGAACATCATGCAGGCAAGACCTCTAGCTGCTGCAACAGCAAGTCACCAAATAAATCTCAGGAAATCATCTGGAAACAGTTTCAGCACAGTGCTATACAGAATATGATACTTTTAGTGTAAATCTGCAAAGACAATTTCTTGACAGAAGAACGAAATCTGTCCATTCATTTCTGTACGCCTCAGTTCAAAATCTTGCTCAACTGCTAAGCTTGAGGTAATGAATCCTGCTTTTTCCCCATTTCCATTTAAGAAAATAATCCCAAACTCAGGCAGCTCAAAAGAGATTCAAGAACAAAATACCAGAAGAGCTGTAGTTAAGAATTTGGTGCATTTGCTGAGTGCGCAGTGAGGATCCAGAAATAGCATGCAAAGCTGGGGTTGGGCAAGAATGATGTAGTTTACCCTGAAAGAGGAAAGTCATAGAGGCTAGATGAATGGTGACAGCAGCAAGTCACGCTTTAATGTAGGGAATGACCCCAGGGACTACACTTTTTGGGACAGAGAGACTAGTTACTGGTCTGTCCCTCAGAAGAGGTATGCGGGGCTATGCCAGCTCTTAGGCAAAAAGTAGTCTTCGCGTCACTTTCTGCCTCAGACTAAGACAAAAATGGTAAAAGGCAGCAAATACCTAGATTTTGGTGGGTTGGTTGGTATTGAAACCCATCTATTTCTGAGAAAGCAGGAGTGATCAAAAATTCTGGAAATCTTTTTCTACTCACAAAGACCCAAGATGTGGGCACAGGAGTCTGCTATGGGCACATAAGCTAAGTGCTATCCACACTTCTCCCCAGAAGCCAAGAGGACAGAATAAAGCCCGGCAGAGCTCAGTCCAAAGCCCTATCCCGCAGGCTAGCTTCAACTCCCAGAAAGCTCTAACAAAAGCCTCAGCAGCTGAAATTCCTGTATGACAACCACCAACGCTTTCTCCGGTTCCATCATCTGCACAGTCAAGATACCTGCTCTTTTCAGCAGCTTTCCGTGACACCTACAAAAAAAATGCAAACATGTACATTCACCCAATTTGCCACTGTCTGCATTTTCTGTCCCAAAACCAGGAAGCCATAAAATGGTTTCCTGGGTCCCATGAAAACTGTTATCTCTGTTTTCTGTCACTATCAAGATCTTCACCTAAGGCTTGGGCCATGTTCTCCGCACTTCACTCCAGCTACTCTGCAGTGGGGCTAATCTCACTTCATGATAACGAGACTACCAATGCAAAAATTAACTGCAACCCCTCTGCATTATTGGCTTGGATATCAGCAGCACTTGAACCTCAGTCTCTATGGCTTTACACATCTCTTAGCATGAATTTAAAAGAATCACTTATCTCAGGCTAGAGATTCATGCATAGGCCAGTGTTAAAGTAGGGCAATACTTAAGCTACATCTCATGCTCATGTTGTACTGAAGCAAAAGCTGCAACTTCAAGCTCTGAAAGGGAACAGCAGGCATACCCTCCTGCAACTTCTCTGAATTAGATAGCTTCTTAGAAACTTGCAAGAATCTTGAAAATCTAATACGGCTCGACGGCCTGCAACTGAATTGCTTTAAGTGGCAAGCTAAGCTGCAGCATCCTCTTTCATGTACATGACCAGGTCCTCAGTACTGTTCTGGGAATGAGACCCTTTTCTGCAGCACAGAAACATGGTAGATGCACAAACCCTGCAGGAAACAAACTTCAGAATGGCAGATTGCCAAAGGCGTCTCTGGACAAAATGAAGAAAAACACCACTGCCACCCCACTGCCCCAGATTGTCTGCAATAGAACAGGAAAATACGTAACCACCTTCAAGATGAAAAGAAAGAAAATGACAGCAACATAAAAAAAACCCACCACACTTTCTGCACATTCTGTTCCTGACTTACCTTCTTTACAATTATGGGCCAGATCTAATAACAGCCCCTGGAAATCCAGCTGTCACATTTTGATAGTTCAGTGATTGCCCACAGAGATCTAATTACCTCGGCCAGTCCACATGCCTAAAAGCTCACGTGGCCATGGCCATTCCTCAGCCTCACCCTGCCAGAGGTCTATAGAGTGGAAGCAATAGAAATGCTAGGACAATCAGATGTTTTTTTGAGCCACCAAGGTCAAAGTATAGGGACAAAAAGAAGGGAAATAATTGGTCTAGAGTAGAGAAAACAGAATGCTTAAAAATCTAGAAAAATAATTAAACAAGCTAATGAGCCATAGTTGGCAAAAGAACCACAGGTCAAGGAAGATACAATTCCCCAGTGGGGGGAGAGGTGAAGGGGAGAAGTTCTCCTGTGTCAGGGCAGAGAGTAGACAAGTTAGCAGCTTCATAGCAAAGCTGTGTAGAGAGAAAGGGACGTGTCAAGAGAGGAGGCAATTTATTCTGGTGTTTAAGGACTGGAATAAGCAGTAGAGGATGAACAAAAGCGAATGTCTGTCGTGGATCCAAACAGGAGACAGGGGTGGGATGGCAATGCCACAGGGTTTGTTTTGTTATTGGGTATATTTGTTTTAAAATGAAGTTAATAGAAAAATAGCAGCAGTTTAAAATGCTCCAAGCATACAGCCTGCCACTCCTCCCAGGTTATGACAAAAAATCCCGCCCCATAACAACTAGGGCTTCCTGGGATCCAGCAGCCCTCCGACTCTTCACCTCTGATTGGGGGGCAGAGGGGGTTCCCATATCAGCAGCTGGGCAGCATGGAGCTCCCCATGCTGGCAGCAGCCGCCTGCCCAATTCAGACCTGTAATCTCCCTCGACTTTGATTTAATGTAGCAATTACCGGTAATGTGGTTTGAAGGAGATAAATGCCCAGTACAGGGCTGGCTGGCACTGACGCTCATTCCGCTCATGATGCGAGAACAGTTTTAATTAAAATCCCCTTTATGATAAAGGAGCTGCTTGACTGGATGTTTCTGTGCAGCCCTGATACGGAGCCTCCTCCAAAGCGGATTAGAAATCAAAGTTTTCCCCCTTCTCGCTGCTGGCAACACATAAAAATAGGGAACACAGTCACCATGTCACCCCTCTGCAATTTCCTTAACCCTAGAACTGCTGGGAAAATGCCCACATTCACTAAAAAAGCAATTGCCACCTCTTGTCACAGCTCTAAGTGTTTTCCAAAAGCTAAGCGCCAGGGCTGCTTTAATTAGAATAAATGTATCCAGAGAGCTGATCCTCCGTAATCCCAAATCAGTTTCCCTTCTCTCTGGTTTAAAAGGCAACCAGCTTGGCTACTTCTACGGCAGACCCAATCCTACAGCCTGCATTCTAGCAAGGAGGGAAATCAGACCTGCAGTGCTCTGGCAAGATGGTAGGAAGTTAGGATCTGGCTGAAAGGCTGGAAAAGCAGAAGCCTCTGCTGAGTGAGGCAGAGCAGCACAGTAGGGGAAGAGGGAAAG
>NW_009969339.1:891445-901554 GCF_000747805.2 Chaetura pelagica | reverse complement strand
AAAGAGCAGCACTGCAAGATAAAGGTATAAAATTTGGCCAAGTGGTCAGGATCCCAGCACAGACATGTTTCAGAAATGATCTGTCAGCTCTTGATCAAGTTACAGAAAATGCAGGTGCAATTTTTGGTTGGTTTTCTTCTTTACAGTATAGGAAATACCAGAGATGAATACATTAAGCACAGTTAGTTTCTATTATTGCAAGTGCCAGGAGCAGATTGTCACAGTGAGAAATTGGCCTTGTGCATTAGGGAAAAGGCAGCACTGGGTTTGGAGGCCTGCAGACAGTGCAATGTGAAGATAAAGAACCTCAAGTCTGAATGCGCATTATTCCTCTCCTTAAGCCACCAAACACAAGTAAATATAAAAAGGCTGATTTAAGCAGCTGAATTTTTCTGTGACCTTCAAAATTTATCTGTGGAACATAGGACTGTCCAAGCCTTCTTCTGGGACCTTGCCCTTCTTTTCAGAGTCTTTGCCTCACCACCCTAGGAATGCTCCATATTCCCCAAAATTGTCTTCTCCCCCAAAGTCCTCAATGCCAGTTAACGAGATTCAGCTTCAAAAAGCTGTTTTCTTTCAAATTTCTATCTTATTTTAAAGTGACTCTCATTTTCTATTATTCCCAACTCCTTTGAGACAGTGCAATATCAAACAACAGATTAAATAAAAAGGAAAAAAAAAAGGTCTTGAACAGATCCAAGAGGGATTTGGCTAGCAGCGTGACCAGCTGCCTCCATAGGAGTTGAAGCAGCAAACACCAGACCACCTCATATGGCACAACTGTAACGATAAAATCAGCCTTTAGGAGCATCGTGCTCTTCAACAAGAGGAAAAAAAGGGTAAGAACACCACGTCAGTGATGGCATCATGAAGATTTAATGCAGTTTTGCTGGTCCACAAGGGATAAAAAAAAAAAGAAACCAAAAAAGGCCTGGTATAATTAACGAGATTAAAGAGGGATTTGGGATCAGGACAGAAAAGCAACGGGCCAGATTGATCCTTACAGGATTAAAGCTGGAATCCTACTAAGAGTCCAGTAGTTGAGAGATCAACGCAATGTAATGGGATTAAATCAACATCAGCTTTTGTTTTTACGCAACAGAACACCCAGCACCCATGCTTTTACCACTTTGAATAAGCAGCGGAAAGGATGACTGATACCCACAAACAACCGGTGTACAGGTCGACCAGGCACTTCCCCCTTCATCTGTCTCATGGCAGAAGAGCAAAAGGCATCACTATGTTCAGAAACAAAGGGTAAAAAAACGTAGTTTATTACAAATTGCCCAAACAGCCAAGAAAGCTGAGGATTTACCAAAGCCCGTGTTCTGGCCGAGCTCTAAATTAACTGGTATCAAGTGTGCTGGGATCACCCCAGGAACTGATGGATGGGAAAGCCAGGAGGACAGTCCCAGCTGCATTCAGACATACTGCCGACAGGCAATTGGATTTTGATATTGTCTCTTGTCAGAGAAGAACAAAGGACGCTGTATACTCTGCAGAACATATCAGCAAACACGTTTAAGACAAATTGTCGCATGCTCCCATTGCACAACAATATCCAAGAATTACAAAAGTGAGAAAAGCCTCTTTCAGCATATATCATTTGCATTACAGCTGGTGCAACACATGCAGGCCAGCTGCACCTCTATTCCCCTGCCCCAAAGTTTCCAAAGCTTGCTCGTAATTTGAGTTGGTAGCAGAGGGGAGGGAAGGAGGGAAACAGGACAAGGCACTCAGTTCTTTCTAGATATATGTACTATTTTTTACATTTTTATTACTATAGGAGAGAAAAACATGCATGTTTAAATGAGGGTATCCATCACCACCCTGCTCATCTGAAGAGGGAAGGGGTATTTATCACACACCTGTTCACCACAGCTAAACAGCTGCGTTAGAGAGCAACACTCCTCAAACAAGGAAAAAGCATTAAGCACCTCATATTTCTACAGCTCTTCTGAGTCCATAAGCGCTACACCCTATACACTGCAGCAAAGTCTGTCTACTTTTCAATGGACACTGTATTTTAGCAGAAGAAAAATGTCCCCAATGCCAACATTTTAAAATGCAGACACTGCCCATTTCTTAAAAGATGCCACAATCCATAGCCTCATCTAGTGCTGGATGCGCTTCTCCTTTTCAGCTGGTTGGACCAAAAAGAAGTTATCGGCATTCACTGCTTCTCCTCACTCAAGCAAGCAGCCAAAATCTCAGTGTAATAAATTGTGCTGGGGGGGGAAGTAGCTGAAACTTACTGTGAGATCCAAAAGGCCTGTGTGCAAAGCTGCTCTACAGCATTACTGAGACAGTTCCACTGAGATGCGTACCCTGCTTACGTTGCCAAATAGGCTCTGCCACCTTCCCGAGGGATGCTTCACCTTTACTCGCAAGGGTTCTCCAGACAAAAGGTACATCACGGATGCCAGCTGAGATCACCGTAGTGATCGAGGGGCAGATGAAAAAGAAGGCAGTTACAACAGAGATTGAAAGTTTAAAATTGCAACAGGCAGATCACACTGTACATTTTCTATTTTCTAGCCACGTACACATATTTCAACATTATTCTGCATTTAAGCTATATTTCAACACTAGATGATTTAAAATTTCTTTTAAAAGTACAGACAAGTGTTCCAGTATCATGCCAGCTCCTTAAAGCATGAAGAAAAATAAAACCTAAGAATATCTAAAAATATTGTCATCTGGTAAAAATATTTCCACTTCATCATTGTCTTAATGTCCAAGATTCAATTAGAGTATTGTGTGGGGGACAGCATGTTTCATTTAAGGCAGGACAAAAACTAACTGGCTTTGCCCTAGATTCAGCTACAGACCCAAGAACCACTGAGTAAAAAGCCAGCCAGAGCATTGTGCAGGCAGTATATTAGTCATGAGACGTAGGACTCTGAGAACAATAAAAACTAAATTTAAGGGACAGACAAGGGAAACTTAATTACTTGTTTAAGCTTCTTCACAGCTTTCAGGAATCTTTTAACACTTTCAAGTTAAAGAATTTAGTGGTGGAGGGCACAAAGCATATCCTTGATTGATTTCTTTATTGTCTGCAAGTCCATTTTCACTTCCAGCGTGGAACTACCCACAGTGGCCCATCAGGACAGCCTGCCTCTCTGATTCATGGCTGCAGGATGCGTCGTATCACACTGGGTATGGAGTACCATCCAGAACTGCAGTACTGCGGATATAGGCTGTAGATCCTCCTCCAAACTGACAACTCCCTGAAGAAAAAATTTGTCTGACCCCACAACCTGACTCAAACTCCTGCTGTACCCAGTAGCCCTCGCTGAAGGACGAAGGGATCTCTTCCAGCTAATTGCACAAGCCATCCAATAATTATTTTGATTAAGTATGCACACATACACAGTTGATACTCTAGTGACTGCTTAGAGCTGGGGAAAAAAGCCATCCAAAGTCAGATCTACTCAAAGACCTTTCCAATTCCATCACCGTAACCTTGGGGGTTGGGACAAGGGTAAAGTTCTTGCGCTGCTGGAAGTAAGATTTGAAAATAAGCACCATGGGAAGTGCAGGGAACACAGATGTTCAACCTCAAATTGCTATTATCTGTGCTCTTCCTCAAGCTTTCAGCTGGAAACCAGGAAGACTGAGGTTTACTCTCTTCTTAATCTCTCACAGTTTATTCTCTTCCTTCCAACATAAACAGGCTGTTTTGTGAAAAACTAACTTAAACAGGACCCGGTCCCTGTCAATCTCACAAGACTTGGACAGGCTTACAGCAAACAGAGTCCCCTGTGCTCATCGCTGTTTGGACAGGTGGGAACAGAGTAGACAGGCAGAAGAGCCACTGGAGAAATTTAGACCGACTCAGCCAGCCTACATGGCTATAATCCTTTTGTTTAGACTCATCAGGGAAGGAAATTCCTGAATTAGATGGCAATGTGCTGGGCACTGATTTTACCTATTTTTATATTAATCAAATGTAGCCTACAGAATAGATCATCCTAATGCTGAATCTCCCTTCTCTGAAGCCAGTGCCTTAATTTGACACGCCTTCTCTTTTTGAGCTGCACTGGCCTTCTTTACTGCCCTTAGCATCTTCCAGGATTAGAGGCTTGCAGGAACATAGAACCGGAAAAGATCACCTGAATTATCAACTTTAGTCCTCTAATAACATAGGTGGCTACATTATATAATATCTTCCATAAACTCCTCTTTCTTTGTTCCCCAAATTTCCAAAGCCTGTCTAAAACCCTAGATGCAAACAGATGCAAGTTGCTTTGTCACATTAACCCCCAGGGTAACACAAGGCAGACATCCCCAAGCCAGCTGTGCACAGAGCAGCTCATGCGTGGAAGCAGTACAACCATCTTTGTGAGGCATTGCACCAAAGCTAACAAACGTTATCGAGGAGCAGAACTCATTATCTCAGTTGCAATGCTGGACAAACATATTACTTCTGGATTCAAGCTCCTACACATGCATGCCACAGTACAGTGCCGCAGGGACTTGCAAGGCTTGGGAATCAGCTTACAGGCTACTAACTCAGGGATCTTTGCATGAGTTCCATTTTATGACCTTCCAGGGCTTTCCTGCTCTGGAGCAGAAATCCCAAACCAGTTTTTATATCACTACAAAGTGCCTTTTACCATCTTCACAGAAATTCACCCAGACCTAACCTCTAAGATGCATTCAGGAAAGACTTCTTGCACCCTCACAGCCACAGTCTCTCAGAGGCTACCACATCTTAAACTCCTTTAGCATTGACCGCACTGTGTGTCCAACTTTTGCACATAGCAATCGCATGCTCTCCATTCTGTCAGAGCTTCAGTTGATGGCTGACATGTTTCTGCCATTCCTACCAAACAGGTTCCAGCCAAAGGCCCACAGGCACAGCCAGACTTCTCCAACAATAGCTGCCCCAGGCTTGGCACCAGAACAGAGCAGGGTGGCAGTTTTCCTTGGATAGCCACTTGCCCAGCTGCAATCAAACACATGCTTTGAAAGCCACACTGTAATGACCGTACTTTTCACTGGTAGTAGGTACCTCTAATGAAAATAAAAAATAAAATAAAAAAACAACCAAATAATGGCAAGGCATGGTGTGAGGAAAAGCACGCTTCTAAGACCTAAGTCTGGCAGCAGAGTTGGGTTTTCGATCCCTTGGTGTGAAAGCTGATGAGCTCAGAAACTAAACGGAAAAGTTATTCCAGTGAATGCAGAGAGGCTTTTAAGTGACAAAAAGGCAAGTAAAAGGCAAGTCAGGAAGAAAAGCAACAAAAAACATTTCAAAATTAGTTTGGCAAGCTGACTAGCACTATTCTTGCTTGTATGGTTGGTAATTAGTAGGCCTAGGTAAGATCTTCACTTTCACAGGTCTCTAGAGATAGAAATCATTTCTAGTTGCAGTAGGCAGCCAGCCTCTCAGAAACACTCAGCATGTGCTCTGTACATGGCTGCAAGAAACGAGGAAATTATCTATACCCACTACAATCTGAGATCAGAGCAATGAATCCAGTGCTTTCCCACCACAAGCCTAGCAACAGCATGGACCTCCCCTACCTTGGTCCCCCCCGCCTTTGATAGTTTCAGCTGTCTTTGAACACAGGAGAAGGATGGTTGATAAATTGCTTGCTAGGGCTGCTGCCCCTGCCTTTCAACCTTTCTTGTAACAACAGACCTCCAACAAGGCAACATTCATCCATGCAACTCTCAGAACACATCATGCTCTTTAGAAAATAATACTTGGAATGAAATGACTCTAGATTATATCTTATGACTCACAGTACACAAAGATTCATCTGCTCATAAATGAAAAAAAAAATAAAAAATAGTACTTTCTTATCCAGAAAAGGGTTGAACAGTTTTCCCACACTCAATCCACTCTGCTCCTGGCTGTCACCAGCAGAACACTTGTGCCTGTATAGCTGGTACACATCTCCCTCTGAGCAAAGACCCTCTTGCCTTTGTAGCCCAAATTATTCCACATCCCATCCAAAAAATGGATGACTAGGAGCCCTCTTGAGCAACTCAGGAGCCCAAACAGCTGCAGGCATACAGGATGAATGAAAGAAGAGACAAAGGTAGATTTAGATGGTGTCCTACAAACAAAATACTCTTGTCTGCAGAAACAGCACTCCTATATGCACCTGCTATGCGTAAGGCAAAGTTCTCACCTTGAGTTTCAACACTGTCAATCACATGTATGCACTTGAATGGTTTGCAACATCAGAAAGACTATAATACTGTCTCTGCTTCAAAAAGACTTTATATAACTACATCCTACACAATAAAAGTGTTAAGATAAATAGTGTCTCTTGATATTTAATGGCACAACTAGTCTGCCGCCTTCACCTCCCTCACAATGCCAAGCATTAAGTCACCATGACAGGTATTTGAAGTTTCCCACTCTCCAGCTCTCCACAGCCCACAATCCCCTGCAGTCTACAAGGCCCTCGTTTAAGAGTATCCTGCAACACGTCTCACCTGAGGGAATACAGTTCAGTAAGGAGGAATGTTAGTCTGAACCAATGCTATATCACTTCATTTCAGAGACAGCATTATAATCAGGGACTGTGAAGTTGCAGGTAGCCTGTACTTTTGGGTTCAGTATCCACACCATACTACAGCTGCAGAGAAAGGCACATTCTCCTATTTATTTTATTATTTGTCACATGTGACAGCATTCAATATTGCACAAACTCTTCAAGGAACATAATTCTGTAATGTGTACCCCTGAGGGGGGGAGAAACATTATGGTTGCTGTGGGAACCTTAATTTTGGATTTCAGGACTTGCATATTTAAAACCTCAAATTTAACATTGCATTAATGTAGCTTCATGCATTGAATTAAGAATGACTCAGTACAAATTTCCATGCATCTACCAAAGTCCTGATATTCCAAGGACAAGAGGCACAGGAGAGAAAGAAACACAACATGGGGAACAAAGAGGAAACGGGAGAGAACCTGTGTGCAAGGGAAGCAAGAAACCTGCACAGCTGAGGCACAGCATACTCCACACCAAACCAGATCTGCCACTTGAGGTTCCGTGTTGTCACCACTAAAGGTTATGTAGCTCATAAGGCTAAGGAGAGCTTAAGCAGAAATACAAATGGGCATGGAGGAAAAGGTTCCTGAAACTACTGAGGGGAGGAGAAGATTCCCTGAAGGTAACAGGGTAACCTGTGCTGAGAAGGAAAAGATCATAGCCAGACAGCACAAATTCACTAATTTTTTTTAATTATCATGGCACAATGCCTGGATGATGCCCTTAAAACCCCTTCAGCTATTCAAGCATTTAACACACATTTTCCCCACTCTTCTGAAGTTTAACTGCAGTGCAAGCACAGCAACAGTGCTGCCCAAAGTTTAGGGTGCAGGTGGAAGCAGCAGTCCATGGAGGAGTACCTGGTCTTTATCCAACACCAAGCACCCCAAAACTCAACCCTCTCCTAAGAATCCAAGACAATGCTTCACCTTTTTGGGTTAAAGCCAGTCTCTGCACTGGCTGACACCTCCACTTTATACAACAGTGCTCATGTACCCCTCACCAGCAGGAGTAGGCGAGATAGCTGGGCGACTCTCCTCTGTTCCTACTCACCAGCATCCTCCTCCTTTCAGCCAGGTAAGGAACATCGTCATTGTTTACTGCTTATCTAAAATCAGCAGCAGCATGGCTGAATTATTTGTCCTCTTACCCCACCTACAAAATGAAGCAGGAATCATAGCAGAGCCATGGGACCTGTCCAGCCTTTTTTGCTAAAAACCAGCATGGCAATTCGGGGTCCCACAGCCCCGGCTGCTACAGGGGGAGAGCAGAGAAGGTGGACGTGCCTGCCAGCAGGGCCTGCTGGACAAAACCAGGCAAGTGTGCATACCCCAGCACAGAATCAAGTTACCCTGCAACAAAGATAGTGTGTCTATGTGCAAAGGAGGGAAGTCAAATCCTTCTGCCTGGCTTCCAAGGCTCGCTTTGTTGCTAAAATAAACCAATGTTTGTTCCTGGGAGTGATGAGGAGCCGGACTCTAGAAGCAGTGGCAGTATGAGCCCCCAACTTTAGTTACAAAAAGACTTTTTTCTTTTTTTTTTTAAACCAAACAAACAAAAACTTGGAAACTGATTACTCTTCAACCCGTGTATCTAGGTAAGGAACCCAAGGGCAAACCACTGATCTCAAGGGTGCCCAGAAGCAGACAAAACTACGCATAGATGACTAACTGAGCAGCCTAACAGCTGACTGCTCCAGAAGAAATTCCAGTCCTTGCTCAAAGGCTGAAAATGTGTGCTTTTATATATTCTTTTACTTTGCTTGCTGGATCTATATAACACTTTACATATGTTTTTCCTGACATTATTTTCCATTCTCCACCAGAAACTCAAGTAACTGTGCTACTCCTGGAAAAACAATCTTGCATCCAACTTTTGCTGAAACAGCTTCTCCCTGTACCCCCAAAGCCCAAAATTCCAAAACTAACTATTCACTCCCTGCTCCTCTCTTAACCTTCAGTGACTATAGATCCCTTCCAGCAGCACTCCTCTGCTACCTGGGATGTCTCTCTGTAACACCAAAATCCCCTAAAGCAGAGGCACATGGGAACAGTCTTACACATGAAAAAAAAAAAAATATATATATATATATGTGGGTTTTGCAGATGGCAGACAGTGAGCAGCATTATACTAAAAATTTTGTTTCCCAGGCACCTGCCCAAAACTGTTCTCTCCAGAGGAACTTGAAACTGCAGGAATACCCTACTCGATATGCAGTTAAGAGTACTTGCTCTAAATACTATTTTTTGCAAGGGAAAACTACAGCCCACTGTGTGTAAAGGCTGCAGAGAGCTAAGCCCAACGGCGAAGGCCACTCACATTAGTGCAGAGTCCTTCAGCTTTCCATTCCTTATATGTGCAAAGTGTGCAAGCCCTCACACACGCTTCTCTACTCACCCAGAGGTACATCATGTTAGCCTGGGTCCTTCAAAACCCAGCAGTGAGATGATCCGGCAATGCAAGAGGCACTTCAGTAAGATTGTCGAGACCGAGGCTGGTTGAGGGTTTGGTGTTGGTTTGGTTTTGTTGTTTGTTTTGGGGGGTTTTTTTAAGGAAAAAAAAAAAAATCTGAGCGGCTCAGTTTAAGGCTTAGAAAGCGTTTCGCCTCCTCCACCCCCCTCCTCCAGCTCTGGCTGCTCTGCGCTCTTCTCTCGCACTTAATCTCTCCCTGGGAGTTCCCAGCCCCGTGTGTCTGTACTGGCGTGCACAGCACACACTCTGCATTCGCCTCCAGGGAATTTCTCTCTGTCATTCTGCTTCTAAAAACACAATCTCGGCCTCACAAGATTCTTGCAAGAGGCAGGGATGGGTGGGGTTAGTAATAAATGCAGCCCGGCTCCTAGTGCCTGAGCAGGCTTTCTGTAAAGAGATCTTTAGACATGAATGAGGCAGAGTGGCTGTCCTCCAAGGTCATTAGGGGCAAGGACCCATCTTCCCCCACCCTGCTAATTGCTTCTCCAGGAATGTGCCATATGCAGGTTCTGAACATTTTTGTCTACCCTATTAGTCAATACCCAAAATTCAGTCACAATTCAGTAGCTGTATTTAATCATTAACCACTGACAGGCACCAAGAAGCAGAACTATGAGGATCCTGAAGGTAAGGAGGAACTCAAGTGCTGTGACAGTCACCCTGGAGCTCCCACAGGAGAACCAACCACCGTCGGTGTGAGCTGGTAAGAGAAGCGACTCACAGATAAAGGGGTTAATTTGCTTTCGCAGGTGGCTCTGCATGAGTATTTTACAGACTTGCATCCTGCTAAAGGGAAAGCAGCAGCTGGATCTGGTTCCTCTGAGTGTATCAGGTTCCCACTTGCCCGGAGGCCGCCTCCCCTGGAGTCTGACTGGGGCAAGCACCCTCTCGCAGCCCTGCGCTCCCAGCCTCACTCTCTGATTTCAGGTTTGCAGAGCTCTGCCGGTGGGGCAGGAGCCCCAGCAAATCCGTGCTGAGCAAGAGACAGTCTCATTCCAGCTACACCGACAAGCTCCGGCAAGTCCTTCCTTGCACGAGCGAATCCTTGTCCCATCCCCCACACCCGGTGCCACAGGACAAGTGTCACCTCTCATCTCATTATTCAGTTAAACCGCT
>NW_009969339.1:880334-891430 GCF_000747805.2 Chaetura pelagica | reverse complement strand
GGTTTCTCGCCCCCTTTCCACCTCAAAATGAAGAATCGACTTCCCTTGCTGGACTCCAAACGTTAAGTTAAAATTGGCCTCTCCTCAAACAGGGGGGAAAAAAATTAAAAAAAAAAAAAAGTTGTCATTGAGGCACTGGTCTGCTTGGAAATCAGTTTTGAAGAAATATTTTTATCTCAGCCAAAGATACAGCAATGGTGCTCTTTCATGTATCACCTCTATTTCCTTTACTTACAGATTACTTGAAGGCAACCCAGTGGGCTCAGAGCAAAGCAAGCAGCCACACCTCACCCAAAAGTCAAGCCCTAGCTACGTGGGGCAATAAGCTGATGTTGCAGTGAGCACACACATCCCGGGTGTGCTCTGTGCTCCCCAGGCTCCCCTTCCCTTCAGCACCCCAAGCCCAGCTTGTCCCAGCTACATGTGCAAACACACAGGATGCCAAGGGGCTCCAAGGAGATGCATGCCTGTTGTGGCAGTCCCATGTCAAAAACTAGAGAAAAAGGTTATCATTGTGACTAGGATATAGAAGCCTTGGGGACATGGTTGCTAGAGACAGGCAAGGCACCACTGAGCCTTCCAGCCAGGATAACCTAAGCCCTGTTGCTCAGGGGAAGGAGCAGGAGCCCCAGTTCAGGGAGCTCAGATGCCATGGGTTTTTGTTCAACTGCAGCATCTTTAGGGACTCCCATCTGCTCTCACCTTTTGGCATGACAAGTCAGGTCGAGAGTGTAAAAAGCAATGTTCCTAAAAATCACTTACTGCACCCAAGCCTATGCACCATAGTCTCCAAAGAGCAAAGCACGCAATCCATAAGCCTGTTCTTAAATGCTCCGAGAGGCTCAGAACAGCGGCCATGCTGACATTTGCATCATGGTTAGACACTTCAGTTAACATTTCAGCATCAGGGTCGCACCAGTGGAAGCTACTATTTCAGCAAGCCTGCAGATTCAGTCAGGCACTCTGTACCAAGTAAACTTGATGGCATTTTCAAGGTTTTCTTCTGATGCAGAATCCTGATCCAAAAAGTATCTTACTGTCATTTCAATGAAAGCTGAGATCCTTCGTATGTAGAAAAGAAAGTGAGAAGACGTGGACCAGGTGAGCAAATCCAAATAAATCTTACTTCATATGTATTTCCATAAAAGACTTGGAAAAGATGAATGCTTAAAACTAAGCTGAAGAGTGAACAACAACATCCAAACAAAAAAATTAAAAAAAAAATTAAAAGGAAATAAACTCTCCCCCTTCTTACCCAGGCTCTTTCATCATTTACTTTACTCTTCCATGGGAGAGAAAAGTAAAATTTTCAGAATAAGTCTGTTCTTGCATTTCATCAGCTGGGACTCATTCCAAATCATCCCAGCAACTCCACAACTGGACAGGTCACATTCAGCCTCCAAAGCAAAACAAGACCTATGAACCCTCCTCAAATCGTCCAAATACTGGCTTGAAATCCACCTGACACTGTTGCGACTAAGCTGTCACCTCTTCATGAAAGGTATATGGGAAAATCACTGAAAGCAGTGACTTCTGATGACAAAATACGCTCCCTCCTGGAGCACTTTTTGATGAACTGCAAGGTTTCTCAATGCTCAGTATTCTCAAGCTGCAAGAGGAGCACTTAACCACTCAGGAAATGATGCTGTAGGGTGCCACTAGAGGCACCACTGCTCTGATTCAGCTGAGGAGCTGCTGCCCAGAGGTTCAAACCAACACTAAGCATCTAAAGTGCATGCCCAAGACTACCCAGAGCTGCAGACTGTACAGGTGGCAGTCCCACATTATCTGCAGATTATAAGCAAGAAAAAGATTTATTTGGCCATTACAATTACGGGGGGAGAAAAAGAACCAGATGAGCTATTAGGCCTTCTTTAAGTTTTTATTCAGATCTTTCAACTACATTAGCTGGTATGTAATATTTATCACTAAAAGACATTCTTTTTTCCCGAAAATTTATCCTAAGAAAACACAAAATATTCTCTAAGTAGCAAGGGAACAACAGAATGGTAATCAGTCTAATTCCAGAACAACAAAGACAGACATGACCAAGACAGGCTTCTGAAACAGGTAGGTAGGATCCTCTGTACATGTTTTGTCTTAATCCTGACAACACTGCTTTACAGGATTTAAGTCATGCAACTTGGAAGGCTGCTGTGTGTGGCAATACCTATGATCTCTTAAGGATCTGTCCTGTCTCAGAAAGCAGAAAGAAAAATATTTAAAATTTTATACATACCAGGCTTAAAAAAAAAATGTTCAGAAAGCTGTAGCAAATGAAACATTGGTCCCTCTTCTCTGATGGGAGGCTGTTGTGTAAATCAAAGTGAAAGGGGAAGAAAGCAATCTCCAAAGATAATAATGCTTGTTCAAGAGGTAAGGAAGGTGTTAGCAAGTAACAAAACAGGAAAGAGAAAAAAACAAAAGCAAGCAACCCCCTATTTAATATTATATATCGAGGTATCTGACAAAATAAGAGACACAGGTAAAAGAGGGGGGGGGATCTACCTGCTTCTGTACCAGTATCAAAAGCCTTAATTACATATAAGTAGATTTGCAGCTGCTCAAATATGTGCATAAATTCAACCCAAAAAATACTGCTAGTATGTAAGTTTCAAATAAGCCAAATCCTGAAAAAAATAATTTACAAAAAGTTCTAACCAATTTAGGAATAATCTGAGTGGGCAAACGAGGAGCAGGTATGGCACAGTTTCAAACTGACGTTATCTGTTTCTAGCTGATTGTGTCTCAGAGGCATATGATTTCAAATGCTCATGGATTAACATTCTAGCAGATAAAGCTCAAGACAGGGTATGAGCTGGTGTGTCTGCTACACACTGCTGAAATCACATTAGATAGCAGGCAGGATGAGTGGAAGCTAAGCACCTCTTCATAATGGAGGAAAAAACCCATCTGATCACCAGGAATTTCAAACAGAACAACACTTACAGGAGGCATCAGGGGGCTAATGCCAAAGAACACCCTTGAAATTTCTAAATTACAGAAAACAATTTCTTAGTTCAAGAACTGTTACATTGAAAATGAGCAATTCCATATTAGATTCCATCTTGACAAAAAAGAGCAATCAATCGTAAAAATAGAAATTAGCAGTATCTTAGGTAAAAATGCTTGTAACAATCACATTTGGATATATGGAAGGAAAAGAGAGACCAAACCAGTACGCCTACGTACATACTCAGCACTTGAGTGGGACCAGAGGTATATTGGCATATTTTACCTGGACAGATAGATTACTTATTGGGCTTCCCTGTCACACTCCAAACTTGAACACTTGCATATAATCTAGCCAGTGAAAAAAAAAAAAAGCTGAGAAAAGGAAAGGAAATTAGGAAGGGGGGGAAATAAATTACAAGGGAATCCTAACAACAGGAGGCAAATTCCACTGCCAGAGCTGGATGACAATAATGAATTTTTCAAAGCTTCTCAAGAATAGCAGCCCCAGTAATCATTTTGACCTGCTGCTATAGGGAAAAGGTAGAAACATCCCCAATACTGAAGAAAGAGCCAAAGCATTCAATGTATCTTTCTGTTCTATATTTGGAGAAAAGTCAGCTGTTGCAGTTCGCGATAATGAAATGCTTTCCATTCCAGCAGTAACTAAGGAAGATGTTCCAACAGCTACCCAACAAACAGCACTGTCGTGCTCTTATCTAGCTCAAGCCTACAGATACAAGGGATGTAACCAGATAACCAGTGGGTTTTAACTAAACCACAGCTGTGAACGTGTTCAGGGGTAGACACATGGGAAGGCCTGCAGTTTGCACCAAACTGCATGACCTGCATTTGCAGCTCAAATAAGTTCTAACTATAGTACTAACATTAAACCTGCTGTAAGGCCAGAAGTACAATGGTGATACAATGAGATGCCTAATTGCAGGTGTTTGTTGGAGCCCACAGTATTAAAGCCCTGCTGCTGTTAGCTAAGCTTGGCCAAAAGATTATACCTCTTTCAACACCAGAAGACTGTACCAGGAAAGCAGTGCTACCGGCACAGCTACCAATAGCAATTTTCGCAGCATCTGAATTTTGCCAGGAGTATCCAGGTTGGAACTATTCCACTAATGAGAGGTAAAACAACATCTCAATGCTGAACAAAGAGAAAAATGAAGTGGAGTCTGGTAACAGGAGGCTTGCAGAAAAAAAGATGCAGATGGAAGGCCTCAGGTAGGAAAGTGCAAACTGAATTATGCACCTGAACGCATGCATGTAGGAGAGTGCTTAGAAACCAGAATGAAAAATACTGATGATAAAAACATCCCTTTCTGATGTTTAATAAGGCTCCCTGGCAACTTCTGTAAAACAAAACTGTAAAATAGTTTTTTCCCAAAACATGAACTGTAAGGTTAAACTATTCACGGTTAGTAAGCGCTATTGAACCTTTGTGTCCCTCTTCACTGTGCAGTTTTCCTTGGCTGAAAAGTGGGAGGGGAGGCACTCTGAGGTTGGGGTAGGTTTAAGCAGGACATTTCATTTCAAACCAAAGGAAAACAGCTGCTCTCACAAGCAAGAGCCAGACCAAGCTTTCACGTATTACGCTGAAAGCTGGGTTCTGACTGAGAATGAAGACTCAGTCATTGTCCCACCACAACAAGCACTTCAAGGAGTATCTGCAAAAGGTCTGACTGGAGATGGGAAAGGAGACACACTCTGCGGCGCTCAGAGGGAAATTTCTCTGAGTCAGTGGCTGCTTTCCATGGCTTATCTGACTCCAGCAGAACATCTCAGCCAAAAAATAGGGGAATCAGACTACTGCTAGCTATGGGGTTTGGGTATGCCTTGTCTCTTGGTTTTTTTTATTTGATTTGTTTCTTTGGTTAGTTTTTTATTTGTTTGTTTTGGTTTTGTGTTTTTTTTAAAGAAGATTAGAGATGGGGCTGGGAGCTCTGGGGAGGGGCACAGAAGGCAATCCTGGGCACACATGCAGTGCCTCTGGAGATGTTCCTTGAGGTTGGTCTACTCCTTTGGGTGCTGCTGGAGACTAACCTAATATCAAAATACTGCTCATTTATAAAGACTCCCTCCACTCAGGACCCTGGTATTATCTCTGATTATCAGAATTTCTGAACCACAAGGTAGATTTCCTCTCAATATCCAAAAGGACTCCAGGAAACCTCTTCCTGCATTATCCTGTTTGTGAGAGGAAGCAAGAAGAATAAAAAGTGTATACAATAAATTACCCAGAAAAATCCCACAATCCCTTTTAGATGTTTCGCCAAGCAAATAAGCCGAACATTGGCATACAACAAGAAAAAAAGCCATTTTGTTATATAGCAACCCATTGCATTACTGGAAAACCAGATTTCCTGTTTTCTCCCATGCAGGTGTGGTCCAGCTAAGCAGCAAGAGGTGTCTGAAAAGAGATTACTTATTTAAAAGCAAACTATCAAGGGCTAGTTTATCATCTGTAAAAAGCAGAAAGCCTGAAACAATAAAACACCTTGACATGCAAACAAAACCAACAATTTTCAGGGACTGTCCTGCTACTGACTTCACATAGTAATTAAGCCTTTAAATAAACTTAAAAAGATCTCAATTCACAGGCTTATCTTTAAAGCAGTTGGGGAAAAAAAGAGAAAAAAGTAAAAAAGAGAAAAAAAAAAAAGGATGGGTGAGAACTGGTACGAATAAAAGCTGTTTTAGACTTTGACTTTGTTTGGGATTTTCCTCTCCTCACAAGTATACTCAAGAGCACTATTCTGGAAGGCACTGTCAATCCTTCAAGAGAACTGCAATAAACTAAGTAACTAAAAAATGTACATTGCTGAAAAAAGTGTTCCCAGACAAAAAAAAGACTTTTAAATTAAAACCAAGAACACCCACATTAACCACACTAAATTTTCAAGCCAGAATTCAAAGTTAAACATTCACAAGCATGCAAATATTTAGATGCAAGGAATTCTTATAGCTCTGGTGTACTGGTTTGGGCATTAATCTGCAGAAACAAAAATGGTGGTGCAACTGCTCCCACGATATAGCAATTGTGAGTTTGGCCAGCCAAGTGGGAATTTCCATGATTTACACCTGTCAGCCTTACCATGGCAGAACAGGATTTAATCTTACAATGCTCAAACACCTTCTAAGGAGAAGCTAGCAAGCTTAAGGTCTGGAGAAGAAAAAGCATCTCTGCAGCTGTGTTACCACCCCAGGCTTGATTTTCAAGCTGTATATTCCCCATTCTGGAGACCAGATTACACCTGGATCTAGTCTGAAGTCCATACTGAATGGGCATATAGCAAATATATTTAGATACTTGTAAGAGTTGATCAGAATAAACTCTTAACACTGGTATTTAATTTTTAAGTTTACTTAACCAGTAGCTGCCTTAATATCCTCTCTAGCAATGTCCAGTGAACAAAGTTTGATCTCACTTCATTTTTTCCATGAAACAGAAAGCATTGCAGTTCACCAAACTCCAGCAAAAATTTATTTTTAGTGTCAAATCAGGAGCACAATATCCAGCTGAAGAGCTAAAGGGCAGAAAGATTCTCTATGCCCTCGACTTATTTGTCAGTGCTAAAGAGGATATTTATTTGGTTGTGGATTTTGAAGAGGAAGCCATATATAAAAAATGTAACTTTGCTTCTACCTCAATAACTGTCCTGGTTTGAGCCAGGATGAGCAGCTCATGTCTTTATAGTTCACAAGGGAAGCTATACTTAAGGATGAACTGATGGCATCCAAGTGTTATCCTATTCAAGGTGTGAGACTTTAGGTGTCAAGAAAAAAAACTGCTCCAAATGCCACATCACCAGGGCTACTGCAGCATTACACCATTTTTTGTCTTCATGCTTACCATGTCAAGTGGCTGTACCACATCAGCGATTCATCAGCACATCAACAACCCAGCACATTAAGAAAGGATATGAAGCTGGGAGTATTGCAACAGTAAGAAGACAACAGGGCATAAGCTCTCTTCCCTGGACTATACAGGGGTTTATTAATGTGTTGAAACTTTGGCTTAGGCTTGCTGCTGATAAAAGGAATGCAGAGAATAAGACCATTCTGCAGAAAGGGACTCCTAGTTTGTTTGTGCAACAGAAGGTTAACAATGTTAGCAAGTTATTCAAGAAGTAATGGATACCCTCTTGCCTTGAGCGAATTCCTTTTCAGTAACAGTAGTAATTTCCTAGGCAATACAACTATATCAAGGTATAATAGCTACTATATTTATCTACATAGGCCCTGTACTACTGGGATATAATTTACTGCAGCGTAGAAAGCAGTTTACAAATCCCAGGATAGTAAAGTTGATAGACACAGGAACAGAATTCTATCCTCTATCACTTAGTTTGGAGATTGGGTTTTAACATTCCTTTTTAGGAGTGTAAAATGCATTCTTTCCAACTTAGAAAGACTGAAAGACTAATAAACCCCAGAAGTAGACTGCAAATACACCTATGAGAGGGAAGAAATCAGCTTAACAAATACTACATTGTGCATTTTTATCTTTATAGTCACAGCTGCTTTATTTCTTCTTTTATTCAAATAACATTCTTTCATTTGACCCTCTGAGAAGAAAAATAATCCATGACATTACCTAGAAGCCTTACATACCTAATGAAGACAAAATGTCGTAAATCTGTGATATTTTTGTTAGCTGAATGCCTGAAATACAGCTTCAGAACAAGAAATGGCGTAAGTACATAATCAGCGAAGAAGAAAGGAATTACTCCAGCTAATGGAGGGAACACTGAACAACATCTCCTGAGAAACAACAAAACTAAATTTCTATAAGACTTTGGTGGAACACAGCATCAACCTGTGATAAGTAAGGGTGCATGGAAAGAGACCAAACACACGTGTCAGGGCACTGCAGATATTTCCATTATGTAACAGCAGTAAGCAAATCCAGGTGAAATTGCCATTAGCAGAACTAAAAGCAAAATATTTCAACAGGAGTATTGGCAGTTGTGAAACCACATAAAGGAGCAGCAGACTGTTCAAATGTAAAAGGCATTAATAAAGCATAAGAGAAGAGGCATAAATAGATATAAAATATAGACAAAGGTTTCAAGAGGACAGAAATGCTACTGAAAAAATTTAGTTATAGAATACAATATCCCCAACTTCAATTCACAACAATCAGCAAAGGTCAGTTGTCAGAAAAGCAATTCTGTTTCCAATCTCATTCTGAGCAAAGTGCTCCTTAACCATACCTGTGCCACCACCACCTAGCTAGATTATTCTCATGGCTGCAGCGAACAGCTCTCTCCATCTGACTGGTTCCTTAGGGTATTATGAGCATCACATAATTTAGAAAAGTACATAAATACAAAGACTAACTGCACCGCTTGTTTCCTGCTTTTTAGGCAAAAGATAGCCCATTCTTCAAAGTCTTTTTAGTGTGTACATTTAATAGGGGACTTTGTGCTACTTTTGGCTGGGGCAGAGTTAATTTGCTTCATAGTAGCTAGTATGGAGCCATGTTTTGGATTTGTGCTGGAACCAGTGGTGGTAACACAGAAATGTTTTAGTTACAGCTGAGCAGAGCTTACACAGAGCCAAGGCCTTTTCTGCTCCTATCACTGTTCACCAGTGAGTAGGCTGAGGGCACACACGAAGTTGGGAGGGGAAACAGCCAAGACAGCTGATCCCCACTGTCCAAAGGGATATTCCATACCATGTGACGTCATGCACAGCAATAAAATGAGGGGGAAGCTTGGCAGGTGGGTGCTGCTGCTCAGAGACTGGCTAGGCAGTGGTCAGTTGGCAGTGAGCAACTGTTTTGATTTGCATCACTTGTCTTCCTTGGGGTTTATTTCTCCTTTATTTTCCTTTTCATTACATTATTATCATTATTGTTGTTGTTGCTATTAACCCTTTTTTGTTATATTTTTTTAATTATTAAACTGTTCTTATCTCAATCTGTGAGTTTTCTCACTTTTACCCTTGCAATTCTCTCTTCCATCCCACTTCAGGAGGGGGAGTGAGCAAGAGGCTGTGTGATGCTTAGCAGTTGGCTGGGTTAAACCACAACAGACTCCCAAGAAGACAGGTGGGTAGATACCTACCTGTATCTTTTAAAAGAGAATTTTGACATTCTGTAGATCTCACATGCAATGAGTACTGGAAACACCCAGAGCCTGTAACATGGGGTGTTCCAACAAATGCAGATGTATTTCTTGGCACTGGTGTCAACGGACTGAATTGAATCAAGAGGATTTTGGCTCTCATAGGAGCAGACCAGCTATAGGCCTGCTCTTCAGCATCACTGCAGTTTGTGGGGTACAAACATACTGTGACCTTCAAACACCTTCAGTTGAGCTTGTATTAAGGCTGTTTCACCTCCCCTTCTTTCCCTCACAATCTGACATGAAAAAAAAAAAAAATACAGTACTGTAAATTCTATTCTGATGCTTTTTCTGATCAAATCCTGACAAAATTAGACTCTTCCATCAGGGACTGATTACAAATTCTTTACTCTTCTAATTTCTTTCTAAGACAGACAAATTGAATGAGTGGCAGCTCCCTTGCATGCAGTTTAGATGAGAAGAATGGTATGAAGTAACCATGGCCAGTCAATATGAGCCATTATTGTGCCCTAGGTCCCATGTGATACATTCTCTTCCATCTTGATCCAAATTTAAGCTTTCAAGTGTAGCCAAACTGTCTGACAACTACACAGTTTGATAAAAAAGCAACCAGCAACCAAAAAATATGAAATGTCTCCCCATTCCCACATTCCCAAAAAGCAACAATGACCAGAACAGTGTTTCTTCATCCTTGTGTGAGCTGGAGAATGCATGTTTCCTTTCAGATAAAGGCCTTTGCTATGGTTATCTATTGCTAATGTCACTACAAACTGGATTAGAGACGCCCAGAAACCTCGAAATACGTACATGGACAGTTAGCTGTATCCTAATCTAAATCTGAAGGAAATCAAATGCTCCAAATTGTGCCTAATGTAGTTAAGTTTGCCCTTTAGGTAGGAAAGACCAGTAAGAACATATTACACAGAGATTAGATTAATTCTTGAGTGAAATTCAGAGGGCTGGCTCTGTCTGTGTATTATGCCAGTATACTTCAAATTATTTCAGAGACTAACACTCTTCCCGTGCACTCTTCCACAACAGCAGCTGCTCAAGAAATACAGCAGTTCTCTGTCTGGGGTGAAGTTGGCAGCAACTGGGGACTACACTGCTGTCAGAGTTCAGCTCCCAGTTCTGAAATGCCATTCTACTAGAAATACCAAAGGGCCTAAATCTGGCTACATATACTGCAGGATGTAAAATATCTCTATCTCAGCTTTCAACAGAAAGCTCCAGAGTCTCATGACATTTATTCCTTTGGCCCCTGTCAGTCTTCCTCCAGACCCTGCAAAGGATTGGAGATAGCTGCCATGAATGGCCAAAAAACAAGATGTTCTAGTGCTTGGAATTCAGGTGTACTGTTTTAGCTTAGGGAGACCATGGCGATCAGCCAGGGTGACAGGTGCCCTTGAAACAGAGACTACGATCAAACCGTTGCCAACATTAGCCACTGCTGTCCTCTTGACCTGTAAAAAAGGGTAGCCCATGTTCTCCAGGTGTATCAGGAACGATGGACCAGAAAAGGCAAGGAGGACGTGCTTGCTGGCACTACCTGAAGTCTCTCTTTAATAAAATCCAAACGTGAAGGAATTTCAATGGGTCTCATCAGATACAATCCTACTGGTAAACTTTTATCAGGAAACAAGCACAGCTCAGTGCTGCTGTGACATCAGTGCACTGCTGATTGCAATCCACAAGCACCAAAAGAGTTAAAAATGCAGATTCCTGCTAAAACTGCCAAGAGCTACAAACCTTCTCCTGTGTGGGCGGTAGTAGCAACTAAATCCACTCCCCAACAATTGGCTGGCCTGCGGAATGAGAGGCGGGAAGAGACAGGTCATGGGGGACAACCTTCCCCCCCCCCAAGTAAAGAGCAGCACAGCATCTGCTCAGGTTTTCAGCTAAAATCGGTAAGACAGTTCTCTTCATTTTAACACTAGCCTCTCGAGACAGCAGCCTCTGACCTTTATCAGGAAGACCACCTTTGTCCTCTAATCACAGACTTCCTGGAAAACGCAATCTAGCCAATAATTAATACAGAATGGA
>NW_009969339.1:879375-880051 GCF_000747805.2 Chaetura pelagica | reverse complement strand
GGGGGGGGGGGGGGGGGAAGCTTCACAACATCAAATTGCCACTGCAAGATTTTTAAACACATCTCCCACCAAAATGGCAGAAGAATTCAAGCATGCTCTCACAAGCCATCTCACTCCCACTAGCATTATTTAACAGCACTTTTATTTAAAAAATTATTTATTCTCTCATCTGTCCCCTCACCAAATAAACCTGCCATCCCCTCCCCCCCAAGTTGTGTTTTGCAGAAGTTGCCTGCAGCAGCACAGCTTCTTGCTGTGAAAGCTTCAACACAGGTGTGCAGAGCGTGACCTGGGCAGAATTATATGTGCCATTTCCACCGGGAAATCTAAGAGACTTATTAAGCCAGGACAGTGCCGATCAATCTACTAATGGAATGAATCAAAAGTGTGTTCCTGGCCCTTTCCCTTTCACATTCCAAAGCCTCAGGGGAGCTGAAACCATCTGGCAAATGCCTGCTCCAAGCAACACTATGCTACTGCTGGAAATACCTCTCCCTTAATATTGAAAAGAATGAAACCATCTTCTCTCCACTAGCTATTCTCAGGAGCATCTCCATAGCTTACTGAGGTAGTCTGCTTGCACACAGCATCCTTCCCCAGCCAACGCAGAGCTGCTCACTCACCATGCAGGAGAAGTCAGCAGAACAGAAAGCGATCTCATTCATTTACTCGGGGT
>NW_009969339.1:870613-879302 GCF_000747805.2 Chaetura pelagica | reverse complement strand
CCTGCTGAATTCTCTCAGTCCTTCTCTTCGAGCACGGGGAGTTGCAGGTAGGGGAGCAAGGAGGTTTGTTTATGTTAATTTTAAAGTAATAAAAAAATAATAATATCTCCTCTAAGCAGCTCAAAATGGAGATCTGGCCAGAGAGCTCAAAAAGGGAAATCAAGATAACTAACAGCTCCAAGGTTCATACATGATACACGTTATTACTGTGAGACAGAGGGAAGGTCTGACTCAGAGATGCTAAACACCACCCGCACCCTTTGAGTAATAAGGGAGCTCAGGAAGAAACAGATCTCTGAGGCAGCTGTCACAAAGAAAGGATCTCTGGCACTTTTAAGATCATACAGGAGCAGAGGAGCCTCCTATCTTACAATTTAGACATACAAAAAAGAGAGGCCCAAGACAACAGCAGTCATGCTGCTGTGGAATTAGGTAGATTGTAACAACTGGCTTTTGACTGTCACAGAATAACACAAGTACAGGGCAGGGGAGACAAGAGGTCCACCGTGCTCAGAGGCAGCACAGAGCATGTTTAGACAAAATTCCATCAGGAATTGCCTAACTTGTTATTACAGACTTCTGGAAACAAATACTCCAGTCCCCTAAATTACCATTCTAGTGCTTCACAAGATTGAATCAGAAAATGTTGGTTTAGCCCGTAATGTCAAATTTAAGCCTTCCTTGACGCAAATTAAGCTGCCTTCAATGGACATAGTAAGTAATCAACCCCCATCCTCTATACTGCTCGACTCTCTTTTTTAAAAAAAGGAACAAGCACAATATTTTCCTCCTATGCCTGGCTCCCCAAGCATCCTTTTCTTGTTCTTCTCTGGACTTTTTCCAGATTCTGTCTGTATCTTTCCTGAAGTGCCTAAAACTAGATACTGTGCTCCACTCACTGAGCTGAGCTCTGCAGAATAACTAATTTCTGCAGACACTTGACACACCTGGATATGCATTCCAGGTTTTCAAGACCACAAAAAAGAGCACCACGTACTCAGCTTGTTATCTCCTGTTATCCCAGATCTTTCCTTCACTATTACTACTTAGTCGACTATTCTCCATTTTACATTGTGCATACAGTTTCTCTTGTTAATTCAGCTTGGTTTTGTTTAATTTCACATCATTGGATTTCAGGCCATTTCTGCAATTTACTGTGATCTTTCTGACATTTAATCCTACCTTCCAAAGGCTGCCAGCTCCTCCACATACATATATACAGTCACTAATTATTACCCTGATGTTAGATGAGCAGTGCAGAAGAGCAGAGCAGCCAGGGCAGACCATGTTAAAGACTCCAGATCATACACACAGAGAAAAGCATGACCTAAGTACTGCAAACATGCTTTTCCAATGAGATGCTCAGCCCCTTCTTAATTTCACCTTTCATTCTCTTAGTTTATATAAAGGTCATGTGAGACTAGGTCCAAAGCCAGTTGCTTTCTCCATCTGCCAGGCCTGCTGCTGCGTCCAAGGAGAAAATTGAATTGATCTGACATGACTGGTCCTTAAAAATTAGGAATGTATGTCTGTTGTTGCCTTAATTTTCTTTAGTAAAGGATCTGACTGTAAGCATCTGATCTTTTTCAGCATCTTCCCAGGTTTTTAAGTAAACTGGACCAGTGGTACTTCTTCTGATCTCTAGCCTTCTTTAAAAAAAAAAAATTAGGATAGAAGAATATTCATACACACTCCCTTCTTTCACTTGAAAGCCATGAGATTTCATTATAAGCAGAATACACAGCAGAGACAAGTGGTCACTCAAGCACAACCTCTACAGGCCTGAAGAAGGATGTCCCTGAACCCTTACCATAAGTGTGTATCCATCTTGCACTGTCCTTTAAGCAGAAGCAGTGCTATGCTTTTTGATAAAACAAGCTTGGGCCAGGAGCCTGCTCAAGGCAGGAAACAGCTAGATTGCCTGCTCAGGGTCTCCTCTGAGAGCAACTCTCTATTACCAGCACTTCTTCACAAACGTCCCTCCAGCATTTCCCTTCTGCTCTCCCCTGAGACATTTTGGAACAGCCAAGACTTGAATTCCAAAAATCACAGAACGGTTTTGGTTGATAGGGACCTTAAAGATCATCTAGTCCCAACCCCCCTGCAGGGAGAGGAACACCTTCCACTAGACCAAGTTGCTCCATGTCCCGTCCAACTTTGCCTTGAGCACTTCCAGGGAGGGGGCACACTTGGAGTAACTGCTGGACCGTCTGTGAAAGCTGCAGGAAATCTGTGCCCCCTGTGCTAAAAGGACAAGGGCACACAGTTTGCTTTGTTACAAACGAAACGATCTGAAGGATCAAATGTCTCAGCAGGCCCCGTGAAGGGGCAGCAGAGCCTGTCTCAGCTCTCCTTGGATGCTGCCCGTGCTGGGTTCAGGCAGTGACACATCCATCCTCTCCCCAGCCCTCTACACAAAACTTCCCCGGCCGAAGAGTCATCCCTAAATGCTTGCGGGGCGTAAGACGCTGAATCCTCTTCCCCTCCTCCACTTTCTACGGCCCTAGTCCTCCCCGCCCTACGGCGACAGCCGCAGCCTCATGCCAGGAGACAAGCCGAGCTCCGCGGAGGAAGGAGAACCGGCCTTCCCGGGCCGGGCCCCACGGGGCGGGGCGCTGAGCGCTGGCCGGGCGCCGGCTGCCCTCTCCTGGCAGCCCGCAGCCAGAGCCGCCCCGCGTACCCCCTGCACCCTCCTCCTCCTCTGCCAGCTCTCCCGGCTGCAGCAGGGCAGGACACGACGGGCAAAGCCGAAGAACTCAGCCCCTGGCACCCAAGCCTGCCTGTCAGCAACACCTACCTGCACTTACAGGTATCTAGAAAGAACTCGTGCAAAGGTACTGCAGTCCCTCGGGGGGGGGAGGGGGGAGGAGGGGAAGAATAGAGATTAACAGCACCCAAATAATTTAAATTTTCTTCTGGTTGTATTTTTGTAGGGGTTTTTTGTTTGTTCGTTGGTTGACTGGCTGGTTGTTGGTCTGTTGTTTTTGGGTTTTTTTGGGAGGGGGGAGCCTGGGGTGGTGTTTGCTTGCTTGTTTTTGTTTTGTTGGGGTCTTTGGTTTTGTTATTTTTTTTTTTCCCAGTTCAAATAAAAGTTCTCCCCCATGCGATGACAGCACAGCTGTACAAGCTGAGCACCCCAAGCCCCCCTCACCTGAGAGCTTTTAAACCACTTCAGTTCCAAGTCAGCTGTGCACTGTTCTTGAAAAAGAACTTTTTCCCCATTAAACGTACCTAAAAGCAGGAGAGTTGTTCCCACAGGATGTTGTGGACACCAAAGATTTAGACAGGCTCAAAAAACATTTAGACAAACCCAATACAGAAAAATCTATCGTAGGTGACTTGAAAAAAATAATAATAATAAATATCTGTGGCCAGGAAATCCCAAAGCAGCTGGATTTCTTCAAGACTACAGAGGAGGGGAAGTATCACCAAATCTTGGCACTGCTCCTCCTGTCTTAAGTACTTGCTATTAGACACTGTCAAAGTAAGAACACTGGAAGGCAGAGACCCCGTGTCTGACCCAGAGTAGCCACCTTCATGTCCTCAACAGGATATAACACCCACCAATAGGCTGTTTTCTCTGCACTGCTTGGTTTTGGTCCTTCAACTGCTCATTTTAACAGGCTACTTCTAGCACACATGGCACACTCTCTACTACTATAATTTTAGAAGGGGAAATCCAAACACGATGCTGTCCCTCTTGCCAAAATAACTGAGGGGCTCTTGGCAGTCTCCAAGACTCTTGCAGACATCAGGTAACAACACTTCAATGGTCAATAAGTGCATTGAAGGAGAAAAAGTCGTCTCCTGATCCTCTCCCAAGAAGGATGACTCACATCTTCTCTCTTCAACCCCAAGCAGAGATGAGAAATTACTTCAATCAGAGGACACAGACACGAAAGGAATTTGTATTACATCATCCAGCCCATTTCCCTGCCAACGCCTTAGGACCCCAGAGCTTTGGCCTGACTATTCATCAGCAAGGTAATCGTTACTTCCCTTGAAAAGCTCTTTAGAGGACTGAAGGAGCTCATTGTCAGAAAGTCTTCCTACATCTCTGAATTAGATGCACTCCGTAACTACTACTTCTCATATAACTTTTCTCCACGTGGTTATTATTTTTTCTCTCGTTACTGAGTAACAGCAAGGCACGCATTGGTACGGAGCTCGCCAATCCTGTTTACAAGAGGCATTCAAACTTCTGTAAGGAAAGGATTCCCTACCTTGTATTCAGAGAGGATGGAAAGGCAGAAGAGGGGAAAAAGGAAATAAATATACAGCCAGAGTTATCTGTTTGCAAGACTTTTGTCAACTGCAAGACACTGTACTTCCTCTATTATTTAAGGGTTTTGATGGTAGGAAATTAGCTAAGTAGAAAGGAAAAGAGAGATTTGGGGGAATGTGGTTCTGAGTGAAATTTCAGTAAGCGGGTTTGTAACAAGATCAGTATGTAGTGGTATGTGCATGAAATTTTTTTCTAATCCCAATTCCTGAATCTTTCCTGCAGCTTCTTAAGGATGTAGTTTCAGCTTGAGAAAAAAAGGAACCACCTCTTTGTGCTTAAAGTGAACAACCAAGCGTCTCACCAAGACAGTTCTGAATTCAGGGGAGAAGCATTACTCAATTAGCCTCAGTTGATCTTATCTTTCCTCTTCCAACTCATCCATGATTGATTGAACTTCACTCTGTAACCAACTCCTTCAATTTTTAGTTGAACATGCTGCTCTCTTATTTTCCTGCTCAGATATCATGATTTACATTGCTCTCCAACCATAGCTACACTGTTTTACCTTCTGAATGGGCTGGGTGTTACAAACAGTGTTGGATGCAATCCAGCCAAGGATTTCTCAAACTCCTCCCCTCCTGCAGTGTTAAATGCCATTCCAAACACATCTTAGCTGTTCCACATTCTACACAGCTTATGTGCTGAACAGTAACCCACCAGCAGTTACCCCACTACACACCCTTGATCCCCTCTGTGTGCAACTGCCTCACAGATGCTTCCGATCTCCTGAATATGTTGGAGATATTTTTCCAAAACTGCATTCTTTTACGTTTATTACTTTCTATGGGACAGGGCAGTTAGGTCAGTAACAGCACATCACTTCAGTCCAGTCTAGTACAAATTGGAAATAGTTCACTGCTTCCCTGAAGAGAGGCTGTGGAAGCCAGGAAGCAGTAGATTTGGCAGCCTTAACTCTAATTTTCCTCATTTTAAACATAAGGAAGATGTTTAGAACACAGTTTCTCCTCATCAGCTTGGTCTCATCACAAATTTAGGGTTGTTTGCTTTCAAGCAAAGAGGCACTCCCCAGGAGCCCCAGAAACACCAAGCCTGATCTCCATTTTATACAGAGGACTGCAAACACTTCCCAGTCTTTCTCCTGGCTATTCACTCGAGGAGTAAGGTGTTAAAACTTTATTTAAGGCCCTTCTCCTTCACTCTGTTTCACAGTCAAGCACTTGTATTAAATACACCCTATTCAAACCAAAAGTGTAAGCAACAAACAAAACAAAAACCTATAAATAACTCTCCTTTCTAGCTCCTGAATAACTTAACTCTTCCATGGCCACAATCTCATTGGTTCCTGAGTCAGTTAGCATGCACGCTAGAGGGTTTAGTTTCATGGTCAGCTACAAACAGGAAAACAAATTTAAAACCCAAATTATTTTAATTACAGATTTAAACACTTGAGACAGGAAGTCTTTTTTTTCTGAGACTGACAAAGTAGGGCACTAAAGAGACTGGCTAGTGCTATCATGGTACAAGTTAAAAAAAAAATAAGCAGACAAACCATTTTCCTCCAGAAGGTCACTTTTTGTTCATTTTATGACAAGAGCATCTCAGTTTGTTTATACTAATCAAAGAGATTTTTGTGGATATCCTAATAGCGCCCAACATAAGAAGGTCATGGAGCTCCTGGAGAGAGTGCAGAGGAGGGCCAAGAAGATGATGAAAGGGCTGGAGCAGCTCTGCTATGAAGACAGGCTGAAAGAGTTGGAGCTGTTCAGCCTGGAGAAGAGGAGGCTCCAGGGAGACCTTACAGCGGCCTTCCAGGACTTGAAGGGGGCCTACAGGAAAGCTGGGGAGGGACTTTTTACCAGAGCATGTAGTGAGAAGACAAAGGGTAATGGATTGAAACTAGGAAATTTAGATTCAACATTAATCACTGTGAGGATGGTGAGACACTGGAACAGGTTGCCCAGGGTGGCTGTGGAAGTTGTGGGAAGTGTCCCTGCCCATGCTGGGGTGTTGGAACTAGATGGTCTTTAAGGTCCCTTCCAAACCAAACTATTCAACAATTCTGTGATGGTTCTATGATTCTAATCCATACTAACCACTCATGTGCAAATCAAGTTGTGGCAGCATCCCCAAATTCGTGCTTCATCCTCATGATGGAGAAGAGGAAGACAGATGAAGGAGTCGCAGACCACACAGACAAGAGGACAGGGACTTCTTCCTCTGAACTCTCTGCTGAGATCCCTGCTGCTTGTTGCAGAGAGACCAACAACAGAAGCAGCCTCCAACAGAAGCAGCCAGCTCTGACGGGAAGCCCAGTGACCTGCTGTCCTGCCTCCCCATGGCAGCTCACACACACCCTTCACATCTCAGGATGCTGAACCTTCCCCATCAGGGGGGACTGGGCAAAGAAAACAAACAGGGGAAAAAAGCAACATGGGAGGGTTCCTGTTCTCACAGACTGCCACTGCTGCCCCAGACCAGCTCCTGCCTCTGGGAGGGGAGAGCACACAGCTGCTTGTTGCCTCTGATGCCCCAACAGATAATCCAAATCAGCAAGAGAGTAAAGACCCAGGGTAACAGGCTGACAATTGGAGATGATTTAAAGCATTTCACCTTAAGCTTGAACTCAAATCGAGGGCATAGTGATAAAGCTGCTCCCAACAGTTGCCATGGGCACCCACAATACCTTGGGCTGCAGTCTCATCTACATATATAAGAACAGGTCAGACCTTGTAAGAGCTCAGGTGGAAAACTAGCCACCCAAATTAAGCTGTTGAAGGAAGTGTGACTTGTGATAGGTAACGATGTTTCCACCACATTAGCACCAAGCCAATGGCCCAGTTTGATTTAAGAACTGTACTCACAGAAGTACAAGCTTTTAAAAGAGGCATCAAACCAATATCCTAACCTGTTGTGATAGCTGAAGATCACTTTCCATAACAGAAGAGGTGTAATAGCTCTAACATCCTGACCCACTTCTGGTGTGCAATTACCTCCTGCTTCCATAAACTCTCTCCTCTCTTCCCTTCAGTGACAGCTAAACAAGGTGTTCTTGCTCATTTTGCTTCATGTTGGGGAATAAAATTATTCTGTGCAGCTGCCAATTTCTGCCACAGAAGTGCCAGTATTTGGCATTCAAACAAATTTCAGATATCATTCTAATACATTTGGACATGAAAAGCACTTGAGCAATGTGACATAGGCCTTGACTATATTTAAAATAAACTGGTGAAGTCAGCATGAAATAGCTTTCTGGAAGTAGCATATTTATTCTTGATGAGTTTGTCTATATGTAAAAGTATAGCTGTACCAATCATTTTCCATGTTGAGACCAACTCATACTACCTCGGAGCTGTTTGTCACAGCTTGGGAAATGAAGCGAGGAAGTCTTGGTTCACTGCATTTTCGGCAGGTGCTCATGTTACAAAAAAAGAAACACCCATTTTGTTGGCAGGTCCAACAGAGGGATAAAGAACTGAACAGTTCCTATAGAATAAGCTCTCCTCACCGACAGACTTGGCTCTACAGCATCTTGGTTAACATTGTTATACCAGTGCTTCCTGTATTTTCCCGTTACTGAGGGCTACATTCCTGCCAACAGCCTAGCTCTAGGGACAAGGAGGGGGCACCCTGCCATACATCTATGTGCATTAGACATTCGCAGAACAAACCTTGAATTACTGGGAACAGTCCCAGAGAGCTCTCCAGCTCCTTACACTGTTGTAACATAGCACCAATAGTGCAACACTTCAGCAACATAAAGCTCTCTCTTTTTAGGCAAATTTGCAACTTACTGATGATGCACACATGCTCTATCACCACAAGAAGTCCAGTAAGCCTGTGCTGTAGCAGGGCAGGTGAGGAGCAAGAGGGCTGCACAACAACCCAAAGCTTTGGGTTATCATAAAGCAATCACACAACACCAGAATGAAGAGGAACACAGCCCTGACATGAATCCATCTCATTTACCTCAGTAGTGCTGCCTATGCATGATGAGGACAGAATGCTTCAATATAAGACAAAAGATACAAAATAAACTTCATACTATAGACTGAAGCATTCCCAAATGGCTGAAGTGAGGCCTCAAGCTATTTGTGTATTTCAACTGGCAGTAAGCAAAACTACAAACTGGAACATCTGGGTATGATTTAACCACTAGAGGGTGTAAAAACAGCACAGTGAGAAGTTTGCAGCCAGTCTAAATGCCAATTAATGGCATTTAGAGCTTGAAGGAGCAAAAAGGACACACAAATAATTGAAGAAGTAGGATGCTACATAAGGTGAAAACAAGGGCAAGCTACATCCACAGAATTTCTAGCAAGACTGCTGCAATCACACAACCTGAAAATGCCCTGAAAATAAAGCTCTGCTTTGCTACTTCTGCTAAGGAAAACATTGTGGTAAAAAGCACTGTACAAGTATTTACAATAATGAACTGCAAAGGGA